>NC_068937.1:52894951-53264951 GCF_016801865.2 Culex pipiens pallens | reverse complement strand
TGTAGGTGTGTAGTGTTGTAGGGTGGAGGTTGGTAGCTTGTTGGTATTGGGTAAGTTGGTGTAGCTGTGGTATTTGTGTATGTTGGGAGTGTGGGATTTGTGTGAGGGGGTATGTGTGGATGGTTGTAGTGTGTATGGGAGTTGGTATTGTTGTAGTATGTTGGATGGGGGGGAGTGGGGGTTGGGTAATTTGGTTGTAGGTGGTGGTGGGGGGGATTGGGGTTGGGGTGGGGGGATGGGGTTTGTATTGTTGTATGGTTGTAGTGTTGATTTTGTATGGGTTGGGGGTAGGTTTGTATATTTGTATTTGTATGTTTTTTGTAGTTTTGTATTTTTGTATTTTTGTATTTTTGTATTTTTGTATTTTTGTATTTTTGTATTTTTGTATTTTTGTATTTTTGTATTTTTGTATTTTTGTATTTTTGTATTTTTGTATTTTTGTATTTTTGTATTTTTGTATTTTTGTATTTTTGTATTTTTGTATTTTTGTATTTTTGTATTTTTGTATTTTTGTATTTTTGTATTTTTGTATTTTTGTATTTTTGTATTTTTGTATTTTTGTATTTTTGTATTTTTGTATTTTTGTATTTTTGTATTTTTGTATTTTTGTATTTTTGTATTTTTGTATTTTTGTATTTTTGTATTTTTGTATTTTTGTATTTTTGTATTTTTGTATTTTTGTATTTTTGTATTTTTGTATTTTTGTATTTTTGTATTTTTGTATTTTTGTATTTTTGTATTTTTGTATTTTTGTATTTTTGTATTTTTGTATTTTTGTATTTTTGTATTTTTGTATTTTTGTATTTTTGTATTTTTGTATTTTTGTATTTTTGTATTTTTGTATTTTTGTATTTTTGTATTTTTGTATTTTTGTATTTTTGTATTTTTGTATTTTTGTATTTTTGTATTTTTGTATTTTTGTATTTTTGTATTTTTGTATTTTTGTATTTTGTATTTTGTATTTTTGTATTTTTGTATTTTTGTATTTTTGTATTTTTGTATTTTTGTATTTTTGTATTTTTGTATTTTTGTATTTTTGTATTTTTGTATTTTTGTATTTTTGTATTTTTGTATTTTTGTATTTTTGTATTTTTGTATTTTTGTATTTTTGTATTTTTGTATTTTTGTATTTTTGTATTTTTGTATTTTTGTATTTTTGTATTTTTGTATTTTTGTATTTTTGTATTTTTGTATTTTTGTATTTTTGTATTTTTGTATTTTTTGTATTTTTGTATTTTTGTATTTTTGTATTTTTGTATTTTTGTATTTTTGTATTTTTGTATTTTTGTATTTTTGTATTTTTGTATTTTTGTATTTTTGTATTTTTGTATTTTTGTATTTTTGTATTTTTGTATTTTTGTATTTTTGTATTTTTGTATTTTTGTATTTTTGTATTTTTGTATTTTTGTATTTTTGTATTTTTGTATTTTTGTATTTTTGTATTTTTGTATTTTTGTATTTTTGTATTTTTGTATTTTTGTATTTTTGTATTTTTGTATTTTTGTATTTTTGTATTTTTGTATTTTTGTATTTTTGTATTTTTGTATTTTTGTATTTTTGTATTTTTGTATTTTTGTATTTTTGTATTTTTGTATTTTTGTATTTTTGTATTTTTGTATTTTTGTATTTTTGTATTTTTGTATTTTTGTATTTTTGTATTTTTGTATTTTTGTATTTTTGTATTTTTGTATTTTTGTATTTTTGTATTTTTGTATTTTTGTATTTTTGTATTTTTGTATTTTTGTATTTTTGTATTTTTGTATTTTTGTATTTTTGTATTTTTGTATTTTTGTATTTTTGTATTTTTGTATTTTTGTATTTTTGTATTTTTGTATTTTTGTATTTTTGTATTTTTGTATTTTTGATTTTTGTATTTTTGTATTTTTGTATTTTTGTATTTTTGTATTTTTGTATTTTTGTATTTTTGTATTTTTGTATTTTTGTATTTTTGTATTTTTGTATTTTTGTATTTTTGTATTTTTGTATTTTTGTATTTTTGTATTTTTGTATTTTTGTATTTTTGTATTTTTGTATTTTTGTATTTTTGTATTTTGTATTTTTGTATTTTTGTATTTTTGTATTTTTGTATTTTTGTATTTTTGTATTTTGTATTTTTGTTTTTGTATTTTTGTATTTTTGTATTTTTGTATTTTTGTATTTTTGTATTTTTGTATTTTTGTATTTTTGTATTTTTGTATTTTGTATTTTGTATTTTTGTATTTTTGTATTTTTGTATTTTTGTATTTTTGTATTTTTGTATTTTTGTATTTTTGTATTTTTGTATTTTTGTATTTTTGTATTTTTGTATTTTTGTATTTTTGTATTTTTGTATTTTTGTATTTTTGTATTTTTGTATTTTTGTATTTTTGTATTTTTGTATTTTTGTATTTTTGTATTTTTGTATTTTTGTATTTTTGTATTTTTGTATTTTTGTATTTTTGTATTTTTGTATTTTGTATTTTTGTATTTTTGTGATTTTGTATTTTTGTATTTTTGTATTTTTGTATTTTTGTATTTTTGTATTTTTGTATTTTTGTATTTTTGTATTTTTGTATTTTTGTATTTTTGTATTTTTGTATTTTTGTATTTTTGTATTTTTGTATTTTTGTATTTTTGTATTTTTGTATTTTTGTATTTTTGTATTTTTGTATTTTTGTATTTTTGTATTTTTGTATTTTTGTATTTTTGTATTTTTGTATTTTTGTATTTTTGTATTTTTGTATTTTTGTATTTTTGTATTTTTGTATTTTTGTATTTTTGTATTTTTGTATTTTTGTATTTTTGTATTTTTGTATTTTTGTATTTTTGTATTTTTGTATTTTTGTATTTTTGTATTTTTGTATTTTTGTATTTTTGTATTTTTGTATTTTTGTATTTTTGTATTTTTGTATTTTTGTATTTTTGTATTTTTGTATTTTTGTATTTTTGTATTTTTGTATTTTTGTATTTTTGTATTTTTGTATTTTTGTATTTTTGTATTTTTGTATTTTTGTATTTTTGTATTTTTGTATTTTTGTATTTTTGTATTTTTGTATTTTTGTATTTTTGTATTTTTGTATTTTTGTATTTTTGTATTTTTGTATTTTGTATTTGTATTTTTGTATTTTTGTATTTTTGTATTTTTGTATTTTTGTATTTTTGTATTTTTGTATTTTTGTATTTTTGTATTTTTGTATTTTTGTATTTTTGTATTTTTGTATTTTTGTATTTTTGTATTTTTGTATTTTTGTATTTTTGTATTTTTGTATTTTTGTATTTTTGTATTTTTGTATTTTTGTATTTTTGTATTTTTGTATTTTGTATTTTTGTATTTTTGTATTTTGTATTTTTGTATTTTTGTATTTTTGTATTTTTGTATTTTTGTATTTTTGTATTTTTGTATTTTTGTATTTTTGTATTTTTGTATTTTTGTATTTTTGTATTTTTGTATTTTTGTATTTTTGTATTTTTGTATTTTTGTATTTTTGTATTTTTGTATTTTTGTATTTTTGTATTTTTGTATTTTTGTATTTTTGTATTTTTGTATTTTTGTATTTTTGTATTTTTGTATTTTTGTATTTTTGTATTTTTGTATTTTTGTATTTTTGTATTTTTGTATTTTTGTATTTTTGTATTTTTGTATTTTTGTATTTTTGTATTTTTGTATTTTTGTATTTTTGTATTTTTGTATTTTTGTATTTTTGTATTTTTGTATTTTTGTATTTTTGTATTTTTGTATTTTTGTATTTTTGTATTTTTGTATTTTTGTATTTTTGTATTTTTGTATTTTTGTATTTTTGTATTTTTGTATTTTTGTATTTTTGTATTTTTGTATTTTTGTATTTTTGTATTTTTGTATTTTTGTATTTTTGTATTTTTGTATTTTTGTATTTTTGTATTTTTGTATTTTTGTATTTTTGTATTTTTGTATTTTTGTATTTTTGTATTTTTGTATTTTTGTATTTTTGTATTTTTGTATTTTTGTATTTTTGTATTTTTGTATTTTTGTATTTTTGTATTTTTGTATTTTTGTATTTTTGTATTTTTGTATTTTTGTATTTTTGTATTTTTGTATTTTTGTATTTTTGTATTTTTGTATTTTTGTATTTTTGTATTTTTGTATTTTTGTATTTTTGTATTTTTGTATTTTTGTATTTTTGTATTTTTGTATTTTTGTATTTTTGTATTTTTGTATTTTTGTATTTTTGTATTTTTGTATTTTTGTATTTTTGTATTTTTGTATTTTTGTATTTTTGTATTTTTGTATTTTTGTATTTTTGTATTTTTTGTATTTTTGTATTTTTGTATTTTTGTATTTTTGTATTTTTGTATTTTTGTATTTTTGTATTTTTGTATTTTTGTATTTTTGTATTTTTGTATTTTTGTATTTTTGTATTTTTGTATTTTTGTATTTTTGTATTTTTGTATTTTTGTATTTTGTATTTTTGTATTTTTGTATTTTTGTATTTTTGTATTTTTGTATTTTTGTATTTTTGTATTTTTGTATTTTTGTATTTTTGTATTTTTGTATTTGTTTTTGTATTTTTGTATTTTTGTATTTTTGTATTTTTGTATTTTTGTATTTTTGTATTTTTGTATTTTTGTATTTTTGTATTTTTGTATTTTTGTATTTTTGTATTTTTGTATTTTTGTATTTTTGTATTTTTGTATTTTTGTATTTTTGTATTTTTGTATTTTTGTATTTTTGTATTTTTGTATTTTTGTATTTTTGTATTTTTGTATTTTTGTATTTTTGTATTTTTGTATTTTTGTATTTTGTATTTTTGTATTTTTGTATTTTTGTATTTTTGTATTTTTGTATTTTTGTATTTTTGTATTTTTGTATTTTTGTATTTTTGTATTTTTGTATTTTTGTATTTTTGTATTTTTGTATTTTTGTATTTTTGTATTTTTGTATTTTGTATTTTTGTATTTTTGTATTTTTGTATTTTTGTATTTTTGTATTTTTGTATTTTTGTATTTTTGTATTTTTGTATTTTTGTATTTTTGTATTTTTGTATTTTTGTATTTTTGTATTTTTGTATTTTTGTATTTTTGTATTTTTGTATTTTTGTATTTTTGGATTTTTGTGCTGATAAAACGAACAAATTAAATTACAATTCCCCCACCAATTTGACTGCTGTTCACATTCAATTGAAACTGTTTATTATGTCAATCCTCTCAAAATTATATCGTGCCCACGCTGTCATTTTCCTGTCCGATATTTCACGGCCATTTCCATAAAGTGAGGAATGGGCAAAGACTGGCATTTTCGTTCCAGTCGACCAAAATTTTTCCCTCGACCAAGCCCTAAAATTTCCCACCCAAAAATGTGTGTGTTCTTTTTTATTTTTGCTGGAAGCAACGTCGTTTTTGGCTTGGAATTCTTTTCTTGACGTTTTTATTTTATTTTTGGTTATTTTTCCCTCCTCAAGCATCATCCGCAGCAGCAGGGCGTTGTTCTTCAAACGAAAATAAAAATTTTCGGGCTTGGAAAAGAATGGGGAAAATATGCGTGGGTTTTTCCTCAAGTTGCGTGTTTTTCTCGTCATCGGTTTTTTTTTATTTGTTCTGCAGACAAGAGGAATACCCTTGAGAGGGTGGGTGGGATCAGCCGGAAATGGTTAGTAAAAGTTTGGTGAGTTGACGGAGCTTTTCTTTTTTGCTGTGCTGCTGCTGCCGCCATTAGTGCTGGACAAAAGCTGTTGTTTTCCCGCCCATTTGGGGACATTTATGATGGGCGTTGAAAGCGAGTATGAAGAGGGTGAAGTCAAGGGGAATAATGTTGGAAAAACACGTTCAGCTTAATTTATGATTTCAATGATGAAGAACACCAATAAGGTACGATTTTACTGGGTTGCCAAATTTTCCATTATTCCAATATATTCGAAGATTTTTAAAATATCTATTTAATAATACTGAGAAAGACAGTCCTAGAAGAAAATTTTATCAAAATATACTAGAACATTCGACCAATAAAAAACTTGTAAGTAATTAGATTCCAGGACATGGTTGCCAGATCAACATTATTTTTGATACTTAGAAAAGGTTTCCCATATAGATATCGATCAAAAGAAAAAAGGCAGCTCTAGAATACATTTTCGTCAGAATAAACAACAGTTTTTCTAAGAAAAAAAATAAACGAAAAAAAAAACACAACGGAATAAATAGTCTTAAATCATGACAGCGTTGCCAGATTATCAATTTTATGATTTTATGAATCATATTTAACCAGTTTTACAGATACTTTGAACATAAAAAAACACAATCGCTTATGAATTATTAAAAGTACTATTTCAGTAGTTATGTTACTTGACAGGGTTGCCAGATCATCATTTTTTCACTCATCCAAAATTGCAAATATACATGACAAAAATATATTATTTCCATAAATTTTTGTCACTAGAAAAATCTTTCAAAAATCTTTGTAAAATACAGTACACTTGATTTGATTGCGAATAAATACTCACAACTCTTAGCAGAAATCAGCCACTTTCGAAAAGATCTTATGACATTTTAATATCAATAAAAATCGAATCAAATTCATAACCTCAAAACAAATTTCCACAATTCATCTCAGAAACAATAACAACCAAGCCTTTCCTCCAACGCAAATCCCTTCCAAATATCCTTCCTAGAAGCTTAAGCAAAAAGAAGAAACAATAACAGTTGCTCCCTCCTCAAATGCGTTTACACACAAATTTCACTTTCAGCCTTTATTGGTCGAAATGGGCTGTGATATTGCCATGATAACCGCCACCACCACAATAATAACGATTTGCTGGGAGCTCAGCTGAAAAATAAAATAAATCGAGCGTGCCAGGAAGGGGGTTTTTGTTTTTTTTTTCATTTTTAGTAACAGTCACTTTGTATAACGTCAGAAATGTAAATTTTGATTGTAAATTTAAATTTCACAGCAATTGAAAAAAGTCAAATTATTTTTTAAATTTCTTAGCTCGATAAAAAAAAATAAAACTAAATTTATGATAAGAAAAAATCAAAATGTCCAAAATAGGTCCATTGTATGTCGAGAATAGGTACATCTCCCCTTTCTATCAACATTGGTGTTAGTCTGCACCGGAAATGCAGAATTTTAATATGGCAAACCAAACAATGCAACGAGAAATCTAACGGAACAAGCAAGGAATGCATCAACAAAACCAATTGATAGCGCATCCGGCGAGGGGTCCACCAAGTTGCACTCGGAATTGATTTCCGGCGAAAGTTTTTTTTTTTTTTCAAAAACTTTCCACGAACCTTTTTTTATTTTTCCACTGAAATCATCAATCAGGTCACACAGCCCCGTCTTCCAAGAAAAAATGTAATTCTCCGAGGGGTGATCGAAAACTTTTGCAACGGCTTCGCCCCAGAATGTATGCAACACACATATACCCATTGTTGTGTCAGTTCTAGGGAAGGAAAAACGCACTGAGACAGATCAGTTGTAGCAGAAAGAAAAATCGATACCGTCCAGTGGGGCGTAAAATTGAAAAAAAATTACTTCCACACGAGTTTGTCGCCGGGAGTGTCCCTTGGCTTTAAGAATTTTCTCACTGATGAGCCAAGGACCACCGATCCAAAGATGTCCCAACCAAAACTCCGCGACAAGCGTCGACGATGTTCATTTGGGGTCTCGTATTTTTCCCGAGAATTGTCCTTTTTGAGGACAGTTCCCCCCCAAGAGTGAGAGCGCAAGTAAAAGTGACTGATAGATAGGACACAGTCGAAATACACTCCTGTTGGGCCAACGCAACATTTGCTCTGGCCCGGCGGCCCCCCGAAGGCGAGTCCCGGGTTTACAAACTTGGTGCCTAATGAACTGTGACCAAATTGGAGAAGGGGAGAGGAAAAGGGACCGGTTTTAAGGATCGATTCCGGGTATGACCTAGGATCTGGGACTAGTGCAATGTGATAGCTTGTGGGGTAGATTGATTGCCGGAAGGAAATTGAGTTTGAGATTAAAATTATTTTAAAGTGGGTAATTCAATAATATAATAATTTTTATGTAATTCTAGAATACCAGAAATAAACGGGAACTCGTTATTTAACTTGTAATTTGTTTGTTTATTTAAAACTGAGAGCCTGTTAGTTTGACTTTGTAACAGGTTAATGAGGGGTAGGTTTCTATTTCTTATATTTTTGATCTGGGATAAAAATTGTATATCAAGGCAATTACAAATTTTATTTTAAGTTTTTGTCCTTCAGCCCTAGTTAGGGCCGAGGTAGGTGAGCCAATAAATAAAATTTGAACGCAAATTTCAAAATATACAAGTAAAAAAGTATCACAAATACGCAATAAAACGGTTTTGGCTGAATAAAAATTTTTATGGCTGAATTTTCCCTCTTTTTGTGTAATTTTACCTAAAATAAAGTGTTAAAAAGTCAAATTCAACAGAAACTGATGAAAACTTCATCAGTTCCAGATTAAAAAAAAATGTGCTCCATCAGGAACTGGTGAAATTTTCATCAGTTTTTGTATCACTTGTATCACTTTATTACACAATATTTTAGGTAAAATTAAAATCAAAAGAGATTGCATACTCAACCACCAACACAGATAGAATTCCTGTAAGCAAATCCGGTAACACTGTGTCGTCGAATTTGACAACAATGATTTTTTTCCAAAATCGTCAAAAAAAATTCAATTTCAAACGACAGTGTTGTCGATTTTGAAAACATTTGCAACGAAATAAACAAAAAATACGATTTTGGAAATATTTCAATGTTTTCAAATTCGACGGCACAGAGTTACCGGATATGCTTACAGGATTTCTATCCGTGAAAAAAGAATAATTTCCAAACAATCATAAAACAAATATTTTTTCAAGGAAAGTTCAAATTTTCAATGGAAATTAAAATGCAGTTAACTGAAATCGATTTAAGCATTTTTGGGTTTATTCAAAAATCTTTTGAATTTTGTTGCGTTTTCAATGTACAAAACCGCATTTTTTTTTTGCGCAAGCAGCTTTTTTTGTCACATCTTACATTTTTTGAAAACTTATGGTTGCATATCAACTGTACGAATGTACATGTATAATACATTTTCCAACGATTTTTTCAATGAAATGTTGAAGTTCTGGCTTGTAATTTCAATGTAGAGGTACCGTAAACCGGGGTGACTTTGATAGGATTTCAATTTGTTTTTGGAATATTTTCCAACAGGCAGGGATGGAATAATCGCAAAAAAATCAATTTCGCTAGCGAACTTTCTTCACCCGCGAAAGAGAGAGGAGGCAAATCACGCAAAAGAAAATCGCTTCCGAAATTCTTAAAGAAAATCAATCTGCTGATGATTTTTTGTGAATTTCCTTATCAGCACCACGTAAAAGTATTTATTTCACTTTGTGTACACACATTGCCCAACTACAAAATTTGACAGGTCATTTTTCGACGTGTGACGTTACACTTGCTAGTGTAGTAGTGAAAAAGATGTTCCGCCGAATAATCAAGATGATGATTTTTTTGGATTCCTTTTACCGATCTTTCGTGGGCAGTGAGGAGAGCCTCTTGATGAACGTCCAATGATTTTCTTTTGATGATGATTATTCCATCGCTGCAACAGGTAAGGTTTTTCTCAAGATTATTATTTTTAAAACATGTACTGGGGTAGGCCACACAAAGTCCATGCACTATTTTGGAAAAAAAGGTTTTTCAAGAGTGTTCAGAAAAATAGTTACGTTAAAAATTCTTAGTTTAAATTCCGGGGTGACTTTGATAATCAAAGTTTTTCTTGTTAAAATCATATTTAAGATGTTCAAACATTATTTGTACGTTAAATGTACCATCACTAAAGTAGCTGATATAATTTTTAGGAAAAAAAATTTCAATGGTTATATTTAGTTAACTAAGTTTATGAGCTTTTTAACAAAATACATATAAATTTTAGGTAAAATTGTTAAAAAGTCGGAATTTTGCCTGAAATTTTTTAAAACTAGTTTTGTTTATAAAATTATCGATTTATATTGCATTTTATACTGAATTCGAAGCACGAATCACAAGTTTTCACATTTTACATGAAATTTGTTCAACTGAAATTGCCTATAAATTTGGAGATTTTTTTGAAATTGTGTTTCAAAAACACATATTATTTATTATTTACAAACTTATTTAACTTTCTACTAGCGGAAAATTCCCCAAAGAATCCGAAAATGCATTCCGTTTTCCGATTCAAAATCATGTTCATTGAGAAAATCATGACACTTTGAGAAGTTTAAAATAATGACTTTCATCAACATTTTCTTAACTATAGTTAACTAACTTTTTAAACTTTTCAAAATTTTATGAAAAGTTCTTCTTGAGGTACTTTGAACACTTCTCTTCCACGGTCAGTATGATTCTAAACCATTCCGTACGTATTTCAATTGTACTCTTCATTTTGCGGAAAATACTATCAAAGTCACCCCGTTTTACGGTAATATTAACCGCGATTTTATTTTTTTCTGTGTGAATGATATTCTGTAACAATTACTAATACTAATAAGTTTTAAACGGATATTCAACTTCATTCACAAAATAAGGGTGCCTTTTGGTATAAGAGAACCTTATGAATAATTTGTAATAATTGGTGAGCATTTTTACTTTGAAGTTTTATTACAAAAAGAAAGGTTAATAATAAGCACGGAATATGGCCAATGCAAATGATATCCAAAGATTGTTCCCTCCCTCATTCCCCTTCAACAGGATCCCCAATAATCTTGTAACAAAATGTTTTTATTTTTGTTCATATACCAGTTAAGTTATCTAGATTTTTTTTATTTTCAAATTATTTAAAGTCGATAAATATGAGTTTTGCCGAACAAAAAGTTTTGTTTGCAATGTACAACAAAATTTTACAAAAAAAATATTTTAAACTAGTTCAATCATGCTTTAAATGGTTATCAATGCAGAAATTTGAATTTGAATCGCTTTAAGTTGGATTCATATTTTTTTCCATTGTAGTTTTAAAGTTTTTCGAAACAAATTTTTTGATACCCCCTGATTTTTCGAGCCAATATTGAAGGGGGAGGGGGTGCTACATAAACTCCTATTTTTAATCGATACTTTCCAAGATTTATCCAGATTATCTAATTTTCAGATTGTAAAGGGACTCTCCATAAACCAGGTGGACATATTTTGGATTTTCCGATCGCCTTCACCTTCCCCCTTGTGGATAACTTTTCATACAAACCAATATTTTGTATTGCTGAACACCCCTCTCCCCGTTTTGCGTCCACGTGGTTTATTATGGTTATTATGAATTTTTATGTTGAAATGTTTCATCTACAAAACTACAGATCTATAAAATTACCAATAATCGTCAATCTGGGAAAATTTTATTTAATATTTTTATGAGATCACCAAATTTCAAGGATTTTTTCAAGGTATTAGGATTTTCACTGTCCGTGTTCGCATTGATGTCCCATTTGCAAGAACAGCAAGCTCAGAAAAAGCTACACGTTAAGTTTTCACGAAAAAACTGTATTTTTCTCCTGATTTCTAGAAAAAAGTACCGAATGTTTTAGGTTTTACATGATTTTGAACCCCAAACTGCATCAATAACTCAAAAGTGATGAAAATGCATATGGGTCATTTATGCAATCAGGGGCTGTTCAGGATTCTCAACATTAGCGATTGAAACAATCACAAGTGACAATTGACGTTTGACTGCACCATCTACGTTGCCTTCAGTAGTTTACGTGCAAAGTTTCGATATCGTCACTCGTGTGCTATTTTGTGACACGTCTACTGTAAAAAGATACGTCGTGTTACAAGATAGCATACGAGCGACGATTTGTCGTCATCTTTTAGATAAAAAGTTTCTAAATATTGTATCGGTGAAATTAATTAGAGTTTCAATCTTTCAGAGTTTTAATTTTGTAAATTCATAATTACTATGCTAAGAATTTTGCTGGTCCAATTTTGAGTAAAAGGATGACAGTAATATATTTCTCAACTGGGGTCAATTGGGCTTTGTCATAAGAATATGGTTTCAAAAGTTTCTCTTGGTTCACAAGTTTGTGAAGATTTTACCACTTTGTCACCACTTTGATTATTGAGATCTGGTGGACTGCACAGTACAAAAATATGTGTTTCCAGTTAAAAAAGTAGTGGAGAATCTTTATTTGCATCCAGATTGAATTTACAATTGTGGCTTTGACACGTGGAACTGGTGTTTTTTTTTTTTTCATTATAAGATGCTTTTATAATTCGTATGAGTTGAGTACAATGGACTCCCTCTGTGTTGATATTGAAGGGACCGTCAAAGAAGTAAGGCATTTTATAGAAACTATACTGTTTGAAGGGACTGAAGAATTTTTCGAAACAGAAAGGATTATCAAGAGATCGACAACCGGAGAATCGACTGTGTTTAAATTTGAGAAATGTTGGATTCTTCTGAAAATTCAAGAAATCCTATATTCAATTATGTTTAAGACCCTGGTGTAACTAACCTCCAGCAATGCAGTGCCTGCAAGAGCCTCACTCGATCGATTCCCGGAATAAGCCCTTGAAGTGTTTAATCCCAGCCCCATTTGTAATCAATTGTATTTATGAATGAATCCCAGGCCCCCATTGTCCCAACTCTGCCCAACACAATTCATCATGCGTAATATTCACGCTCTATCGTCTCGGTATCGTTTGCATTTGCTTTGCCACTTTCACAGCACAGGCGTCATTCAGTCATTCGACGAAGGACTACCATATTACTGAACAGGCAAGGATACATCCAGGATGCAACGAGAGAGAGAGACAGTGAGAGTTAAGCTCCTGCTGGGAGACCCTGGCCTGAATCCACCCGTTGTTGGCGCCACCACAAAAGCCAACCGCAACAACGTAACAACCCTTTGCGTTTGTGTGGGTGTGTGCGTGAGTGTATTAATTTATGGCTGTATGTGTATGTGTGGACCACTTTGCGAAGCTGATCGGCTTATTGAATGATGATGGCGATACAACTCTCTGTATCTCTAGTAATAGCCGCTCAGTAGCTTGGAGTATTAATGGGAAGCCCCGACCCTTGCTACATAATTGAAAGGATTTGTAAATCACAAGTGATTCCACCAATTAAGACACACCCTGCAGACAGAGACCTTCAAGGCTTAAAGTCAACTTTGTCAGCAGCTTTTTGGCTTCCAAGCGAAAGATTAAATCAGAATCTCGCCTGAGCAAACTCCACGCTGAACTGTCCTTATCACTACCGGACCACAAGTCCGCACAAGTTTGAGGGGAAAGTTCGTCAACCCAAAAAGTGCGAAAGAATAATCTTTTATCCTTCTTCAGCATCCATTTCCTTGATATGCAAATTTGCTTTTTGTAAATGGATTTGTTACAGAAAAATCATTGTTCATCGATCAATACCGAGGTTTTATTTTAAAAAATATCGGGATGTTGGGGATCATAAGCATTTTGGGAATCTTGGGTATCTTGAGAATTCTGTTTAATAATCTATGAAAATCTTAAGAATCTTGTAGTAGACCTTGATCATGACAATATAATCAAGAGATTCCTAAACGTCTTACCGATTTTAAAATTCATGAGAATTGTGAAAAATGTTGAATATGTCAAGCTTTTTATAGAGATGTGACATATCTAAAAACGGGAATCTTGAGAATTTTCAACTTGAAAATTAGTTAAAATAATTTTGATTCCTTTTTACTATTCGCCAACCACAAAGAATTTCCCCTCTCAAAGTAACAGTGTCCACAGCAGCTATACTGAGATTCATGTGTTAATGTGTCATCCTGCGTGGCGTCAGAACGTCCGAAAAGACCCCTCCCTTCCTTCATTCTTTTATGTTTCTTCCTTTGAGAAAAAAAAAGAACACAAACTCAGAATCGATCTTGCTCAAAGTCATCCCACAGTCAACGGGTTTTATCGTACTGCAGCACCGGAAAATTCCAATGAAGGAAAAGTTTTGCCCAAAGGAAAACTATTTTCTAAAAGATTTGACACCGGTGGTCAATAGATTGGGTCAACACAGGTTGCAGGATTATGGTGGAAGAAGCTCTGTTATAACTTGGTAAAGTCAAAGCTTCAAATGGATTGGGATAGTTTGAAGAGTTCAATCTGAAAGGAGATAAGGTAGTTATGATATTGAATTCTAATCATTTTGTGATAAAAAAAAAACTAATTGGAAAAAACTTGTTATTTTCCAAAATAAATTTATTTTCTTTAGTCATTCTCTTTAGAAAAGCAATTTGAAGCGACAACAGACCGAGGGAAATTCTTTAATCAAACATTATACGGTTTTCAATTTCCTTTAACTTTTTTATCAGACGACTCTTCCCCGGGACTTTAACCCGAGATAACTCAAAGGATCTAAACACACAAACACACACACTGCTGGTTTCGAAGTCTTCCTAGAAGCAGTGGATGAGCTGCAGCAGCTCAGTTCGCATCTGAGGTCAAAGGCAGAGGAAATTACTTACCGCAGCATAGCTCTGAACGGTTAGATGCATCCTGGGGAAGGGACACATCCGGTTAACCCTCGGTTTTTCATTTTTTGCCACAAATTTAACAAATTTAAAATCCTTAGAATTCAACAACATAAACAAATTTTTTTTTGAATTTACAAATTTAATATATTTTACAGATTTAGCAAATTTTACAAATTTAACAAATTGAACAAATTTAACAAATTTAACAAATTTAACCAATTTAACAAATTTAACCAATTTAACAAATTTAACAAATTTAACAAATTTAACAAATTTAACAAATTTAACAAATTTAACAAATTTAACAAATTTAACAAATTTAACAAATTAAACAAATTTAACAAATTTAACAAATTTAACAAATTTAACAAAATTAACAAATTTAACAAATTTAACAAATTTAACAAATTCAACAGATATAACAAATTGATCAAATTTAACAAATTAAACATATTTAACAAATTTAACAAATTTAACAAGTTGAACAAATTTAACAAATTTAACAAATTTAACAAATTTAACAAATTCAGCAAATTTACCAATCTAACAAATTTAACAAATTAAACAAATTTACCAACCTAACAAATTTAACAAGTTGAACAAATTTAACAAACTAAAAAAAATTAACAAAATTTAGCAAAATAATAAGAAAATCACAATTTTGAAAATCAACGAATGACACAAACGTTTAAAGATTGTTTGCTCATGCAGTCGTGTCGGCAGTTGGGCAAAAGTAAATAATCCGGTTGAACAGCGAATCCTTTCCAGGCGAAAAGGAAAGACTTCCTGTTTTTCGCCCCGGATCGTCCCGGAAGCTCTCCGGGGCCCTGACAAATAATGTAGCAAGTTGAAAGATCTTAATCGACGCAGCAGCAGCAGCAACGCCATCTGGTGTGCATCGTGTCAAGCTTTTGAAAGTGGATTCTTTCCACGAAGGGAAGGAGCATTTCACAAGCGTCAAATGAAGGATATTGAACACTTTTGATCCTGGCAGGAAAATGGATCGTTCTGGAAATCTCATCTTGCTGGGAGGATTGATGACAGTTTTTGTTTCGTTTGGCGGATGAAAACTTCAATCCAATTATATTTGATCAAACGATGAATGATTGAGGAATCTTTCAAATAATAAGTTCAAAAAAATGCTTAACAAATTGACAAAATTTGTTAAATTTGTTAAATTTGTTAAATTTGTTAAATTTGTTAAATTTGTTAAATTTGTTAAATTTGTTAAATTTGTTAAATTTGTTAAATTTGTTAAATTTGTTAAATTTGTTAAATTTGTTAAATTTGTTAAATTTGTTAAATTTGCTAAATTTGTTAAATTTGTTAAATTTGTTAAATTTGTTAAATTTGTTAAATTTGTTAAATTTGTTAAATTTGTTAAATTTGTTAAATTTGTTAAATTTGTTAAATTTGTTAAATTTGTTAAATTTGTTAAATTTGTTAAATTTGTTAAATTTGTTAAATTCGTTAAATTTGTTAAATTTGTTAAATTTGTTAAATTTGTTAAATTTGTTAAATTTGTTAAATTTGTTAAATTTGTTAAATTTGTTAAATTTGTTAAATTTGTTAAATTTGTTAAATTTGTTAAATTTGTTAAATTTGTTAAATTTGTTAAATTTGTTAAATTTGTTAAATTTGTTAAATTTGTTAAATTTGTTAAATTTGTTAAATTTGTTAAATTTGTTAAATTTGTTAAATTTGTTAAATTTGTAAAATTTGTAAAATTTGTTAAATTTGTAAAATTTGTTAAATATGTTAAATTTGTTAAATTCGTTAAATTTATTAAATTTGTTAAATTTGTTAAATTTGTTGAATTTGTTAAATTTGTTAAATTTGTTAAATTTGTTAAATTTGTTAAATTTGTTAAATTTGTTAAATTTGTTAAATTTGTTAAATTTGTTAAATTTGTTAAATTTGTTAAATTTGTTAAATTTGTTAAATTTGTTAAATTTGTTAAATTTGTTAAATTTGTTAAATTTGTCAAATTTGTTAAATTTGTTAAATTTGTTAAATTTGTTAAATTTGTTAAATTTGTTAAACTTGTTAAATTTGTTAAATTTGTTAAATTTGTTAAATTTGTTAAATTTGTTAAATTTGTTAAATTTGTTAAATTTGTTAAATTTGTTAAATTTGTTAAATTTGTTAAATTTGTTAAATTTGTTAAATTTGTTAAATTTGCTAAATTTGTTAAATTTGTTAAATTTGTTAAATTTGTTAAATTTGTTAAATTTGTTAAATTTGTTAAATTTGTTAAATTTGTTGAATTTGTTAAATTTGTTAAATTTGTTAAATTTGTTAAATTTGTTAAATTTGTTAAATTTGTTAAATTTGTTAAATTCGTTAAATTTGTTAAATTTGTTAAATTTGTTAAATTTGTTAAATTTGTTAAATTTGTTAAATTTGTTAAATTTGTTAAATTTGTTAAATTTGTTAAATTTGTTAAATTTGTTAAATTTGTTAAATTTGTTAAATTTGTTAAATTTGTTAAATTTGTTAAATTTGTTAAATTTGTTAAATTTGTTAAATTTGTTAAATTTGTTAAATTTGTTAAATTTGTTAAATTTGTTAAATTTGTTAAATTTGTAAAATTTGTTAAATTTGTAAAATTTGTTAAATATGTTAAATTTGTTAAATTCGTTAAATTTATTAAATTTGTTAAATTTGTTAAATTTGTTGAATTTGTTAAATTTGTTAAATTTGTTAAATTTGTTAAATTTGTTAAATTTGTTAAATTTGTTAAATTTGTTAAATTTGTTAAATTTGTTAAATTTGTTAAATTTGTTAAATTTGTTAAATTTGTTAAATTTGTTAAATTTGTTAAATTTGTTAAATTTGTTAAATTTGTTAAATTTGTTAAATTTGTTAAATTTGTTAAATTTGTTAAATTTGTTAAATTTGTTAAATTTGTTAAATTTGTAAAATTTGTTAAATTTGTAAAATTTGTTAAATATGTTAAATTTGTTAAATTCGTTAAATTTATTAAATTTGTTAAATTTGTTAAATTTGTTGAATTTGTTAAATTTGTTAAATTTGTTAAATTTGTTAAATTTGTTAAATTTGTTAAATTTGTTAAATTTGTTAAATTTGTTAAATTTGTTAAATTTGTTAAATTTGTTAAATTTGTCAAATTTGTCAATTTTGTTAAATTTGTTAAATTTGTTAAATTTGTTAAATTTGTTAAATTTGACAAATTTAACAAATTTAACAAATTTAACAAATTTAACAAATTTAACAAATTTAACAAATTTAACAAATTTAACAAATTTAACAAATTTAACAAATTTAACAAATTTAACAAATTTAACAAATTTAACAAATTTAACAAATTTAACAAATTTAACAAATTTAACAAATTTAACAAATTTAACAAATTTAACAAATTTAACAAATTTAACAAATTTAACAAATTTAACAAATTTAACAAATTTAACAAATTTAACAAATTTAACAAATTTAACAAATTTAACAAATTTGACAAATTTAACAAATTTAACAAAATTAACAAAATTAACAAAATTAACAAATTTAACAAAATTAACAAAATTAACAAAATTAACAAATTTAACAAATTTAACAAATTTAACAAATTTAACAAATTTAACAAATTTAACAAATTTAACAAATTTAACAAATTTAACAAATTTAACAAATTTAACAAATTTTACAAATTTAATAAATTTAACAAATTTAACAAATTTAACAAATTTAACAAATTTAACAAATTTAACAAATTTAACAAATTTAACAAATTTAACAAATTTAACAAATTTAACAAATTTAACAAATTTAACAAATTTAACAAATTTAACAAATTTAACAAATTTAACAAATTTAACAAATTTAACAAATTTAACAAATTTAACAAATTTAACAAATTTAACAAATTTAACAAATTTAACAAATTTAACAAATTTAACAAATTTAACAAATTTAACAAATTTAACAAATTTAACAAATTTAACAAATTTAACAAATTCAACAATTTTAACAAATTTAACAAATTTAACAAATTTAACAAATTTAACAAATTTAACAAATTTAACAAATTTAACAAATTTAACAAATTTAACAAATTTGACAAATTTAACAAATTTAACAAATTTAACAAATTTAACAAATTTAACAAATTTAACAAATTTAACAAATTTAACAAATTTAACAAATTTAACAAATTTAACAAATTTAACAAATTTAACAAATTTAACAAATTTAACAAATTTAACAAATTTAACAAATTTAACAAATTTAACAAATTTAACAAATTTAACAAATTTAACAAATTTAACCAATTTAACAAATTTAACAAATTTAACAAATTTAACAAATTTAACAAATTTAACAAATTTAACAAATTTAACAAATTTAACAAATTTAACAAATTTAACAAATTTAACAAATTTAACAAATTTAACAAATTTTGTCAATTTGTTAAGCATATTTTTGAACTTATTATCTGAAAGATTCCTCAATCATTCATCGTTTGATCAAATATAATTGGATTGAAGTTTTCATCCGCCAAACGAAACAAAAACTGTCATCAATCCTCCCAGCAAGATGAGATTTCCAGAACGATCCATTTTCCTGCCAGGATCAAAAGTGTTCAATATCCTTCATTTGACGCTTGTGAAATGCTCCTTCCCTTCGTGGAAAGAATCCACTTTCAAAAGCTTGACACGATGCACACCAGATGGCGTTGCTGCTGCTGCTGCGTCGATTAAGATCTTTCAACTTGCTACATTATTTGTCAGGGCCCCGGAGAGCTTCCGGGACGATCCGGGGCGAAAAACAGGAAGTCTTTCCTTTTCGCCTGGAAAGGATTCGCTGTTCAACCGGATTATTTACTTTTGCCCAACTGCCGACACGACTGCATGAGCGAACAATCTTTAAACGTTTGTGTCATTCGTTGATTTTCAAAATTGTCATTTTCTTATTATTTTGTTAATTTTTTTTAGTTTGTTAAATTTGTTCAACTTGTTAAATTTTTGTTAGATTGGTAAATTTGTTAAATTTGTTAAATTTGTTAGATTGGTAAATTTGCTAAATTTGTTAAATTTGTTAAATTTGTTCAACTTGTTATTTTTTTTAAATTTGTTAAATTTGTTAATTATGTTTAATTTGTTAAATTTGATCAATTTGTTATATCTGTTGAATTTGTTAAATTTGTTAAATTTGTTAAATTTGTTAAATTTGTTAAATTTGTTAAATTTGTTAAATTTGTTAAATTTGTTAAATTTGTTAAATTTGTTAAATTTGTTAAATTTGTTAAATTTGTTAAATTTGTTAAATTTGTTAAATTTGTTAAATTTGTTAAATTTGTTAAATTTGTTAAATTTGTTAAATTTGTTAAATTTGTTAAATTTGTTAAATTTGTTAAATTTGTTAAATTTGTTAAATTTGTTAGATTTGTTAAATTTGTTAAATTTGATAAATTTTAATTTCAAAGAATGTGAATGGTGATTTTGTAACTATAATTTTCAACCGACAATTATTTTTTATCAAATAAGGGAAAATATGAGTTTCAGCCATTCATTTCCCACGTACCCACCCAAATCAGAATCGAATTTAACCTGTGACTATCTGTCACCATCTGTCAATCTCAAATGCCCAGAGCCACGTCCCAATAAAAGGCCTCATCTGCAACGGAAACTTCCGTCCAAGAGTGACATGTGTGCTAATTATTGAACTAATAATTTCATCAAAAAACCACACATTCGTTCGTGCTCTCACTCTTTCGCGCAACCCCCTCTTCTCTGTTTAATGAGTCAATTATCGTCGACGAACGTGCGTTTTCGAATTTCGGTTCAGGTGAGAACCTCCAAGAGAGCTTTCGAACAGGGTGATAGGGGAAGCAAATTTATTGGTCCACCCAGATCGGTCGTGAAGTCTGACGGCTGACAATCAGGCACCGTCGCCGAAAACGAAAACGTAATCAATTTGATTGATGGATGCCAGGAACGACGGAGCGGTCTCTGGACCGAGTTCAAGCGCCCAGCAGCCAATGACACACCGTCCCCTGCGGTGAAATTAGGTTAGAATGATCCAATGGAAGTTATTTCCGATTTAATGAGCAACAACTTTGTCGAAGACAGCGAAGCGATTGGAGGTAACCCAGTAAAGTTACAGTCGTTTTTTTTTTGCTTTGGGGTCAAACGGGCATCTTTCTGTAAAGTTGAGTTATTTGTTTACGTAAAACTTCATGAGTGCCTTGCATTCAGTCTATGTATATTTGAAAACAAATGTTTTCTTGCGACACAGTTGAAAAATTAAGTAACATGCCCGTTTTACCCCGAAAAAATTTGGCCATTATAACTTAAAATGCCTATAACTCTTTCAGATTATGTCCAATCGGTTTGCGGTCTTCAACAAAGTTGTTCAGTAACGCGTCAGGAAATCGTTCCTAAATTTGGACCAATCTAACTTCCAAAAACAGTAGTAGCACCCGTCAGATCAGTGATTGAATGAGAGAGTGTCTGTCCCGGTTGACTGCCCATCTGCGGGAAATCACACGCGAACGCGCCCCACGTGGTCCCCCCAACCCATCTTCCGATACCGGTCTTCCTCTTTCGACAAAATGTGTCCATCAGACCGAGAGTGTAACGATGATAGCAATTGATACTCCCGTGCTCTGTCGCGTAGAAGTGGTCCCGAACATCATCAACTATTACAACACACCGGGGGCTTTGCTGGCAGGGTACGACGGGAACACCGTGATTTATCACCCTCGCCGGATGGTGGTTCAAGCTGTGCCGCGATACGAACTTGCTCATTTGTCCTGGCGGAGGCTTGACTTTTCTACGACCTTTTTGGCCTTGCGGAAAAGCCTCCTTTCAGCACTCCTACTCACAAAGCCACAAGTCAGTGTAGTTGTTGGCGGGGTGAAAACGGCCAGATTTCCACGACACATCGGGCCAAATTTATTGCAACAAATGGTCGTAAATTGCTGTAATCATGCTGAAATGAATTTAAATTGCATTCGCACGTTGGGACTCTGCATCGAACTCCTCCCGAAACAGGTGCGATGAAGATGGTAAGGTTAGAGATAAACAGATGTAGAAGTTCTTGCTAATATAGCGCCTCTTGCGTCAAAGATTGGAAGCTTTAGCTGTCATTCAACTTAGGGGACATTCATACATAACGTAACGAACACCAAATATAATATTTAAGGACTATCAAAAGCGATTTCGTTACTTTTAATATCTTGTTCAAAAATGAGTGAATGTTCCCTTCATCAACTGTCCCTGATTTCAAATTATTCAATGACCTGCGAAAGAAGACAACCACCCTGCTATTTCGGTCACGTGGAGAATCGTGATGTAACCCACGTGCGGAAACTTTCAAAAAAGCTAGAGGTGTTGAGTTCTGGTGACAATGCCCGCTGCAACACAATTGCGCTACATGGGAAAAGGACAACAAACGCGGGACGGGATGGAAAGAGGGTTCGTTGATAGATTCTGTCATAGAAGCTGGCCTGCTGGCTGGCGGTAAGCCGTAGAATTTATCGTCGTTGGATTAAGGGTCGGTGTGGTATAAAGTGACTTTCACGAGGAAAGTGAGGTGCGTACAGTGTCTTCCCTGTATATCACCACACTCGGTCATGTCTAGCTTCAACTTTACCAACATTTTCTTCCCGATTTCGGAGTAAAATACGAAACAATAACGTTGCACAATCTTCATGAATTGTTGTTAAAAATCCACAAATGTTCAAGGTGCAACAGGATGCCATGCCTTAAACATCGTTCGTCGTTTTGCCAGGGGCTATCCAAAAATTACGCAATTTTAAAATCCGACTGATAATTGCAATTGCCCTGTCATAGGAGATAAGAAGATAAAAAAAACAAGGTTGTTAATCGATAGAATTATCGTCGATAATATTATCGTCTAACAATAACGATAAAGGTTATCTATCGTTAGGGACCATCCATAAATCACGTGGACACTTTTCGGGAAATCTCAACCTCTTGCCTATCTAATTTTTTCATGTTTTTTCAGTCAAATTTTCTGAATTGTCCTCATTATCCTACCACTTGACTGACCAAATCGATCAGAAAATCCCTTCCTGAGATACAGATTTTCTTATATTTGCATATTATTATTTTTATGAATAATCTGCCAAAATTGAGTGACAACGAAAACATTTTTTGGGAAATCCTCGCGGATACCCAAGGCTCGATTCCTTAAGCAAAATTAAGCACCTGTCCAATTTTGAGCCAAATCGGTGAGGGTTGTATCAAAATTTTTGAAAAAAAACTCCCGGAGAATAGAGTTGATTGAGTCGAAATTTCGTCAAGTTCAAAATTTAAATAGGAAATTTAACGCTCTACAATTTTATCGAAGAGTGCAAAGCGATCTGAATTGATCCTAAAAAGTGATTAGCGATTAAAAATAAACGTTTTTGCATGAAAAGATTATTTTTCATCAACTTTAACGATCCATAGCGCATCTTAAACCTGAACCGATTTTGCTCAAATTTGACACAAATATTGATTTTTACCTAAGGAATCGAACCAAGGGATATCTCTAAAATCATTTATTTTGTTGTCACCTAATGGGTTGCTCCCTTAAATTCAAACTTTAACTTAAAAACTGAATTTTCAATCATGGCGGAATCCCATGTCAAGGTTACTAGATCCTTACATCTTCAAAATTATATAAAACTCACTAATTGCCAGATTTTAAATAAATGACTCATCAAGAGGATCTTTAAAATATTACTCTGTCAATGCACACTAGGTTTCTGAAGGCTTTGAGTACTCACAAAGCTGACCAGGGTTGCCAGATCATAAATTTCTTTAACAATCGAAATTGCCATTAAAGTAACTGTGAGCAGCCATGGCAAATATACAGATAAATTTGTATTATAAAAAAGTTGTCCCGAAAAAAAGGGGGGATTTTTTTTCAAAAAACTTCCAAATTTCAATGGAAATTTAAGTGAAATCAGCTAAAATTGCTTGAAAATGCATTCCCCTGCGTTTCAAAAAACATTTTTGGCATGTTTGGGTTGATTTAAACATCAATTGAATTTTTGACGATTTTCGATGTTTAGTATCGCAAAAAGTTTTTTCCTCTCTTTTTTTTTTCGTCAAACCTTACTTGAAAACGCATTATTGCAAAACAAGTGAACTAGTGTAAAATGCATTTTAAAGCCCTTTTTTATTCAAATGTTGAGACTATGACTTGTTATTTCAATTTTTATTTTTTTTACCCCCCTCGGCTTCGGCCAGAGCCGATGGACAAAAACTTTGAAAAATATTTGCATCGGCCTTGTTACGACTATTTTTTATGAGAATTCATTTCAAATGACGAGCCATAACAGATTGAACTAGTGCTGAATAAACTTACTGCTATTTTGTACCAGACAACTGAGAGCAAACATAACAAAGTACTTATTTAAAAAAAAAATCTAAATTAGATTTTTAAAAATTTTGATTAAAACGAAAATTATGATTATTACAATATAAAAAAAATATATAATAAGCTCGAGTTGGCACGAAACTCGACCCAGTTTTCTCACTGGGTATTGATATTGTCAGGATGGCATTAAATCTTATGTAACTTTGCAACCTTGCTAAGACTCGAATCTATTTAATTTTGATAAATGTTATGTTTTTGAATGATGATTTTGAGGTTTATTGATGTTTTCATATTCTTGTCAACTTAACTCCAACTGGTTAAATCAATATATTAAGAAAAATATATCATAACAAATTCAATACATCGCAACATCTATCACTCTACCTGTACAAATTACATCCCACCGTAACATCCATAATAATTAGCGTAACAGTGCTGCCAACCCAAACACAACCCCCCACTCACTCTTCATTTTCAAAATCCATAAATAACTTTGTTTTCGCAAAAACAAGCGACAGCAACAACCTCTCAAACTCCCCACCGCGCTATCAATTTGCACACAATCTCCACAGGGGGCATGTGTGTATGTGTGGGTGTGTGTCCCACTGTACGTGGGTGCAAGTCGTCCACTAGACAGAACGATGACACCATTAGCCATTCCACCTCACCAAGCCCAGCCCAGGTACTGATAACCTGACAAATTCCTCGCGTTTATAAGCTTGAAACAGTGGTGCTGCACTATCAATAACAACAACAACATTGTATCATTTACACACACTTGCACCATGCAACCTGTTAGTAGTGATAGTGCAGTGGAATCCAAACTTTTCAAGTGGACACTTTGCGACGATTAAAAAAGTTTTGGAAAAGAATTTTAAAAAGTTTGGCAACACTGCTGTCACTTTAGGTATTATGATTTAGGAAGAAATTTCATCCGAAATGGAATCACTGACAGTCAGGTCAGTGTTGCCAACATTCGTGAAACCATTCCAACTAAACTTTTTAATTGTTTTTCTACAGTGCTCCCAGAATTTTTTTTTTCGTCCAAAACAAAATCTCCCAAACAATAGAGCACGAAAAAGAAACCAGACGTCCACGACTGCCAAGAACGGTTTATTCAGGTGAATTTAATGTGCTTTTAATGATAACGAATCCTGTGGTGGACTCCCCCTCGTTTTTTCCCCTCCCTCTCAAAACTGACCGACCCCTCGGCGAGTGCTGTCACGCGGGAGGAGGATTCTTTTGTGATACATCTCTGTTTGTTTTCTTTTCGTCTCTCTTTTGTGTGTATGTGTGTTGGTGATGTGTTTTCAGTTGACAGAAGCAGACCGCACCACACAATCAGATAAATGCATTAGCGGTTGTGTGGGTGGGTGTGACAGAAGCGTGAGTGCGGGGGTGGAGAAAAGTTTAATTAGATTTTAAAAACAAATCTGCACACAAGATGACAATGGAATTGGCTAGGCGGAAAGAGATGAGATAATTATTGTGCGGTAGAGGATTCTTTTTTTTTTTGTGGTTTTGACAAAAAGAGATTCAAATTATATTTAATCGATTTAAATTTGAGATTTTTCTTTGGGAATTCGGAAACTTTCACCTACACTGTAATCAAAATCGGTAATTAGCTCAAAACGTATTGCTAAGCATATTTGGTTTTGATAAATTTTAAGTGATTTTGAAATCAGCGTGTTAAGGTTAGTACCTATGGTAAGAACTTTGACAGATACACGTTTCGACCGTTCTACCCAATTCTGAGTTAAACCAGCTTCTGCTGCATGGGCTTTCCCACTCGATCTAAAGTAAAAATCGATTAATTCAACATGCCCGGAATCTCACAACCAGAAGCCAGATTGCAAAAGCTCTAGGCTTGTTGGTTTATTTTCTGGCTTGAAGGCTCACCACATTGCCAGGAAGTTCTTCCCCAGGCCAAGTCTGATTTCCATATTCTTCCCCATCGTCGTTGTCGTCGTCTTTCCGACTGAGGGGGAAATTTTCGAACCCTCCAGGAACCCTGAGGCAGTAATCAAAGCCGACGGCAGATTCATGGCTCTTGTGGTGAGAGAGATCTTTTTGAGAAAGGGGGGGTGAAATGAGATCCCGGGCAATAATAATTAACCCTTCTTTCGTTCGTCGGAACAGTTCTCAGTGTTCGGATGTGGTCCAGTCTTCTGTTTTTTGGGTGGCTAAATCCGGCCAGATAGAACCGGGCCTGCTGGAAGCAAAATTTCTCTGTGCACTGAAACGTGTGCTGTCTTTTTGCATGAGGTTTGATCTCACGTAGTTCTGTTTTGAGAAGGGAATTGGAAGCTGCACAGCTGGGAGATTTGCACGGAAAAGTACAAATCATTGGAAATAAAAACTTACTTCCTCTGAATCTCATAGACTTATGTGTACAAAATAACGAAGTCTAGTTTTATGTTTGTAGGCTTCTCAGTATTACAAGTCTTTCATAGCTTACGCCTTTCTGAAAACTGCAAACGTCTTATTTTCCGTAGATTTTTCCGTAAAACTCCAAACGTCTTATTTTCCACACAGCAAAAAATCCGATGGTAAAATCGCATGCAAAAGCATGCACATCACGTTTGTGAGCAAAAGCATGTAATATTGTATGAGAAAACGTGTACACAAAAAAGCATGTACAAAAGAAAAATAAATAAATTTTGCACATCCCAAAAATAACATCAATCTAGTGAGAGTCATATCCAGATTACAAAGTCCGCGCCCCAACCATCTCGGCTATCTCGCCGTCTTGTAAATGTTGTGTTCAACGCCGATGTACCAGTAGGTTTCCCGTACGTCGTATACTGAATTAACTGTATACGATGTATGGGGAACGTACAGCTACATCGGTGTTGATCCAACTAAATTCACAGCGGCGAGATAGCCGAGATGGTTGGGGCGCGGACTTGGTAATCTGGATATGACTCTCACCAGATTGATGTTATTTTTGGGATGTGCAAAATTTATTTATTTTTCTTTTGTACATGCTTTTTGTGTACACGTTTTCTCATACAATATTACATGCTTTTGCTCACAAAGGTGATGTGCATACTTTTGCATGCGATTTTACACAGAAATTTTTTACTGTGCAGCAATGCTGAAGATTGTTATTAATCTGGTGTGATTGGTTTCGTAACCTAAAATTCAAGAAATTTACCTATAAAAGTCTTCAAAACTTAAAAGCGATTTTAGAAAACCACTGTCCATACAGAAAATAAAAATTGAAAGTCTTTCAACTTTTAATCTTTTTCATTCTCAAATGGTCTCAAATGTTTAAAGTAAGTCAATTGCATTTTCAATGTTTCCCAATCTTTATAGTCTCTTAATTGATTGAGTCTCATTTTCATGCTTTAAAATTTCAAAAGTCTTCAAACAGCAATTGTCTACAATTACGCAAATCGACTTTTCATTGTAATTTTTGATTCGTATGGAACTTTTCCTTTCGATTACTTACGTCTAAATGAGCCATTTTGCAACATTAGCTTCTTGAAGCAAGTCTCTATATGAATTTGGGGGCTGTTCAATGAAAAGTGATATGAAAACATTGAAAAATCTATACCTCAAGAAGGGATTTTTTGATTGATTTGGTATCTTAGGCAGAGTTGTAGTATATGTACTATTCAGTAAAAAAATGTTAAACATTGAAACAATTTTTAATTTAAATTTCAAACTTTTGTCACAAAAACTCGATTTTGACAAACTTTACCCCCTTTGATTTCTTCATTTTTTGATATGTCTTAGTAAACAAAAAAATAAACAAAAGTGCCAAGCTTTATGATATGATGCAAGTATGACAAACGCCTTGTTTTTGTTCAAGTTATGATTTTTTGAAAAATAGTGTTTTTTGGAAGTATCGTAATTCCACACAAAAACAACATTAAATCATTTTTTGAAGTAAAATTAAATTCTAAATGGAAAAATATTTTCATTCAATTTTGATACAGTGCACCGTTTTTGGGTTAAATAAATTTTTGTTTAAATTATTTAACATTTTTTAAATGTTTAAAAAAAAGTGTCCATCCTTGTCTAATTTTGAAAAATAAGTACAGTGGGCTTTCTCTGTGTCGATATTGAAGGGACCGTCGAGATCGGGAGGTATCAAATTATAGAACAAAAAATCAAAGTATGCTATTGGAAGGAACTGAAATATTTATTGACAGATGGAGCAATATTGATATCGAGAAGATCGTCAGTCGGAGAGTTGACTGTATTCGAAAAGCTCTCTCAATGTATAGAATCCCAAAGTTTTTATATTTGCAAATATTTAATGTCTTCAAATCTAGAAAGGCTTCATATTTTAATGTTTAAAAGCGTAAAGTTCTTTAATATTTTAAAATCTACAAAACTGAAAAAAAATGATTCTAAAAGTTTTGAAATCTTTAAAGTTTCAATCTGTAAAGTCCTGAAATATTTGAAAACTCAACGCTTTTTATGCTTTCAAACACTGAAATCTTCAAATTTTAAAAGTTTTGCAATCTTTAAAGGATCTAAGCTTTGAATGTTCCCAAATCTCGTATGTCTACGAATCATGAAAGTATTGAAATTTTTGAGTTTGCCATACCATATAGTCTGAAGTCCAAATTGTAAAGTCTCCTAACTTTGAATGATTGCAAAGCTCTAATGTCTACAGATCTATACTGCCCATAATTGAAAATTTGGCTATTATGCCAAATCAAGTATTCCGAGAAAAACGCGTTTTAGTGTTTGTCACAAAATCTCCGTCAAGGCAATTTCCCATAAGAGTGGCATATTAGCCGTTTGGTTTTTCGCATCGGCAGCAAAGTCTAAACACTATTTCAGTAAAATTTAAGTTCCAGAAGATGCGTTGGAACATCCTCTACCACCTGGTGCTAATATCTCGTTTTTGCCAAAAGTGGATATTAGCCGTTTTTTCAATGGTGGGCAGTATACATTTTTCAAACCTCTGAAGATTCTTTTTCTTTTGTGAAGATTTCAATTTATGAAATTTCATTTTTGTTTTGTTTATTCAAACTATGTGTTGAGATTAGGTAGAGTCGGCGTCACTGAATTTCTTTGAGCAAATCTGGGCAACCGTGTTTAGTTGGCGATTAGCTAAAACTTTATTTAATTCATTAGTTTGGATACAATCATAGTAGAAGCTTTACTTACAATTTTTCAGTATGCGAATTACTTTTTAACCAACTTCTACGTTAATTCTCAAATGGCATCGGCTTGGCCGGATCTTTGTCGTACTTGTGAATTCTGGTCGTTTCTTTTGCCTTTCTATCGATCTTCTTTTCTCTACTTTTTACTTCTCCTTTCTACATTTCCAATAGTTGGTAATGCCCTTAAGAAAGATTTGTTCCCACTCGGCTAAACCTGTAGTGGAACGTTATTCTCGTCGCAACACTATGAAAACTCCAATTCGTAGAGTTTATACACTTTTAATGTTTAAACATATTTAATGGCATAACATTTTAGAAATCTCCACATTTTAAATGTTTCCAAATCGTAGAAGTCTCCAAATTTTTAATGTCCCCAAAACTATTATATATTTTTCTAATGTTTTTGAACCCTGAAGTCTCCAAATCTTTAAAACCTTTTAACATTAAATGTTTGCAAATCTTCAATGCCTTCAAATCTTCAAAGTCTTCAAACTTCCAATATTCCCAAATCATTTCTGTCTTTAAATAATTTAAGACCTTTGAAGAGTTCATATTTTTTAATGAGTTCAAACCCAGTCTCCAAACTTGTACTGTTTGAACATAATTAATGCCTTTTAATCTTTTAAAAAATCCATAATTTTAATATTTCCAAATCTTAAAAGTCTCAAAATCATCGAAGTTTTCTATTTTTTGTGAAGTCTCCAAATCATTAAAGTTCTCAAAATTGTATTGTATTCAAATCTTAAATTACTAAAAAAATGTTTTCTTATTTTTAATGTTTACAAGTCTACATTTTTTTTGTTCCTTCTAATCTTTGAATTCTTCATATTTTTTGAACACAGAAGTATTTATGTTTTCGAACCCATAAGACTCCAAACTTGTAATGTTTGCACATCATAAATGTCTTCAAACCTATAATGTGTTCATATTTCAATGTTTCCTAAACTAAAAAGTCTCCCAATCATAAAAGTCTCAAAATCATAAAAGTCTACAAATCATGAAAGTCTCCAACTCTTAAAAATCATCATATTTAAAGTCTCCGTATTCTGAATGTTTCCAAATCCAAAGAGTCTCAAAATTTTTCAAGTCTCCAAACCTAAACTCGCTACATTTTTCATGTATTCAAATCTTTTAAGTCTCCAAACCTCTCCAGTGTCCATATTTTTGTGTTTTCGAATCCAAAGGCCTTAAAAGTCTCCAAACCTAAGAAGTTTCCATATCTTTTTATGTTTTCGAACTTAGAAGTCTCAAATCTTTAATGTGTTCAAATCTTGAAAGTCTCCAAATTTTTAATGTTCCCAAATTTTTAATGTCTCCAAATTCTTCAAGTTTGGACATTTAAAGATTGAAAATCTTTACAATTTCCACACTTCTTATGTTTTCAATGATTTAATTTCAAAACTTTAAACTCTTCCCTATCAGTTCCTATTCCCAAGCCTTCCCGACCCAGTAGTGTTGACCCAGATTCAAGTCCAGGATAGGATGCAGTTGGAACAGCTGCAGCAATTCTTGCAAATAGCTGGACACGCGATAGTCCTTTGCAAGAAACGGAGAGATCAAGTCTTTCTCGAAACTTCCTTCCAGGTTCCAAGCAGGATAAAAAATCGCATCAAAATATTCATGTCGTCCTCTTGCTAGGAAAGAAAATTCTGCCACGGTCCAGAGCACCTCTCCGCACAGCAGATCCGATTGTGTATTCCGCTTTCGAAACCAAATCTACTATTCATGAGCTCGGCGAGAGTGCTGCTGCGCGTTTTAAAGAGTCGCGTCGTCACGTCGCGTCTTTGCACTTCTTCGAACGAATTTGCAAATCTCGGAACTTGCAGGCAGGTAGTCAGTCCGCGGCGGGTCGGTGTCACAACCAGAAGAAGTTGCTTTTGCTTCGCACATGACACTTGTCTTCTCCGACGCCGTCCCAGAGACCACCCACGTTGGACCACATCCTGGCGTCGTGGTGGCGGCACCGTGCCATCGTTTCCAGAAACACGACCCAGACTCCGCAGCGTGTGACACGCGCGTTGTCATGGAATCGATGATTGGATGTCACGTTGTTTCGACTCTGCTTCTGCTCCCCGCCAGAGAGGTCGTGCGTAGGTCCTTGAAAAGAAGTTGTGTTGTTGTTTTTTTTGTGTTCATGGGATGAAGGTTGATGTCAGTGTGTAGAGATTTGCACGATTGGAAGTGCTTAGGCAGAAGGTGTTCCCCGTTGATGCTGGGATGACACCTGCCGTGATGTGATTGCGAACGGGAGTTGACTTGTTCGTTTTGAGAGGTGACGCAATTTTGGGGATGTTTATTGCATTCATTACAAGATTCTGCTAAAGTTTATACCATCAAATCACTCAAACATCAGAATTTTTATGTTCAAGTCATCAGTTCCCAAGATTTCAAGCAATTTAAATCATATGGTTTGAAAAACCAATGTATTTTTTCGAATGTCTAATTTCAAATATTCTAAATCTTTAATACACTGGAAATCATTAAAATTCTGCAAAACTTTAAAGTCATCTTATCTCATCATCTAAACATTAATCTTTAAACTTATAATATACTGAATTAATAAAATCTAAAAAAACTGAAATCTTGAAATAATCATTTTAAAATCTCGATAAGTCCCCAAATCTTTAAAGTTCCCATAACATTATAGCCTTCAATTATTTGAAGTCTCAACATATTCAAACCTATGAAATCTTTCAATTCTCCACAACTTCGGTGTCTGAATATCTTTTAGAATCTAGAACATACTCGTCAGCAGAGTCCAGAAAACCATCTAAAAATAAAAATAAAATTAGCTTTTCTATAATCTTTAAAAGTTTCCAAATCTTGGAATATTGAAACCATACACAGTAGAGGTGGGCAAAACCGCTCTTTTTAAGGAGCCGCTCATTTTCGTTCGCTTATTAAAAAGAGCCATTTTTTTGAACGGCTCTTTCGCTCTTTTTCAAAATTAGGATGACAAGGTTTTTTTTAAATAATCGTGTGAATTTATAAGTTATTTCACATTAGACTTTTACAAATTATTTGATAAAAAAATTAAAACTGAAAACGAGAAGATGCCCTTGAAAACCATAAGCCTTGGTGGTCTCTATGTCAAGATTTCTTCTCGAACCAAAACATAAGAGTAATTGAATGGCATCTAAACTTAAATCTAGGATTGGAAAAATTGCTATTAATTTTAAAATTGCGTTTATTTCTGCAAGAATTGAACAAATGCTGATATTTTATTTGGAGAAAACATTCTGTGACACTTTTCTACATTCTGATTTAATCGATTAAGTCTATAAACAATAAAGTTTATTCGGACAAAAGGATTTTTTTTCCAAAATTTTTAAACTATTCAGTAGATTTTTGGTAATATTTTATAAATTATGCAATTTGAAAAGCTCAAATTTGTATTAAACTTTAATGTACAATCAGTTGTAAAGTGATTTTTTGACAAAGAACTTTGTCCTAAGGGCTCTATTCTGGTGAGGTGTCAATCCAGAAAAACGAAAAATGTCGCGCGTTACGAAAATGTTGCATGCTTGGTACTGCGGAAGGGGTCTGCAACGAATGAAATGTGGCAACAATGGTGCAGCATTCTCGCGTGACAGTTCCAAGAAAGCAGGAGACGAGGCAAAATTTGCACCATGTTGCCACATTTCATGCTAACTATATAAGCTAACAGATAGCCTCTGAACAATTTTAGTTTTATTCGAAAATCCGTCAGAGACGGATCGACGGTGGTAATTTTATTGCTCACACACACATGCACACATTGAAAGACACAGGTTGTGCACCAACTTGGGAGGAATTCTGTTCTAACGAAGATTGTTAGATCGGTCACTCGAAAACCAGAATGATTTAAGGCAATTGGGTTGGGACCAAACTGGTAGGATATTGGCCACACCCGGAGTGGCCATGGCCCTGAGGGAAGGTTCTACCGGGGGGACATCTATCAAACCTTTCGACTTGGGGCAATATGGGTATCAAAATTCATGGTTTTTTATACTGGTAGTGAAAATGGCCATTTTGACAGGATTAGCCACACCCGGAGTGGCCATGGCCCTGCAGGAAGGTTCTACCGGGGGAACATTTATCAAACCATTCGACTTGGGGCAATATGGGTACCAAAATTCATGGTTTTCGATACTGGTAATAAAAATTACGGGAAGGTTTTCCCGGGAGGGTTCTGTTGGATGACGTTGTAGGGCTTTGAAGTATTGGGCAAAGTTGTAGAGGAGAAAATTTCATGAAAGTTTGTCAAAGGTGCCAAATTTGTAGCTCTTAATCTACTCGAAATATACGCCATTTTTGCAAAAATGGTTAAAAAGCACTTTTTTGGTGATAACTTAAAATGTTAGCATTTTAGCGGCCTACTATGTTGTGAAGAGTTGTTTATGACATAAAATTACCCATCTTTGCCGAAGACAGCAAAATGTTTTGAGCCTTTATTGAGGAGTTTAAAAAAAATTAAGTGATTTTGAGCCTATTTTCAAGTTGCAATGTTTTCAAATGGCGCATTTTGGCGCATAATCGAACAATGCACCTGAAAGTACACACTTTCAACTACATTTTCTGAAAATATTTTCGTGTTTATTTGTGTCTATTTTCAGATATCTCAATTTGAATTCGTCAGATTTTTTATAATTTTATTTATGAATGTTATTCGAAATCATAATGAATACAAGGTGAAAATCGGTAAATTGAAGGGTAAATTGATCGATTTTTATGGAAATTACATCGTCTATGAAAAATTACGACAACTTTTCCAGAGTGACCTATTATAACAGGAAATACTTAATTCTAAATACGGACAATCATTTAAAATTTTCACTTATATTATTTTTGAGAAAACATGTTTTTATTCATAATTTTAAAATATATATCATAATTTTAAGCATGAACAATGTATTTTCCATAAAAAACGATCAATTTACTGATTATTACCACGTTTCAATAAGATTCCGCTTAAAAATTATAATTAAATTGATTAAAAACCGTCAAATTCAAATTGAGATATCTAAAAATAGACACCGATAGACACGGAGATATATTCAGAAAATCTAGTTGAAAGTGTGTACTTTCATGTGCATTGTTCGGTTTTGCGCCAAAATGCGCCATTTTGAAAACATTGCAACTTGAAAATAGTTTCAAAATCACTTAAAAATGGTTATAAGTAAAAGTAAAAGTAAATCTTTCCCAGTTCCTGAGGGGAACACCCTTGAAGAGTATCGGGGCCAGCAATTACAAAGCGGATTCTGTGGCAGTTTCAAAAATGGTTATAACTCCTCAATAAAGGCTCAACACATTTTGCTGTCTTCGGCAAAGATGTGTAATTTTATGTCATAAACAACTCTTCAGAACATAGTAGGCCGCTAAAATGCTAACATTTTAAGTTATCACCAAAAAAGTGCTTTTTAACCATTGTTGCAAAAATGGCGTATATCTCGAGTAGATTAAGAGCTACAAATTTGGCGCCTTTGACAAACTTTCATGAAATTTTCTCCCCTACAACTTTTCCCAATACACCAAAGCCCTACAACGTCATCCAACAGAACACTCCCGGGAAAACCTTCCCGTAATTTTTATTACCAGTATCGAAAACCATGAATTTTGATACCCATATTGCCCCAAGTCGTATGGTTCGATAAATGTCCCCCCGGTAGAACCTTCTTCATGGCACTGGCAACTCCGGGTGTGGGCAATCCTGTCAAAATGGCAATTTTCATTACCTGTATCAAAAACTATGCATTTGTATACCCATATTGCCCCAATTTATATGGTTCCGTAAATGTCCTCCCGGAAGAACATTCCCCATGACACTGGCCACTCCGGGTGTGGCCAATCCTGTCAAAATGGCCATTTTCACTACCAGTATCAAAAACCATGAATTTTGATACTCATATTGCCCCAAGTCGAATGGTTCGATAAATGTCCCCCCGGTAGAACCTTCCCTCAGGGCCATGGCCACTCCGGGTGTGGCCAATATCCTACCAGTTTGGTCCCAACCCAATTGCCTTAAATCATTCTGGTTTTCGAGTGACCGATCTAACAATCTTCGTTAGAACAGAATTCCTCCCAAGTTGGTGCACAACCTGTGTCTTTCAATGTGTGCATGTGTGTGTGAGCAATAAAATTATCACCGTCGATCCGTCTCTGACGGATTTTCGAATAAAACTAAAATTGTTCAGAGGCTATCTGTTAGCTTATATAGTTAGCATGAAATGTGGCAACATGGTGCAAATTTTGCCTCGTCTCCTGCTTTCTTGGAACTGTCACGCGAGAATGCTGCACCATTGTTGCCACATTTCATGCGAACTATATAAGTAACAGATAACCTCTGAACAATTTTAGTTTTATTCGAAAATCCGTCAGAGACGGATCGACGGTGGTAATTTTATTGCTCACACACACATGCACACATTGAAAGACACAGGTTGTGCACCAACTTGGGAGGAATTCTGTTCTAACGAAGATTGTTAGATCGGTCACTCGAAAACCAGAATGATTTAAGGCAATTGGGTTGGGACCAAACTGGTAGGATATTGGCCACACCCGGAGTGGCCATGGCCCTGAGGGAAGGTTCTACCGGGGGGACATTTATCGAACCATTCGACTTGGGGCAATATGGGTATCAAAATTCATGGTTTTTTATACTGATAATGAAAATGGCCATTTTGACAGGATTGGCCACACCCGGAGTGGCCATGGCCCTGCGGGAAGGTTCTACCGGGGGGACATTTATCGAACCATTCGACTTGGGGCAATATGGGTATCAAAATTCATGGTTTTTGATACTGGTAGTGAAAATGGCCATTTTGACAGGATTGGCCACACCCGGAGTGGCCATGGCCCTGAGGGAAGGTTCTACCGGGGGGACATTTATCAAACCTTTCGACTTGGGGCAATATGGGTATCAAAATTCATGGTTTTTTATACTGGTAGTGAAAATGGCCATTTTGACAGGATTGGCCACACCCGGAGTGGCCATGGCCCTGCGGGAAGGTTCTACCGGGGGGACATTTATCGAACCATTCGACTTGGGGCAATATGGGTATCAAAATTCATGGTTTTTGATACTGGTAGTGAAAATGGCCATTTTGACAGGATTGGCCACACCCGGAGTGGCCATGGCCCTGAGGGAAGGTTCTACCGGGGGGACATTTATCAAACCTTTCGACTTGGGGCAATATGGGTATCAAAATTCATGGTTTTTTATACTGGTAGTGAAAATGGCCATTTTGACAGGATTGGCCACACCCGGAGTGGCCATGGCCCTGCGGGAAGGTTCTACCGGGGGGACATTTATCGAACCATTCGACTTGGGGCAATATGGGTATCAAAATTCATGGTTTTTGATACTGGTAGTGAAAATGGCCATTTTGACAGGATTGGCCACACCCGGAGTGGCCATGGCCCTGAGGGAAGGTTCTACCGGGGGGACATTTATCAAACCTTTCGACTTGGGGCAATATGGGTATCAAAATTCATGGTTTTTGATACTGGTAGTGAAAATGGCCATTTTGACAGGATTGGCCACACCCGGAGTAGCCATGGCCCTGAGGGAAGGTTCTACCGGGGGGACGTTTATCGAGCCATTCGACTTGGGGCAATATGGGCAATTAATATCCACAGGGGTGCCATTGAATGCAAATATTTAATTAGAATTAATTACTCAGGATTAAATAAATTGGCAAAGAATTAAAAAATATAAATAAAAATAGCATGATTTTTTGAGTTTTGTACAAAGTTCTTTGTCATATTGGTCATGTAGAACATAACCACCTGCACCTTTTTTTTCATGTTTAAATAGCATTGAAATATTGCATTGCATTTTCAATTCTCAAAAACAAATTTAATACTCCATTCTTTTTTGGAAATTCAATAAATTATATTTATAACAAAAATCATGCCATCTTGAGCCAGTTCTTTCAAAAGACCGAAGTTTAAAAATAACCGCGAGCCACGGTTCTTTCGCTCTTTTCAGTGAACCGGCTCTTTGAGCGGCTCGCTCTTTTTTTGCCCACCTCTACTCAGATCTAAAACTGATAAAGTCTTAAAATGCTGTAAAAAAGATATTCCAAAAACCATTTGATCCGGATAAGATTTATGATTGGCAAAATCTGACATGAGATTGTTTGTCATGTCATCATTTTTGCACGGTTTTTGAAATTTCGTTCAAATTGGCTAAACAATTGACAAACGACAAAATTAAAAAGCAAAAGTGATGAACTGATAGCATAACTTTCACCCTGGAAGAACACTGATAAGAACGGAAAACTAATTCCACTTGATTTCGCAACCTTTCAATCAAAATTCAAAATGAATAGAATTCCCTCCTGTACATATTTGAGTCGCTTTGTTCTACAACTTTGCCAAACAAGAGCTCCAAACGCCTGCAAAGAATTTGCTTAAACCCGAGCATGGGTAAATAACAAGGGAAATGCGTAATAATACCTTTCTCTGGTATCAATACCAAATTTTGGTATTCCTGGACCCTTTGAAATTTGTCTTAAGGATTATGCAAGAGCAAAATGTGGTATCATACCAATTTAAGGTATTGTTTTGATATTGCTAAATTGCAGAATTTGTCAATGGTCGAACACCACATTTTGGTATTCTTTTGGTATTACAGTGTTTTATCAAATTCCTCTGCAACTATGGGAGAATTTTAACCAATTTTGACAAAATAATTAATTTTACGCTAAAATGATGTCTCAAAGCGAATGCTTTCATTGAAAACCGGAAATTTCAAACTTGATTTTAAACATTTTTGATATACCCCCTACAGAAATGACTTGAAATTGTGGAAAATTTTCTAAGTCAGGATGGCACATTTTGGTATTATTTTGGTATTAAAGTGTTTTATCAAATTCCTCTGAAACTATGGGAAAATTTTGACCAATTTTGACAAAATAATTAATTTTGCGCTAAAATGATGTCTCAAAGCGAATGCTTTCATTGAAAACCGGAAATTTCAAACTTGATTTTAAAAAATTTTGATATACCCCCTAAAGAAATGACTTGAAATTGTGGAAAATTTTCTAAGTCAGGATGGCACATTTTGGTATTATTTTGGTATTGAAAGGTTTCATCAATTTTCTCTGAAACTATGGGATTTTTTTACCAATTTGGACAAGATAATAAATTTTGCGCTAAAATGACTTGAAAAAAATTTTTAAAGCTGGTTTTAACATTTTCTCATATACCCATTAATTTTATTTTTTTTAAATCGTTGAAATTTCTCTAAGTCGGGATAACCCAATACTTTGAAAAATGAGTCAATCGAATGATTATTGAATTTTGGTGAATTTCAATCCAGTTTCATTTTAACAACACTTATTTTTCAATCTTGTTATTTTTCAGAAGCTTCAAGAACTTCAAGCACAGGCCGTTCATCAATGACAAATGCATTCGGTGTGGTGAAGGATATCACTAAGAACAACATGGAACCATCAGGTGAGTAGATTTGGCTGTTGCATATGGATCATTTCCGTTTTTTCACTAACTGCAACTGCTGCACTAAAAATGGTATGAAAATATCAAATTTTGGTATTACTTGTGCAAATACCAGCGACCAAAATGTGATTTTGGTTGCCCAGTAATAGATGGTAAAATACCATGGAATCATACCAAAATCATGTATGTGGAAGACCACAGGAATACCAAAATATGATTTTCCAAGGGCGCGGGAATACCTAAAATTAAAACCATGGCAATACCAAGTTTTGGTATTCAAGCAATGTTCAAAAATCCAGAAGACCTCAACTTGGTATTGAAATGGTTTTATTTTGAGGTATTATTTTACCCTTGGAATAACATGGTTTGGTATTGTTGTGCCCTTCCAAATACAAGACTTTGGTATGATTTCATGGTATTTTACCATCTATTACTGGGCAACCAAGGGCACATTTTGGTCCCTGTTATTTGCCCAAGTAATACCAAAATTTGGTATTCCCGTGTTATTTACCCCTGCTCGGGAAAGTTTCCTTTCTTGGCATACCATTATTGGATGGATTCCGAAGGACAAGAAGCAAAATTCCTGTACGCATTGAAGGCAAAGAGTTTCATTTATTTTATTATAATAAAATACACATAACCTACCCCGCCTTCCACCCTTGTTGGCTAAAATCATCTTGCTGAGAAATGGAATGACTTCCGAGTCTCAGAGTTCAAAACCAGTAATCCGAGCCAGGACTTGTACAACTTCCTGCTCTTTCTCCTCCACCTCCTCCTCGGATGTAATGATTGCTTGCTGCTGAGTTGTCCGAAAAGTTTCAAAACTACAAACTAGCTCATCACAAAATTGCTCGGGGCCAGTTTGCGATTTGTTCTGCTGTGGGATGTGTGTGGCCAGGATATGAGATTTCTGTCTGTCGTTGGGATATGTGGGGAAGTAATAGAGGAAGTTCCATTAAAGTTCAGATATGCATGCAGATTTGAGCAATTTAATTCAATCAAACTAAATCGGAACAAATACGTTGTATAACTGGCAGGGATAGCTTTTTGTTACAGTACAATTTTGTTTCTTTAAGCAACGAAAAAAATATCCCTCATCTTTACAAAATGCAGGCAAAATATACTAATTTTGCACTATACCAAATATTCTGCTACAATTCTGAAAATTTCAACATAAAGTCAGCATCACTTAATTATAATTTCAGCACATTTGTACAAAAACTGAACACAATGATTGACGGACTAATGCAATTTATGTCGAATAAAGTGCTAATTTCGTACATTCGCTCAAAAATTTCGAGCTTTGTTGCCTAGTTCAGTAAAAATTAGAACAAACTTAGATGAATCCTAAAAAATATAAGCTGCATGATTGCGCCAAATAAGCTATAATCTCATCTCAAATTCCGCATATTTTTTCTTAACTTAGTGCTATTTAGTACAAGTTCAGCACATATCGTACAATTCTATCTTTAGGTGTGAAATTAAATGCAAATTGAGCACAAACTTATTAAAACACACACACACAAATTCTCTAAAAATAGATCAATTCGACACCCATTCAATTTAAATTTAGCATTTCAAGGCAATATTGGACTATTCAGTGTAGTAGGTGTTTAGTACACTTTGCGAATGTTTTATTTTGTTTAAAAGTAAAGACAAAATATTTACAACCGAATTTCAACTACAATTCAGCAGAATTGGGCTCAACTTTGTTCAAATTAGTACACAATCAGAACACTTTAATTATTTCAATCCATGTGGTACTCATTTTTGAGAAATTTTGTTCAAATACAGTACAATTCTATTTAAAAACAAAACTTAGCACAAATTCTGAAAGTTTCGCCATAAATTATGCATAATTGGGCTCAAATCAGATACTAATTCAACTCAAAATCAGTCAAAAAAGGCTAAATTCTGATAAGTTAAGTAAAAGTCCATCACATTTTTTTCACATTCAACCTGCTAAGCATAATTTCAAAAGCAATAACAAATTTGGCAAAACTCCATAAATTCTGAGCAAAAGTTCTGCAACATCAAGCCATTTTTTTCATTTTCTCAATTTAGACAAATTGAGTACTGAGCCCAACCCTGAAAAATTTAGTACAACTCTTCAAATACTTAACATTAATTAATTGGGCTGAATTTCAATGCAATTTCATTTATTACCATTAATCACAGATAAAAAATTTTACCCCTGAAAACTCGATATTTTTTTAAATGAGCTCAAATTTAGAACAATTCATTTAAATTCAAAATATGAGCAAAACTGGGCTTGATTGAGCTCCATTTATTTTTGCTTCGGTTTTGTACCGAAATCTGTAAGATGGAGCACAAATTTAGTACAGTTCTTCAAAATATGTGCACCAATTTTGTAAAATTGAACCAAATTTTACTCAAGCATAATTTAATACAATTGCATTATTGTGCCCAACTATGAAAACTTCAGCATAAATTTAGTACAACTTTTCAAAATCCAAGCAGTAATTCTATAAATCAAGCTTATGTTTAATGTAGATTAATTAAACACAACTCTGTAAATCTGATTTTGAAAAATTTAAGTCAAATTTAGTACACTTTTTTGAAATTAGAAATGGATCCAAGTAGGCCAAATTGTGTTTTAGCTCAATATATTATAAATAAGGTGGTGAGCCCAACGTTGTAAAATGAACAACTCTTAAAAATCTGAGTGAAAAATCGGTGAAATTTCCCAAAACATCGTTTCAGCACAAAACAATACAATTTAAAGTTTTTGCCCAACACTGTAAAAGATAGCAAACATCTAGTAGAACTCTTCGAAATCCAATAAAATTAGCCAAGTTATGCTTAAGCTCAATTTATTACCGAATTGGTTTTGTACCCGTCTCTGTATTTATAATATTTTATAATATTTGGTGAATTTTCACTTCAACACACTTTATAACACACTTAATTAAGCATTGTTTTAGAACAACTTCTCAAAAACTTGTTTTGTATTAAACTCTGCAAACTTGAGCACACATTTAGTACAACTTATTGAAATATTTTTCTTTAACTAATTTTTAGTACCAAGTTTTGTACCAAAATCTATAGGATTGAACAGAAAATTAGTACAACTTTATAAAATCTGAGCACAAAATCTGTAAATTTGAGCCAAATTTTTACTTCAGCCATATTAATCACAAATTTTATTTTGTATCAAACAATTTCAAATTGAGCACACATTTAGTACAACTTCTTAAAATCCAATAAAATTGGCCAAATTGTACCTAAACTCAATTTAAAATATAAATTTTAATATCTTTGCAACAATTTTGTAAAATTAAGCAAATTATACATCAGAACGCTTTATTGCAAAATCAGTATTGTGCCCAACAATGTGAAATTGAGTACAAATTAAGTGTAACTTTGCAAAATTTTGTCATAAATTCAGCAAAATGAAGCTCAATTTGAAGCAGTCAAATTTATTACAAATCAGTTCATTACCCAAACATGTAAACATGAGCCTACATCATAAAAGCACAAATTTTGTTCATTCTTACAGATACAAAAAATGGGCTAAATTGCGATTTAACTTTATTTTAGTACAGAAAGAGTTAAGTAAAATCTGAGCACATATTTAGTAAATTTGATGCCAAATTCTACTTCAGCACGTCTATTTTGAAAAATAACTGTAAAACCAAGCAAAAGCTCTGTAAATTTAAACTGAGCTTGACACAAAAGTGCAAAATATGGAAGGTTGTTTTTTAATATTTTAAAATTTCTGTTAAAATAAAACGCAGATAAACTTTCAACTCTCACTTACCCCCCTCAAAAAGAATCAACCTTCCCCCTTTTAGCAGTATTTTTCTTCTCCCAAGTTTCTCCCAGATTATGGCCCCGATGCAAAGTGGTTGGATCATTTGGCGAAAGCACTTGCACAGGGAGTGAAAATTTTCTGCAATGAAAAACTTATGCTACCATCGTCAAAGTCCTCGTCACCACCGACGACCGTCGTATGTGTGTGTGTGCAAGTTTGTGTGTGTTCAGGTCGTTAAAAAGAGGATAACAGCCAGCAACCGGTTCCAAGGTGGCCCAGAATCCTTTCCCGGCAGGACGAAGGAACCGGCGGCGGCGACGTGTTTGGTATGTAAATTTGTATCTCTTGCTGTTTATTTTAAACTTAATTTATAGTCGGATTTATCTCTTTTTACATGGTATCTCTTTCTCCAGGTTCGCTCGTTCTAGGACCGAAATCGAGGAGAAGGATTCTAGGGGGCGGGAGATTGAATTAAGGAGCCGGGGAGGTGGAGAAAAGTTCAGCACAAACAACAAGACAAGAAGAGTTGGGAACCTGTTATGATAACGTTTCGGGACGTGTTATTCCGATGGTTGCCAATATGAGGTTCTTATGGCACCTTACCGACCGTGTTCTACACGTGTGGGATTCTGGCGGGAAAAGGGCGACTTACCTGGAAAGAGAAAGAGAAAAGGAAAAACTAAATTTAGATTTTTATTGCTTGTAATCAGGAGTGATTTGGTAAAATGGTTAGTGGTTCAAACATTTCTGAAAATTTCCATAAAATTCTGCACAATATCTTCATGCTTGGCATAGCTCTACAAAATTATACAAAGCTTAATTCAAAAGTACACAACTTGACACATTTGTGCCCAGCTCTATTAGAGTGCACGACTCTTCAAAATTGTACGGGGCTCCACATAATTGTGAACAGCTCTATATAATGGTGCAAAAATTCAGGGCTGCGGAGTCGGGTCATATTTCAAACGACTCCGACTCCGACTCCGACTCCGGCTTTCTCAGATTAGCCGACTCCGACTCCGACTCCGGCTCCGGCTTTCAACAAATGGTTGGCTCCGACTCCGACTCCGACTCCGGCCTACCAACTCTAGCCGACTCCGACTCCGACTCCGACTCCAGCTTTCAACAAATGGTTGGCTCCGACTCCGACTCCGACTCCACATATTTTTAAATGTTTCAAAAGTTAGTTAACTATTATTAGTTAATTATTTTTAAAACATTGATAAATAGGATTATTTGAATACTCTCTAAACGTCATGTTTTTCTCAAGAAAAATAAGTTAAGTAAAAGTAATGTAAAGTAAATAAACGGAAAAAAGTTTCTAGGTTACAAGTTTTATACGTTATGGAAACAGAAATCAAAAAATATCTTCAGTTTTAGAGGCATTTTGAGAAGAACAGTTATGTAAGTTAATTTGGATTTATTTGCTTAACCTCAAATTTGAAAATATTTTTTTCAAGGTAATAAATTTAAATATTAAATTATTATTTTTGAAAGAATCACTAAAAGAAACCTGGCCTTAATGATCTATTGAACATTAAAATTCAATTTGCTCACTTTCAGGCTGACATTTGTAAGAAGCACAGTGACAGGCACCTTGTTTTTAAAATGACAATTTTAAACGAAACATTTTTTTTGTTTTTTTAAGACGTACAAGGACATCACGGCTGAAGGAGATTATTATTGCAAATCAATGTATCTAAACAATTTCTTCGTGAAAAGTACGCTTAAGATGTCCTTTTCAAATATCTGTGACATGGAAAATATTTTACCCTGGAAATTTTTAATTTATTTAAATTTTAAAATTTTATATACTTTAAAAAGGAGGCGCACGATACTTCGTGAATCTTCACCTAAAACGAAGTTTTATGAATGATCTTGCGCCTCCATTGAAATATATGAAAAAACTTAAAATATACTAAAAAAACAAATATCCACAAGTAAAATATTTTCTAGGTCACAAATATTTAATTTTTTAAGGTACATTGTTATGCAATGATTATCACCTTTCGTCATATTGGCGTGGGACATACAGTATGAGAAAATTCGTACCAGTTGATAATATTTTGATTTTGTTTTTTTTGTATAATATTTGAAAAATAAATTAAAATCCTACATTTTGTTCTATAAATTTTTTATTAGTTCATTTTTCTCTGAATTCTTGAGATTTGGTTTTTTTTGCAACGATATCAAAATAGTTTAACTAAAATCAACATCAACAATCAATGATTAATTCAAAATTTGTTGCAACTTCTTTTGATATTTTTTGTTAGTTTCAATTATTCAAATGCAACATATTGATTTTCTTGTACTTAGTGATAAACAAAATGCGCATGTTGAGTTCCAAGTAAGAGATTGTTATTATCGTTGATTATTTGTTACAAAAGTTAAACTGTCAGTGACTCTTTTTCGATTTGCAAAAACAGTGATTACTATTTTTAATCTTTTGATGTACCTCGTACCAAGACATATGCTATCGGGGTAAAAGATGATTGTGTGTGTACTTTTTTTTAGAAATATCTGGATGAAATTTGGTCAAATTTGAATTGAAAGGGCACATAAATATAGGCAAAAGGAAGCATTCAAGAATCAATTAGATATGTCTGACTACATAACCAATATTTTTTTAAATTATTTTTTAAATTATGATACTACATACTTGGGTAAGAGGTTATCATTTAGTGATTATAGTGTAATAACACAATTAGACCTTTTCAATCACAATAAAAAGCTTCAAAAACACAATGGCATCTGATAAATCAATAAAAATATAAGATGTTTTGAAAATTAGCCTGTTCTATAGGAAAAACTGAACAATAAAAAAACATATTTTTTGTTGAATTTAAGATAACTCCGGCTCCGACTCCGACTCCGGGTTATCAGAAATCCTCGGCTCCGACTCCGACTCCGACTCCAGCTCTAAAAATTTAGCCGACTCCGGCTCCGACTCCGACTCCAGCTGTTAGAGTTTTGACGACTCCGACTCCGACTCCGACTCCAGGTCCCCAAAAAGACCCGACTCCACCGACTCCGGCTCCGACTCCGACTCCGACTCCACAGCCCTGCAAAAATTCACCTAATATCGCACAGCTCTATACAATAAAACACAACTGCTCTTAATTGGACACAGCTCTACATGATTGTAAAAAACTCCACATAAGTTTGCACAGTTTTAGATATTGGTACTCAACTTCACCTAATTGGGCACAGCTCTACAGAATTTAACATAACTTCACACAGTCGGGCACAGCTCTACACATTTCTGCCCAGCTCTATCAAAGTACACGGCTCTAGACAGTTTTGAATAGCTCTAAATCATGGTAAAAGTGCAGAAATGACACTTTTTACACTAAGCTTACTTAGGGGGGAGGAGGGGCCAGCGATTATCCACGCTCCATACAAAAAAATATTTGTTTTGTATGAAAACTGTCCACGAGGGCCCCTCCCTCCCTGAGATTTCAAAAAAGTGTCCACGTGGTTTATGGATGGTCCCTGATGGTACAAAAGTCGCACAGCTCTATACGATGTGACACAACTGCACTTAATTGGACGCAGCTCTAGATGATTGTACAGAAATCTACACAGCAAAAAAAGTTGAATTTTGAAATGTTGAAAATTTGGTAGGTTGAATATTAACTCTTTTTTGAAATTATATTACCGAAAAAATGTGTAAAATGTGAACCTGATAAATATTCAAAAGAAACTGATGAAAATTCATCATTTTCTGACGTACCGTCATCAGGGGTGACAATGGGTCTGGGGGGTGAGTTTGGGTCATACAAAAATGCTGAAATTTGTATGACCCAATCTCACCCCCCAGACCCAATGTCACCCCTGATGACGGTAAGATTACACTTTTTTTTTACACAAGATCTGTCACCATTTCCTCATGAATGTTACCATCATTTTTTTTTCTGTGTATAGATAGAGGGTAGATATTGGTACACAGCTTCACCTAATTGGTCACAGCTCTACAAAATTGTGCACAACATCACATAATTGTGCACAGCTCTACACATTTGTGCGCAACTCTTCTAATTTTTGTGAGCATCTCTGTAGAATTGTGCACAGATCTACACAATTAAATGCAATTCTACATAATTGTGCACAGATCTTGACGAATGTGAGCAACACAAACAATGTTGCACTTATTTCACAGTTTTGCTTTATTCCACTCAACTTAGCACAAATTCGTAGCGATATTTATCACAGTTTTCCAAAAAGTTTTTATTTTATTTTGCCTAGCTTCACATCATTAAGCACAAATTCGTAAAAAAATCAATTTAGCAAAAAATCATCGCAAAGCTACACATAATTTTTGCTCAGTGCTGCACAATTTTATAAAAAAGTGACAAGTTATTCGTGACTTTAAACAATTTACTACAATTTTGTACAAAATCGCAAAAGTAGGGGAAAAGTTGAATGAACAGCACTGGGCATTTGTGCACAATCTGAAAAAAAAAATCAAAAATTTTGCATGACTTCAAAAAAGCTAAGCACAAAATTTAACAAAATCTCACAACACAGCAAAAACACATAGAACAGCAATTTTTATTACTTTACATTGTTTAGTACAACTTCAACTGTACAACGCCTACAAAATTTCAAACAGATTTGTCATGACTTCAAATGATTTAGCTTAAAATTCGTACAAACTGTCACAATTGAGCAGAAAGTCAATACACGCTTTTAAACAATTGTGCACAGCTCTACTCAAATTTACAGATCACTGGACAGCTCTACACAATGGTGCACTGGTTTTTATGAGCCAAGATAATTCAGCACAAATTCGTACAAAATATCAGACTTGAGCAAAAGCGTGTTGTGCACAGCTCTACATAATGTTATACAAGGTCACAATTTTTAACAACTCCAATTATTTAGCATTATTATTTTTTTTAATTATTTAGCACAATTTATTTAAAAGTCTCAAAAATCTTCAAAATGTATTAAACATTTTATGCTATGCACAGCTCTACACAAATCTCAACAATATCAACAATTTTCCATGACTTAACACATTCAAGCAAAAATTATTACCAAGTATTATAATTCAGCAAAAAAAGCAGAGATATTTAAATAACACCAAATAATTGAATACAAATTCATACACAATTTCGAAACAAGGCAAATTTCCTAGAACAACAAAACTGTTTGCACAGTTACACGATATTACACAAATTACATGACACAGCGAAAAGTGAAGTGCTTCTGGGGACGCGCAGTCCTGTTTTTTCGTGATAATTTTCGTATCTTTTGTGTCGCTCTTTGTGTGCATGGGGTGATTGGGCATAATAATTGAATAATGCCATCAAAAGTGCAGTGCTTCTGGGGACGTGCAGTCCTGTTCTTTCGTGATAATTTTCGTCTCTTTTGTGTCGCTCTTTGTGTGCATGGGGTGATTGGGCATAATAATTGAATAATGCCATCAAAAGTGCAGTGCTTCTGGGGACGCGCAGTCCTGTTTTTTCGTGATAATGTTCGTCTTTTTTGAGTCGCTATTTGTTTACATGGGGTGATAGGTTTTATATGATTAGGTTTTAGGTGATTGGGTTTTATTTTTTATGTTATCTTCTTTCTCTTCATTTCCTCAGTTTGAATTGCGATGCCTTTCCGTCGGGTCGTGTTTTTTTTTCGCGTTCGTCGTCGGTGTGTTTTTTGTTTTTTTTTCGCGTGCGTGTTTGTGTGTAAAGGTGCGACTGGCTCTGGTTGTCATCGATGACAATTGAGCCAGTCTGATTTGCGATGCCTTTCGGTCGGGTCGCAGGGTTTTTTCGCGTTCGTCGTCGGTGTGCAATAACAACAAAACCTTATCATACCATTTCAGCTCGATAAACATCGTAACTCGTCGTTCGCTTCGTTAATCAGTACCCCACTAAACATGAATCATGTAAAACTCGTAAAAACATCTCAATTAAAAAGTCAGACTGTTAAATCCTTCATCATGTAATTACCAACAATTTTGGTTCTATCTTTCCACAGCCGGCTGTCTAAGATTAAACCATTTCAATTAAAAGTTAACAGCCGATAAACGGGAAATGTCTCATCCGCAGCATCCGATTGCTTGCCTTGAGAATAAAACAAAATACCTTTCAACAAACACTATGATTTTGGGTCGCATCATCATCTTCTATGATGAATCCTGACCAAACACCCTATCCTACTAACAAATTTTCAGGTTCCTGGCGCTTGTGGGGTGTAAGCACAGAGTAAATCAGCTGCCCTAGTAGCAACCTGCGCTAACTAACATTCCCGTCCCTTAAAATCGAGATCTACAAACTGACATGGCGGGCGCCGTTGGTGGCCAATGATTGTTACCTATTCGCAACTGATCTAGCTTTAGCAATCATGGTGTTTTATCTTTTCAGCGCATTCATACATGCTGTTGATAAGGGAAACACCAATAGATCGTCAAAGCATATAATCAGTAGTGCTGAAAGGATATTACGGTTCTGTTCAGCAACGGAGGGGCAACCATGGGTGATCTCTCATGCTCATGCTCATGCTCATGCTCATTACACAAATTACATGACACAGCTCTAAGGATTTGTGAAAAGCTCACAAAGTCACTATTCTAGCATGACTCCGCATAATTTCAGCACAAATTTGTGTAAAATCACATATTTGAGCAAAAGTTCATGGAACAGCTCTACAGGATTTCAACAGTTTGACATAATTCAATGCAAAGTCAAACATTGGGTATGGCTCCTCATAATTTAACACAAATTCTTACACAGAAAAAAAATAATTTTGAAAGTTTGGTTGAATATTACCATTTTTATGAATAATTTTACTTATTGCTGATTTCAGAGATTTTGCAACAATAGTGAAAGTTTTTAAAAGCTCTCCAACAAAGTGCACACCTTAAACTACAGCAGAAAAAAACTATCTAAGACACACTCTCTAGTTTGAAACTGATCTAAAGTGGTCGAAAGCATCAAAGCTCAGTCGAGACACGCACCACTCTAAGCGAGCGGGGGGGAGAAGGGGTATGATTTTCAGTGTGCAAATATTTTGTGTGCAGTTACAATTTGCACAGGGGGGAATTTGGTGCAAAGTTTGCAATAAAAAATGTGTAAAAATGTGAACCTGATAAGAATTCATCACAAACTGATGATTATTCATTTTTTATTCAAAATCTGTCACCATTTCCTGATGAATATTACCATCATTTTTTTCTGTGTACAAAATCTCAAATTTGAATAAACATAAATGGCACAGCTCTACACAAATATGTACAACTCTACAAAATTTTAAACAAAGTTACAAATTTTGCACGACTTCACTCAATACAGCACAAATTCGTACAAAATCTCACATTTGAGCACAAATTCAAACAACGTGGAACAGCCCTATCAAAATTTGTTCAAATTAACAGAGAAAACGAAAAAGTTTGCTATCCATTTAACAGCTGCCTGCCACTACAAATCGTTTATGACAACCGCAAGACCTTGTCACAATAGTAAGAGCAACACTACCGGGCTCGTTAAATTTCGCCCCCTTTTTTAAAGTGCTCCAGCCGATTTCCCGACCAACTTGATAAAATTATGCCACCTTTAGAGACTTTATTTTTTCGTGAAGCTTTTCCAGCAAACCGTTTTGGGAGCATAAAGAAAAAGCTGCACCAAGAAAAGCTCCCCTGCCATCTATTCAGGGCAACTCAGCCGGAACTTTAACCCTTTTTGGAACAGCACTGGATGAAAAAGGAGGACGACAACGATGCTGCCAAAGAAGAGGGCGTCCCAGCGTCGTTCTTGTCTGAGATTCTGAGCTATGTACAACAGAGAGTCAACAGTTTAGAGCGGCAAACTCTTGACGTTTTTGGATTGTGGGAAAATTTTGCGGGGAAATGATTAAAATTTTAAACTAGGTTTTTAAATTTGATAAAGCTCAAATTTTACGATGATTTAATTAACGTGTAACTGTCAGATTTCTGACTTCAAAAAGGACACGCACATTCATAATAATTGAGTTTTCGTCAGAACTGAAACTACGCATGGAGATGGTGATCTTAGCGAGTTGTAGACTGGATTTCGTCATGTTTATGCGCTGATTGTCCATCCCAGGTGGCTTGGATATTGATTAAAAGGAATCAAAACCACTTCAAATCATTTGCCTTACTTACTCATTTCTTAGTAAGTTTGGGTTTGACGAAAACTGAGTGTTTTTAAATTTTTTTGACAATTTTGCCCAAATTCAAACCCACCGTGCTTCACTCCTCCGTTCAAGAAGCGGGACTTTTCGCGACGCTTCCAAAACAAGTTGATAAACATAATTAAAATTACGAGCCAATTTCCCCGGCCCTAGCCCGGGCCAGCAAACCATCTGTTCTTATCTGTGGACCAGCGAGCGGGAGAGATGTCTGGCTCTGGAGTGGAAAATCGGAACAAAAACCCACCGAGCTGGAAAAAGGTGCACCCAACAAAAAATACAAAGAAGCAAAATTAAAGCATAGAATAGAGATAGGTAGAATTGCCACTTGCCGATTCCCCCTTGTAAACGTCAAGCGACTCTGCCGACAGCGCCACCACTGCTCGAAACGGGGAACTTCAGTCGAAATGCGCACTGTGCACTTTGATGGAACTGCCCTGTGCATTCTGGAGGGTGCGTTTTGTTTGACAGTGACAGATGGAAAAAGGCTTGTTGACGTTCAGTTGGCAATCAAAAATGTGAAATGGTGCTTGGAAGCCGGATGAAAAGACGAGACTAGTGAAGGCGGTAGAACGTTAGGATTAGGCGCAAATTGCGGTTTAAGTTGGAGTGCGGAGTCTTTGCTGGAACACCACGACCACTTTTCTTCACTCCGAACGGCAAAATAGTCATTTCCTCTTCCGATTCTTCACTTGGTTTGACAGCGACAGCGAAATGTCAACATGACAAAACAGATGTCTTGGAGAAGTGAAAACGGGTGTCAACTTATTTGGCATAATCTTGAAATTTAGAAAAAAAAAGATGCTGATGCGAAATAAAAATCATTTAATCTTATTTAAAACTTAATATCCTAGTTAAGGGATACACTTATCTTGAATTTTCATAATTGTTTTGATTTGTTTTCCATGTTTTTTTAAAATCATTTTACATTTTTAATAAATAATATATATGTGCCAACCAGTTCTCCACATTCCTGACAGTATTATGCGCAGGGTGTTGTAGTTCCCCGTTTCGCCGCTGGCATCAGTTAGGCAGCACAGTTTTGTCCCCCGTTCGGTAAATGAGTGGCAATTCTATCTTTCTCTATTCTATGATTAAAGGTAAACTCATGTCATGTTGTGTTGCCTGCTTGCAGGCGTTTTCATCTCATTCCCTGTTTGGGCAGGCGAGTTGGGGTGTTAAATTTTAAATAAAACTGCCTAGAATCGGGATGCGAGAGTGTGAGGAGCTGGATTAGATAATGTTTGCCGATTAAATTTAATTAAAAGTGGCTTTCTGGATGTTGATCTTTGGATGCGTTGCAGAAATGCTGGCGAAAATTTGTGTTCTGACTCTCTCGCTTTCATAAAACAAACAGGTAAGCAAATATCATTCGAGCAATCACCGGAGAGACAAATGGGAGTTGAGAGTGTATTTGGCGAACATGTGAGGTTGGGTTAGGTGGGTTGTGTATATTTGTATATTGGAATATATTTTATTCAGAACGAGAGTTTTAATTGGGTTTCTGAGCGTACTTTTTTGTGCGATTGCGAACGAACAACTTTTTGGTGAGCTCTGAAAACAAAAAGGAACATTAGAAAAAACTCAAAACGTGCTTTGTGCTTGTGCAGTGAAGTAAAATTAAGTGAAATTTGTACTGAACAGTTGTAGGAAGTTATGTTCAAGTTGTGGGAATTTGTGTGCAAGTTTTGAACAGTTTTGCAGACTTGAAAAGTTGTGTTCAAATTTGTGGGATTTTGTGAGTTGACTTAGAGAATTTGTGCAACCTTGAAAAAGTTGTGTTCAGGCTGTTTGAAGGTTGTGATAGCTTGTGGGATTTTGTGAGTTGGCTTTGGAAATTTGTGCAACCTTGAGAAAAGTTATTTTCAGGCTGTTTGTAGGATTTTGTGAGTTGTCTTAGAGAATTTGTGCAACCTTGAAAAAGTGGTGTTCAGACTGTTTGAAGGTTATGAGAGTTTGTGTGACTTTATGAGTTGAATTGCAGAATTTGTGCAACCTTAAAAAAGTAGTGTTAAGGCTGTATGCAGGTTATGAGAGTTTGTGGGATTTTGTGAGTTGACTAAGAGAATTTGTGCAAACTTGAAAAAGTTGTGTTCGGGCTGTTTGAAGGTAATGAGAGTTTGTGGGATTTTGTGAGTTGGCTTTGGAAATTTGTGCAACCTCGAAAAATTTATTTTCAGGCTGTATGCAGGTCATGAGAGTTTGTGGAATTTTGTAAGTTGACTTTTGGAATTTGTGCAAACTTGAACAAGTTTAGTTCAGGTTGTAAGCAGATTATGAGAATTTGTGGAATATTGCGAGTCGACTAGGAGAGTTTGTGCAACCATGACTAAGTTGTTTTCAGGCTATCTGCAGATTATACAAGTTTGTGGAATTTTATGAGCTGATTTGGAGAATTTGTGCAAGGTTGAAAACGTTGTATTCAGGCTGTACTCAGGTTATTAGAGTTTGTGGGATTATGTGAGTTGACTTTTGGAATTAGTGTAACTTTGACGATGTTGTGCTGCTTGAAGTTTGATATAATTTTAATTTAATATCGACTATTTGAAGAACTCTTGTCCGTTCAGGGTTATCCCCACAAACTTCCAGCAAACAATTTCGGCAAACTCAACACACCAGCTCTCTTTCACCACCAACCGAGCGGGAGTTTCCACCCGGTTTGATTGCTTCTCGGTGAATGGCTTAGCAATATCGGCTCCGTCAATTTTTCATCGCGCACAAGCCCAGCGTTGTGTTTGCGAGCATTAGCTCAACCGGCTGGTGAAAATGGAATTTTATTTGCTCGTTGTGCCGAATAAATAAAAAGGCTTCCCCAGCCCTGACTGATTTTTCTAATACAAAAAAAAAATCGGGATTTTTGCGAGCTAAACTCACACACATATTCGCCTAACATTACGCTGAGCGAACTTTTATTGCCTGGGAATTCCTATAAAAACAAAATGCAGCATCAGGAGCTACGTCGGCAATCGCGTTGAATCGCGTTGAATGGGCTCGAAATATGGGAGTTTTGCAGAAGGTGTCACAGATCGACAGACCAGACCATTTCTTAAATTTGTGGTTAAAAAAATAACCGTCATTTTAAAATTGAGTTTTCAAAAAGCAGCACTAAATATGACAAAACTCAGTTTTGTGCCCATTTTTGGGCACAAATTCGTACAAACTTTCACGTCTGTTAATCTGTGCCAAAGCAACCATTTGGGCTCCCTCATCGTGTCACGCGCGAGGGTTTGTACTCGTACTGCTTCCCATTTTTTTTACGACCGATTGCGCCCTCGGTCGCACCCCGCCATGTGTGAAATGTGGAAAACTTTGCGCGCCGGATTTCCACCGTCCGAATTTCGCACAGCTTTCGCGGGAATTTGCAATCGGGAAATTGTTTGTTTTCGCTAGGCTTATACCTAGTGGGCGAGCGCGCGCGCGTATTGTGGCCAGGGATTAAAGTGTTTAGTTTTGAAATGGATGCTGCCGGAAAGGATTGAAAGGTTAGGTTGCGTGGTTTGGAAATTGTTTTCCGAGCTTTGGATGTCAAAACGGTGGTTGGTGAAAGTTGTCGGGATTAGTTTTGCTTGTGTTTTGTGGTTTTTGGGCAGTTGTGTGCAAGCGTGTTCTCTTCAGTTTACATTCTGTGTTACTGCAAGATACCTTGTAGAGCTGTGCTTTTTATGCAGGGCTGTGCACATTTGTGAAATTGTGCTTTTTGAGCTTTTTAGTAAATTTGTGTCCTTTTGCTTCTGAGCACATTTCTGCCTCATTGTAAGACTGTGCCCTTTTTGTCATAATAAATCAAAAGTGTAGAGCTGTGCTCTTTTGTTTTCAATGATTTTATTAATTTTGTGCCTTTATTAGTGTTGTGCCCTTTTGTTTATAATTGCTCAGTCTTGTAGGGATGGGCCTTTCTGTATAGTTGTGCATGATTTCAATGTTGTAAGGCTGTGCCAATTTGTGCTTTGTAAAGCTGTGCCCTTTTGAACACTCTTTTAAGTGTTGTGCCTTTTTATACATGATTGCTCAATCTTGTAGGGCTGTGCCTTTCTGTATAATTGTGCATGATTTTCAATCTTGTAGGGTTGTGCCCATTTGTGTTGTGTAGAGCTGTGCACTATTGACCAACCCTTTCAGTTTTGTGCCCTTTTGTTTATAATTGCTCAGTCTTATAGGGCTGTGCCTTTCTGTATAGTTGTGCATGAACTATGATGTAAGGCTGCGCCCATTTGTGCTGTGTACAGCTGTGCTCTTTTGAACACTTTTTTAAGTGTTGCGCCTTTTTATACATCAATCCTCAATCTTGTAGGGCCTTTCGATATAGTTCTGCATGATTTTCAATTTATTATTTTTTGTGCCCATTTGTGCCTTTCAGTAGAGCTGTGCCCTTTTGACCAATCTTTTCAGTGCTGTCCCCTTTTATACATGATTGCTCATTATTTTGTGCCTTACTGTATAATTATGCACGATTTTTATTTTTGTAGGGTTGAGCCCATTTGTGCTGTGTAAGGCTGTGCACTATTGACTAACCTTTTCAGCGTTTTGCCCTTTTATACATGATTGCTCAATTTTGCAGGGCTGTGCCTTTTTTATGCCTTTCATCAAGCTGGTGTACTTTCTAAATTGTGCCCATTTACCAGATATTTTCAACAGGTAATCTTTCTAGGGCTGTGCCTTTTTTGTTGCGATTTTGTACTTAAATGAAATTTTGAATCTTGAAGGACCTGTTTTAAAGAGTTGCTCCCATGCTTACTCAGTCTTGTAGGGCTGTGCCTTTCTTACAGGGTTGTGCCCTTTTTGAGCGATTACACTAATTTGTGCCAGCAGTAGAATGCTGTCAAACGTTATTTTCAAGCTATTTGCGCCCTTTTGTACATTGTTGATAAATATTTTAGGGCTGTGCTCTTCTTTATAAATGTGAATGTATTGTAATCTAGAGGAATAACACATTTGGTAGAGCTGAGCATTTTTGTTCGATTTGTCGATTTGGCTCTTTTAGTTTGGTTTAGCCCAACTATTGCTTTGTGTGTACAAAAATGCTATTTTTCCATTTTGAAAGTAAGTTTGTACCTTTTTTGTTTAGTTCATCACTTGTCAACAACAAGTAGGGCTGTGTTAAACTAATATGATCTTTAGAACTCTAATTATGTGCTATCCTGCAGAGTTGGCCCTTCTTGCAATAATTTGTGCCAGTTCAAAATTAATTTGTGCCACCTGAAGGAACTTGTTTCCAGGTCATGCATGTATTCCAGTAAATCTGAACATTTGTTTGACTCAAGCCTAAAAAAAATTACCAATCCATCTCATCAATCTTTCATCAAACCCGGAATGCTCCCCCAACCACAACCCCAGGACTTACAATGAACTAATCAGAATCAGCTTTCGGTCAACCTTTAGTCGTCGGCAGCTGTCCTGCGTCAACGCACACATCTCGCCCCCGACTCAATGAATTAATCAAACGCTTCAGGCGGACGATTCCGGGGGCCCATTCCGTAATCACCACAATCTTCTTGGCCGGTCCATCCGGTAGCTCGTAACTTTGTTGAACTGTTGGAAAATTCATCCTAATGTCACAACACTGCGTCCAATAGAGCCGCCGACTAACTGTCAGTCGCTGGAACGATGATTGGTTGATATCCCTTGGAGTGACTTTGCTTCAATCGTGAATCTTTGAGTTTGTATACCTTCAGGCGTTTCAAGTCTACATTCAGGCGAAAGATTTCCGAAAGTGAACCATTTGTGCCACGGGTTAACGGTCAATCTTCCACTTGGTTGGACCATATCCGGACTGACACCGGGGTCCAATTCAATCCGGATTCGGTCCCTGAATAAATGAGAGTGTGAGCTGGAGACGACGCACACAAATGATAACATCAACCGGTCGAGTCGGAATTGCAAAGATCATCCAGAATTTAGTGCTGGTTGGGGAATTTCCGGGGCGTTCGATATTCTGTGACACGCTGCACTGCACACCGACTTGAAATCAGTCTGGCAACACTGCCCAGCCTTCTTCCGGATTCCGAAACCCGTTCCGGATGAGCATCGGGATAATATTGAATAAGAATCGATTCAGCCGTGAATATAATCTGATTGTGATTATATTTACCCCAGGTTCGTCCTTTTCCCCCACCAATCCCCGTCCCCTTAAGTTGGTCCAGCTAGAAAAGTCTTTTCGTCGCAGGACGTGACTTTTCTGGGCATGGATCTTATCAGTTTGGACGTGGTCGTCATAGTTTCCCTACCCTTCTAGTTGTTGTCGACGATTCCGGAAGGGTCTTTCCTGGTTTGGTTTTCTTCCCAGGAAGGGTTGGCCAAGGGGGACGGCAAAACTATTACTGACTTACTATTGCATAACCTCACTGCCTGTGCCGGTTGGGATGAAGTTTCGTTCCGCTCAACTTGGCATTTTTCCGCTAGGACGGCGTTGGAATCGATGGAGGGAGGGCGCTTGAGTTAGGGTAAGGGGTCGTAACTTGGGCAGAAAATCTCAAAAATGCTAAATTGTTGTTGATTGGTTGCTTTACTGAAGGAGGTATTAGACTACGAAAAACAAACTTGCACTTTTTCGTGTTTGACAGTTTGCCAAATTCGCAAACTCGCAAACAAAGCAAAAAACTGTCAAAAAGTGCGAATTTGTTAGTTTGCCGTAGTCTAATACCTCCTTGAGTTGTTGAGTTATCAAGTTGTTTAGTTGTGGTTGTTGATTTATCAAGATTTTAAAGTTTTGTAGATTTTATTTCATGTTTCGAAATATCATTTCACTACCCTACCCCCACAAAGATTCAGCAGTCGTGATGAGAGTCAATGTTCAGAGGAAACGAAAGGACTCATCTATCCTCAACGTGTATGTGTGGGTGAGCGAAGTCGCCGAATACAGCTAGGTAAGTTTGTGTGAGTTGGTCGGTTTATTTTTTGCCCGGTGGTGTGGATTAGTGGTGGAAAAAGATTGGTATGATTAAAATAAATCCTTGAAATTAATTACGAGAGCGGATAGAAAAGTGGTCCGTACAACGCGACGGCACAAACTAGTGGGTGATCCTACTAAATGAAGAGATTTTTGTTTTCTTGTTTCGTTAGGTAATATCGCATGATTCAAGCCACATTTTTGCTTAATTGCTCAGGCAATCTTAAACGAATAAAAAATGATTTATAATTTCGCTATTATTTTTTTTTGGTTTCCATGTTTTTTTTTTGTTATTGTAAATTTCTTAAATTCTCAAAATTTGTTCCACGTTTTGTCTTTTGTCTTTTGTCTTTTGTCTTTTGTCTTTTGTCTTTTGTCTTTTGTCTTTTGTCTTTTGTCTTTTGTCTTTTGTCTTTTGTCTTTTGTCTTTTGTCTTTTGTCTTTTGTCTTTTGTCTTTTGTCTTTTGTCTTTTGTCTTTTGTCTTTTGTCTTTTGTCTTTTGTCTTTTGTCTTTTGTCTTTTGTCTTTTGTCTTTTGTCTTTTGTCTTTTGTCTTTTGTCTTTTGTCTTTTGTCTTTGTCTTTTGTCTTTTGTCTTTTATGATATTTTGTTGGAATTGTTTGAATTGTTTGATTTGTTTGAATTGTTTGATTTGTTTGATTTGTTTGAATTGTTTGATTTGTTTGAATTGTTTGATTTGTTTGAATTGTTTGATTTGTTTGATTTGTTTGATTTGTTTGATTTGTTTGATTTGTTTGATTTTTTGGATTTGTTTGATTTGTTTGATTTGTTTGATTTGTTTGATTTGTTTGATTTGTTTGATTTGTTTGATTTGTTTGATTTGTTTGATTTGTATGATTTGTTTGATTTGTTTGATTTGTTTGATTTGTTTGATTTGTTTGATTTGTTTGATTTGTTTGATTTGTTTGATTTGTTTGATTTGTTTGATTTGTTTGATTTGTTTGATTTGTTTGATTTGTTTGATTTGTTTGATTTGTTTGATTTGTTTGATTTGTTTGATTTGTTTGATTTGTTTGATTTGTTTGATTTGTTTGATTTGTTTGATTTGTTTGATTTGATGGATTTGTTTGTTTTTTTTAGATGGACCAAACCAGTTGACTTTTAAATTAAATTAAATTAATTAAGCGATCCAATCCTATCGATTCATATATTCTACAAACTGCTACCATACTGCTATAGAAAATTCATCAACCTAAAAAATGCAGCCAAAAACCCGGTAAACTAGAACAAATCCCGGGAAAGCTGTGTCCGTGTGTCTCGCGTTCTAAATTCACACCAAACACTTCCCGGGGGCACCCTCACTCGGTGCTGCTGCTGCTCCGTCCTGAATTATTAATAAGCTTTTCGCTGCAGACTCCACCGGAAACTCTGCGGACAAACAACGGTGAACTCCACGGGGTGTGTGTCACACTAGGGTGTAATATCATAATTAATTTTCCAGCACAGCACTTTTTCAGTTCCTTTTGGGGTCCTAACCACCCTCCCAAAATTTGGGAACGATTGGTTTTGTCCTCGCTTTGCGCAAAGCGATTGAAATTTGTATGGAAATTACTATGGGAAAACGTACTTTTTTGCATTTGGATTTTTTAAATTTTCACGTTTCACGGTATAATAAAACCCAACACATAAAAAGTTGCGCTGAAATGTGCTCTACAACTTTCCCGAAGAAAGTATGGTGCTAAAATGCTTCTGAAAAATGATATAGAGTTTTTTAGAAAAAAAGATAAAACGATGTCTTGAAAATCATTTTATTTGCCAACACTGCCATAGCACACGCTGTGGGTGGTGTTCAGCCGGGGCTTTTCTTCTCCTCGTTTGTCTATGGTTTAGAATGAAAATGTTTTCTGATAGTTTCTTTATAAAATTGGAAGTTATAATTTAAACACATTTTTTACGTAAACGCCGTTATTCTACAATGTGACGTAAGCGCCAAATTGTGACATTTTATAGCTTCCAGTGGCAATTAAAATATAGTTCATGTTTGTTCAGTGTGGACAAATTATGATGTTTGTTAAATGATGAAAATTATGATGGTTATGTTGTTTTTTAAGAATCTGCTTTTGGCAAAAAAAGACGTTACTTTGTTTAAAATCCAACATTGGAGGTCTTTGACATTGTTTTACTTGATTTAACATTTATTTTATGTCATGATCAGATCAGTTACTTTACAGTGCGAAAATCAAGATTCAGTTTTCATAATGCTGTGTTAGTATACGTGAGTTCTTGTGTGATCTTGTGTGCGTGAGATTGGGCTTAAAAGTTTTGAAGGGTTAGATCAGCTGTTCGAATCTGTTTTGAGTTGAGAAACGTTGAGCTATTTTCTGTAAGAAGTGTTGTTTTCGGTAGTTTAAGAAGTGATACCTGTGCCAGCATGAAAAAAAAGAAACGGTTGAGAAAAAAATTATTGCGTTCAGATTTTCAAATTCCGTTTATTGGCCACGTGCGCCCGAAACTTCCAAAAAATGTTATTCCAACAGTCAAGGAAGTTCTGCAATGCGCATTTCATCTTCATCTTGTGGAAAAACTTCAAATGAAGGTTTGCTTCCAAAATGTTTTGGAAAGTTTATTGAGTACGCGTATACCGGGATTTGAATTCAAGGCGAAGTTTCATATGCAACGTCAGATAAAAAATGCGTATGATGAGTGGAGAAGTAAATATTTTCAATTTATTGTTAAGGTATTGTTTCTAATCATTTTTAATAGAGTTACAGCAGAACAAAACCCGGAATGATGAGCGGAATATCATTGCCCGATCAGTCTTTTCGCAAAAGATTGACAAACATCTGGATTGCGTGCGAGCATTGCCAGTCGAGACAATCCCAACGGTAAGTTTTTTTCCGATTTTAAAAAAAGTTTCTTTCGTTGTTGATTATTTTTGTTCAACATAACAATAACATAATTGAACAATCAATAAAAATCAACTGCTGCAGGCTGGCCACCTAGAGAAAAAAGTTTCTTAACCAACCTTATGGTGGTTGATGCCTTCCTTAATTTTTTTTCCTGAAATAGTATGTAATTTCCAAAATGGTGTCCACGCGGTTTATGATGGATGGTGCCTAAGATTAAAAAAAACATTTTATTGAAAATTGAAATCAGGTGGCCACCCTGATATTTGATAGAAGAAAAGGGAATTGATTCTATAACATAACAAACAGTGCTGCCTGCTCCTTCCTAATTTAAACATAAACTGAAATTAGCGATGGGGGTAATTCTCTGCCAACTCACACAGCAGTTGCCCCGACCCCTTTTCGATTTGCTTGAAACTTTTGTCCTTGATCACGAATCCGAGCTCCATTTTTTGATATCTCGTGACGGAGGGGCGGTACGACCCCTTCCATTTTTGAACATGCGAAAAAGAGGTGTTTTTCAATAATTTACAGCCTGAAACAGTAATGAGATAGAATTTTGGTATCAAAGGGACTTTTATGTAAAATTGAACGCCCGATTTGATGGCGTACTCAGAATTCCGAAAAAAACGTATTCTTCGTCGAAAAAAAATACTAAAAAAGTTTTAAAAACTCTGCCATTTTCGTTACTCAACTGTAATTTTTTTTGGAACAGGTCATTTTATGGAAAATTTTATGTAGGGGAACTATACCCGTTCTCAGCCTATTTCTGTATCGGCCTATCAGCACTTTGAACATGAATTACAGCTTTCAAAAAGTGTTTTTGACTGTTCCAAAGTAATAAATAGCTCAAATAAAAGTGAGCAAGCAACTTCCAATTGTTGATACATCTGAAAATGTTGATTTAATAGCGGTAAATGGCAAAAGTGATGAGAATTGGTCGAACGGCTTAGAGTGATTAAAATGGGTATGTTTCTCCTACTTCTTTTCAAATAATCAATAACGCAGAGGGCCATTATTTCTTTAAGAAACAATTTTTCATTTTAAAATTTCGTTTATTGTAACTTTAAAGGGTTGTTTTTTAGAGTGTAACCATTTTCTACAAAGTTGTGAAGCATCCTTGATCACGAATCCGAGCTCCATTTTTTGATATCTCGTGACGGAGGGGCGGTACGACCCCTTCCATTTTTGAACATGCGAAAAAGAGGTGTTTTTCAATAATTTACAGCCTGAAACAGTAATGAGATAGAATTTTGGTATCAAAGGGACTTTTATGTAAAATTGAACGCCCGATTTGATGGCGTACTCAGAATTCCGAAAAAAACGTATTCTTCGTCGAAAAAAAATACTAAAAAAGTTTTAAAAACTCTGCCATTTTCGTTACTCAACTGTAATTTTTTTTGGAACAGGTCATTTTATGGAAAATTTTATGTAGGGGAACTATACCCGTTCTCAGCCTATTTCTGTATCGGCCTATCAGCACTTTGAACATGAATTACAGCTTTCAAAAAGTGTTTTTGACTGTTCCAAAGTAATAAATAGCTCAAATAAAAGTGAGCAAGCAACTTCCAATTGTTGATACATCTGAAAATGTTGATTTAATAGCGGTAAATGGCAAAAGTGATGAGAATTGGTCGAACGGCTTAGAGTGATTAAAATGGGTATGTTTCTCCTACTTCTTTTCAAATAATCAATAACGCAGAGGGCCATTATTTCTTTAAGAAACAATTTTTCATTTTAAAATTTCGTTTATTGTAACTTTAAAGGGTTGTTTTTTAGAGTGTAACCATTTTCTACAAAGTTGTGAAGCATCCTTGATCACGAATCCGAGCTCCATTTTTTGATATCTCGTGACGGAGGGGCGGTACGACCCCTTCCATTTTTGAACATGCGAAAAAGAGGTGTTTTTCAATAATTTACAGCCTGAAACAGTAATGAGATAGAATTTTGGTATCAAAGGGACTTTTATGTAAAATTGAACGCCCGATTTGATGGCGTACTCAGAATTCCGAAAAAAACGTATTCTTCGTCGAAAAAAAATACTAAAAAAGTTTTAAAAACTCTGCCATTTTCGTTACTCAACTGTAATTTTTTTTGGAACAGGTCATTTTATGGAAAATTTTATGTAGGGGAACTATACCCGTTCTCAGCCTATTTCTGTATCGGCCTATCAGCACTTTGAACATGAATTACAGCTTTCAAAAAGTGTTTTTGACTGTTCCAAAGTAATAAATAGCTCAAATAAAAGTGAGCAAGCAACTTCCAATTGTTGATACATCTGAAAATGTTGATTTAATAGCGGTAAATGGCAAAAGTGATGAGAATTGGTCGAACGGCTTAGAGTGATTAAAATGGGTATGTTTCTCCTACTTCTTTTCAAATAATCAATAACGCAGAGGGCCATTATTTCTTTAAGAAACAATTTTTCATTTTAAAATTTCGTTTATTGTAACTTTAAAGGGTTGTTTTTTAGAGTGTAACCATTTTCTACAAAGTTGTGAAGCAAACAATTAAAAATGATAAAATTTACAGTCGAGTGTTGGAAAATGGACGAATTTTTGAAACAATTGTTGTTTTTTTTTTATAAAAGATATATTTTCAGAATTACGAATATGCCATCAAATCGGTCGTCCAATTTAACATAAAAGTCTCTTTCACGACAAACTTCCAAACCATCACCATTATGGCTGTATATTATTGAAAAAAAAGACATTAACATTATTCAGATGCTCATAAATGGAAGTAGATGGTGCGGAGCGGGAATTCCCGGGAAATCTACTATTTTTGGACCTCTCGATTCCCGGGAAATTTGATCGAGAGTCCCGGGAAATTTTATACTCATAAATATCGGTGCAACATAAATTGTAAATGGTCCGGAACATTGTATGTTCAATGTTCGATGTTCAAGTATGAATAAACCAATGCTTCTCTAATCTTCTTATTCTGAAAGTGTAAATTTTAACTTGTTCAAAATTCCAATAACAATAGTTAAGAGAAGCCCAAAAATTGGGACCCCAAAGTTCGCCTTAAAGCATACATAGCAGTTACACTCCAGAAAGGAAATATAAAGACTTAAAAAATATTTATTATTTCCAAGAGGGAAAACCCTTTTCAAAAAGTTCAAATTCCATATCATCTCTCGAGCATAAAAAATTCTGGCAATCTTTGTAACCGGCCACGTCCGAGATCAAGATCAACCGTCCCTGCAGCTGGACACGGCGCGTCGGACCGGAATACTCCAGCGTTTCCTCCCGGCTGGGGAGGTTCTTACGCAAGCGTGACCGCGGCGAGCGGTGGTACGGTTCCGGAACAAGCAGCGGTATCCGGAGATGACCTGTCGTAACAAGGCAGAACAGTTCATGGCTCTGGGAGAGCTCATGATTAAATTCGTGTACAATGGATAAGCTGCCTCGTGCAGCGCTGTTCTTCGACGTTAAAAGACAAAATCATTCTGTGATCTAGATTTAAGTTTTCCTCTAACTCTTCCCTTTCTATAGTAATTCTGTAGATTTTTTTTTCTAACTTTTTCCTGCTTTTGATTAGCCCTTTAGTAATAAACAATTGTGTCACTAGACAAATTATATCAACACATAGCTGAAAGGCCCTCCAAAACTCTATTATGCTTAATAGTTAAACACATTGTGAATTGATTTACTACTGAATAAAAACTGAATTGAAAATTGAAATAAAATTGTTAATTTGAGTCGTTATTAATCATATTGCAAAAATCTCGATACTGGAAAATTATATGTTTGCTATTTTTTTTATTCACAAAAATCTAATAACAAGCTCATGCAACAAGCTTGTGCAATTTTTGAAAAATCACTCTGTCCGAGTTAAGATTCCTAAACATTTTAAACTACAATTTTGAGTCCCAGAAAGCTCAAAAAACGATCTTGTATTTGCAGATTCAGAAAAAAATCTAATGGTTGAAATAGTTCCTCGAAATAATGAGGCTACTTAAATTAACGTTTCATTGAACAAGTATGAATCAATTCTAATTGAATTCATTGAAAAGAAACAAATTTATGAACTTTCCTTTTTAAGTTATTGGCACTATTGGCATAGTAAAATAAAAACTCCCGGGAAATGGTTAAATTCAACTCTCGATTCCCGGGAAATTGAAAACCTCGAGAATCGTCACCCTCTAAATGGAAGGTGTCGTACTGCCCCTCCCTCAAGACATATCGAAAAATGGAGCTCGGATCATGGGCAAAAGTAACCCCTTAGGACAAAGTTTCATGCAAACCGAAGAGGGGTCGGGACAACTATTCCCGTTTTCGTGTGAGTTGGCGGAGAATTACACAAGAAGTGTTTTTTTAATTGTTTTGCAAAAAAAAATCGACAAATGCTGAAAAAACGAGTTTTGCAACGAGTACCATAAATCATTTATTTAAGATTCAAAAAACTATTTAAAACTAGATTTTTCATGTGAAACAAACGTATTCTCATCTTATATTTTAATACTTTTCGAAACTGTGTTAGTTTTTGAGATGACTAAACACAAAACCCAAATTTGCAAATTGCAAATTTATATAAAGTATCGTCCGAAAAAAGGATGCTGAAATGTTCATTATAGCATTCATTTGAGTTGCGTTTTCAGAAATTAACAAAATAAAACGAAAATAATGCTGTTTCGTTACTGTAGTATTGTGCCCTCGATGAAGGATCATGTCTATTGAGTCTCCACGAAAGAAATTTAAGCTTAAACCATAAAAAATATATTTTCAGCCTGTAAATAACCGAAAAAGAAAAGCAGTCGATGATACGGACTTTGCGATTGAGAATGTGATGAACGAAGGCGATACGCTTGATTGCGACACGAAACACATTAAAACTCCTAAGATCAATATTATCACTAAAAACGTTGCGGCAGCTTTCGACAGGACATCTACAAGCAGCAGATCAGCCGAAATTATTCTTTCAGCACTTATTGCGGATAAACACTTGAAACACGAGGACAAGTCATGCTACGCGGTCAGTCACAACAACATCAGCAAGCTTCCCATGCGCCAGTGCCAACGCACACCGCGGGTTTGGTTTTCTAGCTTCGGTACGTGCCTGAACCCATTTTTGTATTGGTATCTTGGTACATCGTACCAGCGCACCACGACACTCTCGGCTCGCCCCATCGGTTTTGTGTCTGGCACTCACCCATGGCATGAACACAGCGTGCCGTGGTACGTGTCGTGGTATTGAACCCGTTTTGTACCGCCAGCGCGTACCACGGCACGTCCCTCGGCTCGTAACGAGTGAAGCACCTTGGCTCATATACCGGGTTCATGCCATGGGTGAGTGCCAGACACAAAACCGACGCGGCAAACCGAGAGTGTCGTGGTGTGCTGGTACGATGAACCAAAATACCCTCGGTTCGTGTGAGTCGGGTACGGGTGTAAACCGAACAAAGCAGGCGCAAAGCAAACCCGAGGTACAGTTGAACCGCGTGTACCGCACGGTGCAGGGAAGCTTGAACATCAGCCTTTCCCGGCAATCCCAGAGAAAGTCTTTGGCCCAAGAGGTAAGCTTCAAGCCTGGACGGATTAAAATCAGTACACAAAACCTAGAGCAAAAGTTTACAGAATTATGGACTTTTAATGAATTAGTTGATTTAAAATAATGAAATTAACTAGTTGATTTTTTGCGAACTGATTTTTGTGCTACACTAAAACGTAAAAAGGTTCGATTATATTGCTGTGCATTTCCAAAAATTGCTAAAATACATTGAAATTGATTGAATTTTATGAAAATAGAGTTTATGACTTGTATACCAGTGCGATAATTTTGAAACTAAATTGAATGGCAAAATAGTTGTGATTGGATTGTATATCGTTCAAGGCTTCTAAAATCGCAAAGATACCGCATTGAGAATTTCCTTGACTTTATAACACCTTTTTTGTAAAAACCTGCGAAATCTAAATCTGATGCAAAAAACAGCTTACTTTTTCAAAATACCTGATTTTTTCAAAAATATGTGATGGTAATCGGTTCAGCAGTCAATTTTACCTTAAAACATGAAAAAGTTTTATGTTGATTAGCAGTGTATAATCGCAGCCTTTCAGTATCTGTAAAAAATATTAAAGGTTTTTTTTTAATTTAATAACTAAAAAAATAGTTGTCAAATCGTTGTTTTAACGTCACGGCAGAGTGTGTCTTACCACATGCCATAAACTGGTAAAAAATAGAATTCTTTTCATTAAATATTGTTTCATGGTAGATTGAAGTTTTCCCAAGATTCTGCCCTCGAAAATTAAAAAAAAAATTTATGGGAGACGGTCAAATGGGTAAGAAGGTCACCCTTAATTTGTTGATTTGTTAATTTTGTTGATATAGGTTTTTATCAAAACTTACGTAACAGTTTGAAATCCTTTTAGAATAATAAATAAATCTATAACTTTAGATTATTTGAATAATTTTGATTAGCCCATGTATTTCATATTTTTAAGATTTTAATTTATTTTCAACAATGGATTATAACCATTGAATTTTTTTTTCAGACAAACTGTTAACGTGTTTGTTATGTTGTATTATTTTCAAAGTTTTCTACCTAGGGGATGACGAGCAGGAATTTCCAGGAAATCGGCCATTTTTTAGCCTTTCGATTCCCGGGTAATTTGATCGAGACTTCCGGGTATTTTGATAACAATATATATAAAAAATTTCGACGGTTTTGTTCGAACCCAAATCAGTTAAATACGGAGCGTCGGATCGATGTGCTCTTTCTTGCGTTGGGTTTTGTATAAGTTCAAGGAAGGTTCTTACGCTAAAAGTGACCACTTTAGTCACTCTGGAACTTATTCCGGAAAATCTGCAGATAGTATGGGAAAACTTACGTAAAATAAAATTGTGATCACAGGAGGATGAATAAGCAAACAAGCAAACAACGTCAAACAATGAAAAAAAGACAAAACGAAGCTTTTCCCATACAGTCTGCAGATTTTCCGGAATCGCAATATTTCAAACAAAATAATTGAAAGGCATTAAGCGACATTGAATGAGTTGAATTAAATAAAAAGAACAAATATTAACCCTTCCTTTTAATTCTGCTATATATTTATAAAGCGGAATTAAAAGGAACAACTCGTCTTTTTGTATTCATAGTTATGCATTCTGCTAAAAAGCTCAACCAATCCACAATTTACCCTTATTAAGTAAGCCCAGTGCATCTTGAATTTGTGAATTTAAAAATCGTTAAATTAAACTTTTTAACAAGTGCCAATAACTCTGGAACAACACTTGAAAGGGGCTGTACGACATTGTTCTTACGGCGTAATTTGTAATTTGTGGTACGACCATAATATTGAGGACCCGAAAGTTTACATTTAAAAAATTGCTGTTACAGCCTAGAAATTGTAAGTTTAAGTAAGTAAACATCGCTTCTCCAAGGTGATATTCATAGGTAATGTTTCTCATCGGCACCAATACCAAATTAATATTTTATTAGAACTCTGGTATCTTTTTTAGATTTTATATCCACCAGTTTCAATATTAATTTCAGTTTTCTTTGTAATTGTTTATATTCTGTTACTAAATATTTACAGTTGACTTATAGAAGTAGAAAAAAAACAAATTTAAAATGCTGCTTTTTATCGTTGGTTGTCATAAATTTTAAATGCTACGTTATTTAGAAAGAATTTTAATCGCAAAAAATTGTAAAGTTTTAAGTTCCAACTGGCTTGATAATGATTTCTATCATTCAGAAAGCTTTTGAAACAAGTATTAAGAACACCACAAAAGATGAAAATTTCGAGTTAATAAATAAAATTGATGTTTTATTGAATAACTATGACTTAATGTACTTGAACTATTTTATTGTAATAATTGTATCAAATTTCTTTCATATAGTTTTTATTAGCACATTTTTTTTAAATTTATATTTGTATAAAAAAAAATGTTAAGCATGGAGATATAATCGAATTGTTAATGTTAAGTAAATTTGTAATGAAAACGTAATATTTTCAGATCAAGGCTACATTTAATCCAAACGTTCCGATTACGCTACACTGGGATGGCAAATTATTGCCTGATGGAAACGGATCGAGAGTAGAACGCCTGCCTGTAGTCGTGACAGGTGCGGGTGTTTCCAAAATTTTGGATATTCCCGTCCTTTCGAGTGGCACGGCCGATGCTCAAACAGAAGTTATCCATCAAACCGTTCAGGAGTGGGATTTAGTAGATAATATTGCCGCAATGAGCTTTGATACAACTTCCGTCAATTCAGGAGTCAAAAACGGAATCATTGTGCAGTTACCAAAAATTATGAACAAACCTTTGCTGGCACTGGCGTGTAGGAAGCATGTATCGGAACTGATTCTAAAGGCGATTTACGAGGTAAACGGGGGCAAGGCAAAGTCTAGTCAGCTCGATGACTTTCTGGAATTTAAAAAGAAATTCAAAGAGATTGACCAAGAAGATTTCCAGACGTATGCAGACCTTACCGTTACAAACCCTAAAGATATGACCTGGCGGAACGACGTTCTTAATTTTTGCCTGTCCCACCTCAACGAGAAGCAAACCAGAGGAGATTACGAGGAGCTATTGGAACTGACGGTGATCTTTCTAGGAGGAAAACCTCGGAAAGGAATACGATTTCGAAAACCCGGATGCCTAAGCCGCGCGCGTTGGATGGCTCGTGCGATATATTCGATGAAAATGTTCATGCTGAAAGGATTCCACAAATACATGGCCGACCTGAGTTTTCTCACTCATTTGGAAAACGTGACGCTTTTCATCGCGCAGTTTTACGTGCGATTTTGGTTCCAAACCGCAAACGCACCAGCCGCACCGAGGTTGGATTTGAGCCTGTTCAAAGACATCTCTGCTTTTCATGACGACAAGTATATCAACGCAGCTCGAAAAACGATCAAGAACCACTTGTGGTACTTATCACAAGTAAATGTTGCTCTTGCTTTTTTCGACCCAGGAGTGGATGCAGAAGAGAAAACAGAGATGGTTCGAGCACTAAAGCATCATTCTACCCGTACGAAGCCTTCGAAAATGACTTCTTCATACAAAGCTAGTCAAATCAATGACAACTCAACGCTGAAGGATTTCATTGGTGCCGAAACGTCCTGTTTTTTCGAAATTTTGAAGCTGAACCGATCATTTATGGACACAACCACACCAGCTGAGTGGTCCACCAATCCCGAATACCAGGAAGCTGCAGAGCGAGTTAAAGGTTTGAACGTAGTGAATGACGTAGCCGAACGCGCTGTAAAACTTATCACAGATTATCACGATAAAATTACAACGGATTCAGAGCAACAACAATATCTCACGCAAGTGATTGAATGGCATCGCCAGCGTCATCCATTGAAGAAGTGAAAAGGAGCAAAATGGTATGTTGATTTTTTTTCTTTTTTTATCATCAATTAAACAATTTTTTTTTTGATTATTTTACAGATTTCTCTCATTTAAGAAGTTTAATGAAATAATAAACCTGATGATTTGTTTTAACCTTTATTAAATACTTAATCTTATCATCAAGTGGATAAAAAACAATCAAATAAAAACAAAAACGGTGGAATAAAGAACATTGAATGACCATACTGACTAGTTTTTTTTTTGAATTTTTATTGAAAAGTATAGGATAAAACCCTTATGAAATATATTATGTCGTCAACTTGGAAAATTGTGTTTTTTTATATAATCAAACGGTGATGTTCGAACATTTGGCGTTTACATCACAATGAAAAAAAAATCGGCAAGGCTTTTGCCAAAATCGTATGACTTAAACTAAAATACCGTAATAAGTAAGATCTTATAAAATTCGGTTGAAATTTCACTGAAAACCACAAAATAAAAATGTCGGTTACGTCATTATTTGCCAAAAGCAGATTCTTAAAAAAGCAACATAAATTATGAAAAAAAAACCATCATAATTTTCATCATTTAACAAACATCATAATTTGTCCACACTGAACAAACATGAACTATATTTTAATTGCCACTGGAAGCTATAAAATGTCACAATTTGGCGCTTACGTCACATTGTAGAATAACGGCGTTTACGTAAAAAATGTGTTTAAATTATAACTTCCAATTTTATAAAGAAACTATCAGAAAACATTTTCATTCTAAACCATAGACAAACGAGGAGAAGAAAAGCCCCGGCTGAACACCACCCACAGCGTGTGCTATGGCAGTGTTGGCAAATAAAATGATTTTCAAGACATCGTTTTATCTTTTTTTCTAAAAAACTCTATATCATTTTTCAGAAGCATTTTAGCACCATACTTTCTTCGGGAAAGTTGTAGAGCACATTTCAGCGCAACTTTTTATGTGTTGGGTTTTATTATACCGTGAAACGTGAAAATTTAAAAAATCCAAATACAAAAAAGTACGTTTTCCCATAGTAATTTCCATACAAATTTCAATCGCTTTGCGCAAAGCGAGGACAAAACCAATCGTTCCCAAATTTTGGGAGGGTGGTTAGGACCCCAAAAGGAACTGAAAAAGTGCTGTGCCCATCAAATTGGGTCATCTTTCATTTTTTCCATACAACGATATTACACCCTAGTGTCACACGTGCCCTCACACACACGCACACTTTACGCTAATTTGACCTAGCACACACATAAATACACGTGCTTGCCCGGCAGGTGGCCAATGACCAAAGTGTTGCCATCCTGCTGGGCCAATCGTTTTGATACACTGGAAGTTTTGAGAAAGTTTAATATTTTGAACATATTTTTAATTTTCATTTTTTACTTTCAACTTTGAGTGAAGATTTTTTGTTAAATTAAATAAAACATTTTATTTTTCAATTTTTTTTCCGTGTACCTCATTGGTAAATCTGTTTCTCATTTCGTCAATGACTCCATTCCGGAGTTCGGATGGGTTCAGATTTCTTGGTCCTTTCCAAAACCACCCCCTCTCCCCCAGCCGAGAACTCCCCCCGCAGCTATTTCTTGGGAAAACCTGCTCCTGCAGGAACTCTAAAATCTCATTAATTTCGCTTTTCCTCCAGGCAATACGAAATTCGATTACTGGAGCGGCACCGCCTATCCCTCCAATCTTCATCATCACCGAGGAGGAGCCTCCGTCAGACACGCGGTTGACGAGATCTTTCTCTAGGGGGGGAGGGGGTGGGGGGGTTTCACATCCTTGGGCAGCTTTCGGGCCAACGATGGGGAATCGAATTTGAATTGTGTGTGTGTGCCATTCTCCAAGTTTTGCCTTTAAGGAAGGAATTATCGTTTAAGATAAAAACTTATTAGGAACAAAAAAGGTAAACAAAAAGGCAAATTTCAGAAAAATTACAAAAAAAAGGAATTGATTTCAGATAAAATATTTTTTAAATGTCTAAAAAAATATTTTTTCCGTGCATCAATGATGATTTTTCAATCTTCTTCCCAAAGCCAGAGAGTAAAATGAGAAACTTATCAAGTGGATGAAGTAAAAAATCTCTCAATTTCACTCAAAAGTGTCATCAAAATCATCAAATTTGATCTGGATGATGATTGCGATGGCGATGGTGGGAGAAATCTTCAAATTTTTGCCCTCCGCTTCACTTCTGAAGCATGAGATTATTGAAATTGGCGCTGGTATGGCTTTGGGGTGGAAAATTGGGGGAAAGAAAAACATTTTCATCGTTCGAACTATGCTAGGTTTCCATTGCAGGAGATGTTATAGATAAAGTTTGTTTTTTCAAGAAGGCTCAGCGCAATTGTTGTACACGAACAAGCTGGGCCCTTTTGAATTTGTTGGCTTTAAAGTTGGAGAAAGGAAAGTTTTAGAATCTTATATTCCTAGGAATATTGTGGGATTTTTTTTCTTGAGTAAGTTCATTTCAAGAAATTAAATAAGTTACTGTCGGGTTTCACCGATAAAATAAGTGTAATTCGTTAACGATAGAGTTATTGTTAACAAAATTCTGCAAAAAAATATAGCAATTGAAATTGCAAACCTAGGTTTCATCATTTAGATGAAAAAAGTGTTTTAAAATGCATTTTACACGCGTCCAGTTGCTTTTTTTTTTGACGGAAATTTTTTGCTAGCGAAAAAAAAAATCCTGGGACTGTACATTGGTATTTCATGACAAAAATTCCTAGTAGCAGATTTACTCTTTGAAGGGATCTGACATTGCCGAACCAGACAGGAATCGTACCTATCACCTTCCGCTTACATGGCGAAACCCGTAACCACACCCGGCCACGGTTGCTCGGCCATTTGTATCAAACGAAGCGAAATTTTGTATGCATTGTCTTAAAAAAAAGTATTTCCAAATTTCAACGAAAATATGAGTATAATACAAAAAAAAACTCTTGTAAAAAAAATGCATACAAAATCCCACATAGTGTTATTCCCATTTTGCAAATTATGATAATTTGAGTAGAAACAAGACATTTTGCCAAAATAAAAATTCTCAAAATTCAAATTACATGCAAACCCATCATAAAAATTATGAAAATTTTCCAAAAATACGATATTTTGTGAAAATTTGAGTATTTTGTGATTTTTTTTGTAGGTATTTTACATTACAAAAAAGGAGTAGAGTGAAAATCCATACCAAATTTTGCATTGTTTGATACCCATATTGCAAATTATTAAAAAAAAACTGAGTTTCTTAATAATGCGGTATTTTATGATTTTTTTTTGTATTTTCAAAAACTCAATTTTAATAAAGTAAACATGCATATAAAATTTCGCTTCGTTTGATACCGATATCTCAAGTTATGAAAATTTTAGCATTTTCGTAATACTCACTGCATTTTGTTATTAATGCAAGCTTTAAAATTTAACAAGTGAGCAATTCTCTACCAAAACCGGAAATGGATTTTATTTGTATTTTTTGATTTGGCTCAAACTTTGTGGGGGCCTTCCCTGTGACAAAATAAGCTATTTTGTGTCATTGGTTCACCCATACAAGTCTCCATACAATTTTGGCTGCTGTCCATACAAAAATGGTATGTAAATATTCAAACAGCTGTAACTTTTGAGTGAATTTTCTGATCAATTTGGTGTCTTCGGCAAAGTTGTAGGTATTGTTGAGGACAATTGAGAAAAAAATAGATACACGGAAAAAAATTTGCAGATTTTTTTATCAACTTTTTTTTCACTAAAACTCAATTTCCCAAAATACGTATTTTTTGATTTTCGAGATTTTTTGATATGTTTTAGGGGACAAAAATCCGTAACTTTTGAGCTATAGAGAAACATGGTCAAAAAATCTGCCGCCAAGTTATGAATTTTTGAAAAAATAGTGATTTTTGGAAAAAATCCAAATTTCATGCAAAAACAAATTTGAAATCAATTTTTATTGCAAAATTTAATTTGCAATCGAACACTACTTTACAATTTTTTTGATAAAGGGCTTCGTTTTCAAGATATAGGCACCGAAAGTTTTTTTTTTTTGTTCATAACTTATTTTTATTAGGTCCTTTTAGGTGCTGTGACCAGGTTAGGACCGAGGATCAATAGTACAAAAAATAATAAAAGAAAAGAAAAAAAAACCGTAACTGAATTAGATGATCATTTGCTCGTGCCATGTGTCAGCAAGTGTGCGATCACATCAATCTGTTCCTCGGGTGTCTTACACTGCCTCAAGCGTACTCGGTATTCTCGGTAAATGGCCCACAGCTCCAACTCGCTGTACAGCTTCCGTTCGCCTTGTTGCTCCTTCGGGGTTGCACCGGCGCCGGCGCCAGTATCTTCTTGACTTCTTCCTGCGGGACGAGGATGTTTATTTTCCGGTTCGACGGACGGCACCGCTCCAGGTAGCGGAGGAAAATCCGCCGCGGTAAACGCGGCTCCTGCCGGAGTCTGTTTGTCCTTCTTCCATGCTGGCGGCTTCGGCGTGGACGCCTGCTGCCTCGACTGGATGAACTGCGCACGTTTGGGACAGCTGCGGTCCAGACCCTCGTGAGATCCAGAGCAGTTGACACACTTCTTGGCTTCCGTTTCTTCTGCTTTGCACTTTTCCGTGTCGTGGGCACCCCCACAGCTGCGGCACCTGGGCTTGAGATGGCAGTTACTGGTTCCGTGACCGAACTGCAAGCAGTTCTTGCACTGGGTCACGTGCGGTTCTTTGTTCCGGTAGGCCACCCACCGGACGACGACTGATCCCACTTTCTTTACCTTGCTACTCAACTCCTTCAAACTGGTGTGACCCTTGGGGAAGAGCACGATGAAAGGCGTCTCATCGATCGCGGGAAGCTGCTGCTTCCGCCTGATAGCGTGTACTGTCAAGACGTCCAGCTGATGTTCCGTCTTGAGCAGCTCCTTGACGTAATCCGGTTCCGCGTTCGGGAGACCTCGCATTACTACCCGGTGCGGTCTCGCACTGCGCTTTCCGTGCGTATAGAACTGCACCTTGTTCTTCTTCAGGTGAGCTTGCACCGTGTCGAAGTCGTCGCTGGAGAAGCACGTAATTTTGGTGCCGTACCGCGTCAGTTTGTGTTCCGGCTGGACATCACATGTCGACATCACCTTCGCAAGGCGGGCGAAACTCGTTTCTTTCACCACCAGCGGCGGCTGCTTCTTCTCCCCGGCCGACTTGCCGGGTGCTGGTACCACGGGGGTGGTTTTTTCTGCTGCTGGGTTCGCATTGTTATTGTTGTTGCTCTTCTCCGCTAGCGGACTGAACTTGTTGTTGCTGAGCAGTTTCTCCACTTCCTGGCCATTGCCGTCGTTGATCTCCTCCTTAGCCTTCCTGCGCCGAACCTTGATCACGGGACGAAATTCGCCCCCGTCCTCTCCTCCTCCTTCGGAGTCTTCCACCTCCATGCCCGTCGCCGCCTGCGTTTTGGGTTGGAACCCGTCCGGTTTCTCCCACACACTTTTCTTTATGGCCGCGTTCCAGTAGAACGGCCTTCCATCCTCGGTTCTATGCTCCGTCCACTCACTCTCCGCCGTCGCGGCCGCCGCCATGGCCGTCGGCGAAAGTTAAAAAAAAAAAAACACCGTCAAAAACGCGCTCAAAGGACACACGTCTGCTCTGGGCAAGCTGTCAAACTGGAATGCACCGAAAGTTTGATTTTAGCAAAATATTTGCAATTTTTCGATTTTTAAAAATAGTGACCATGAGCGACCATTTCTAAAAATAGTTTCTTTAAAAAGTTCAGAAAATTTGCTATAAAATTGTCTAAGAGACATTAAAGATTGGACCTCGGGTTGCTGAGATACAGCCGCTTTAAGAAAAAGAAACACGAAAATTGAAGTTTTCTAAGTCTCACCAAAACAACCCACCATTTTCTAATGTCGATATCTCAGCATCTAATGGTCCGATTTTCAATGTTAATACATGAAACATTCGTGAAATTTTCCGATCTTTTCGAAAAAAATATTTTGAAAAAAAATAAATCAAGACTAACATTTTAAATGGGCGTAATATTCAATGTTTGGCCCTTTTAAAATGTTAGTCTTGATTTAATTTTTTCAAAATATTTTTTTCAAAAAGATCGAAAAATTTCACGAATGTTTTATGTATTAACATTGAAAATCGGACCATTAGTTGCTGAGATATCGACATTAGAAAATGGTGGGTTGTTTTGGTGAGACTTAGAAAACTTCAATTTTCGTGTTTCTTTTTCTTAAAGCGGCTGTATCTCAGCAACCCGAGGTCCAATCTTCAATGTCACTTAGACAATTTTATAGCAAATTTTCTGAACTTTTCAAAAAAACTATTTTTAGAAATGGTCGCTCATGGTCACTATTTTTAAAAATCGAAAAATTGCAAATATTTTGCTAAAATCAAACTTTCGGTGGCTATATCTTGAAAACGAAGCCCTTTATCAAAAAAATTGTAAAGTAGTTTTCGATTGCAAATTTAATTTTGCATTAAAAAATAACTTCAAATTTGTTTTTGCATGAAATTTGGATTTTTTTCCAAAAATCACTATTTTTCAAAAAATCATAACTTGGAGGCAGATTTTTTGACCATGTTTCTCTATAGCTCAAAAGGTGCGGATTTTTGTCCCCTAAAACATACACTCAAAAAAATGAGTTCGCGTAAACGTGAACAGCATTCATGCCAACGGGAACCAGGAAGAAAACTGTTCAAGTTGTATAGTGCATTGCACCATGAAAGTGAACAGTTTTCTTCCTGGTTCCCGTTGGCATGAATGCTGTTCACGTTTACGCGAACTCATTTTTTTGAGTGTATCAAAAAATCTCGAAAATCAAAAAATACGTATTTTGGGAAATTGAGTTTTAGTGAAAAAAAAGTTGATTAAAAAAATTTGCAGCTGTTTGAATATTTACATACCATTTTTGTATGGACAGCAGCCAAAATTGTATGGAGACTTGTATGGGTGAACCAATGACACAAAATAGCTTATTTGGTCATAGGGAAGGCCCCCACAAAGTTTGAGTCAAATCAAAAAATACAAAAAATAAAAATGGTCGAAATCGGCTGATTTCGTAGAGAGTTGCTCAAGTGCATAAGGGACCATCCATAAACCACGTGGACACTTTTTTGGGAATCTCAACCCCCCCCCCCCCCCCCCCTTCGTGGACAATTGCCCATACAAAAAAAATCTTTTTTGTATGGAGCGTGGACAATCGCTTACCCCCCCCCCCCCCTAAAGTGTCCACGTGGTTTATGGATGGTCCCTAAAGTCAATTTAAGAAAAAAAAATTAAAAATGATTGAGACCATTGAAATTTTATTTCAAGTTGCTGTCCCCCTCACTCTAGCATAGCATAGCATAGCATTGCATTACGGGTCCCCCACACCCTCTTTCAAAAATGCTCCAAAAATCAGAAGGGGCTAAACAAAAATATTTTGTTGAAAATTTAAATTTGTATTGCAAAAACTTGTACAATTGGTTGTTAACTACTTGAAATACATTGTATAACGTTCATTTCAGTATTTTAATAAAAAAGACACTTTTGAACTTTTTACAAATTTTGATTTTTGGGACCGCAGATCGGAAAAAGACATAAAACTTTTTGAAAATGAAAATATTTTCAATGTTTCATTGATATTTTTTGTGGTAAAACTGTAATAATTTAAAAAGCATTTTTTTGATATATTGCTTCAATGTTTTGAAAGTTGGGCTTGAAATTTGAAATTATTTTTTATTCATTTGATAATTTTACATGGAAACCCAAAATATGACCAAAAATCGAATTCTGAGGGCAGACTCAGATTCAGCGGGCAAAATTACATGAAAAAACATATATTTGGAAAATTTTCGACATTCGTTAGGGTGGTTCGAAATTCGTTAGACTTTTTTCGAATTTAATGAAAAACACTCTGAGATTTTCAGCGTTTGTAGTGCTGGATTTCTTCTTTCAAACACAACCCGGCACTTAAAATTTGGCTTGCGCCTTTTCGAGATATTTAAGTTTTAAATTTACATCTTTTTTACCTTAACATCGCTGTAACTTTTAACCCTTAAGTCCAAATTGACTTGTCAAAAAATAAAAATGTTTGTTTTTAAGAGCTTTAAAAGTGCCGCGAATACCACTTTTCTCTAAAACTTAACCCTGAATTTCCCCGTTCAAAAAAACTGATTTTTGAAGGTGGTCATTGGTCATAGAAGGCGTAGGTTACGAGATAAAATTTTGGTGTCTTCGACAAAGTTGTTTGGATTGGAAAGCCCAGCAACTTTTTAGATGACAAAAAAAATCCCAAAAATATTCCTGAAAAGTTAGATTATCAAAATCACCCTAATAGCGAACCACCCTAATTTCCAACCAAACAAAAAGTTCAAACAAACTCTTCTGAAGGCACCAAAGCTTACAAACTTCATCATTTTACGAAAAATCAATTTTCCACTTAATTTTGCGATCTGGACCACTGTGCAGTGGTAACGCTTGCGCCTCGTAAGCGGTAGATAGGGGTTCAAATCCCGGCTCGGGCCAACACAACTGGTGATCTTTTCCCTTCTGGATTCGATTGCTTAGTAAAGGGAAGGTAGTGTATCGGCACAAACTGGACCTTTTCAAGACACCTTGGAAGACAACCTATCGAATATTAACATTAACCTTAATATGTTAACATTAAGTTGAATTATAACTGTTACTGAATCCGCATTGTAAATGCCGGCTCCGATACTCTTCAAGGGTGTTTCCCTCAGGAACAGGGACAGATTTATTTACTCATCCAAGAATAGTGCTAAGGGACAAAAACTTTGAATAAAATTTGGATCTGGCTTACTCTCCGTTATCGTCGATATGATTTTTGCTGATAATTTGTTTTTATTATTTAAACATTATTTAATTTTTTTGAAAACATCAAAAGATAAATATTTTCAAAACATACTAGCACTGCCAACAATTTAAAATATAATTTTGAATAAAGAGATCCAAAATCGTGGCTCAATTATCTCAAAACGCAATTCCCAAAATACTTTTTCAATTCCGCAAATCAGAACTTCTCACGTTTCCATCTCAAACACAGCTCCAAATCGATACAGAAAAATTGCAATCAATCATTAATTAAATTGCCCTACTTAGCAGCAGCGGAAACATCCCCCACCCCGTTCAATTTTCTCCCCTTCAACAACGGTCACGTTTTTGTTTCGCACGAATTTTCCCACTCTTTTCATCACTGGAAAAAAGACGTGCCGAATTTTCCTTCCAAGCAGCTTCCACGCCGACAGCTGGTGTTCCTGTTGTTGTTTTTCGTTGCTGGGTGGGGAAAAACTAGAAAAATCGATTTCTCGCGCCAAAATCGAAAAAGTTGTCGTTTTTTGTCCTTGGAAAGCCAGGATCTCGGGTTCATTAAAACGAACTTTGTCCTTGCCTTGGAAGAGCAGTTAAACCAGCCTGTGGTACTTCTAATAAGGACATCAGATTTTCGACGAAAACGAACGACTTGTTTGAAAAAGCGATTCGATCACTCAACTGCACGCAGTTGAAAAACATCTGCCAAACAACTGAAAACGAAAAAAAAAAATGGAAAAGGCGGAAAAGCGAAATGATTGAATATTCAAATTTATTTTTCTGCCCGAATGTTCGAAGGGAAAAACATGCCGGGAAAACGACACAAACACACACACTTGAAGGAAAAACTCCCTCTAAACGAAAGTCTAATCGAATCACGAAGCCGGAAAAAACTTTCGCACCTAAAATGTCCCTGCCTCTTAAGGCAAGCCGAAAAAGATAGACCAGGGATGATGTTTTTATCTCCTGCCTTCGCCCAACGACAGACTCTTCGACAAACTTTATAATATTCATTTTCATATATGAGTCTCATTAAAAATTAAAAGCATCTTCAAAACTTAATTTCAATTTTGGATTTGCATAGAAGAGGCACGTTCTCTCTCTCTTTCTCTGTGCCCATCAAACTTGTCTATTTCTTCAAGGTGGGACGAATTCGTTTTCTAGGACACGAAAAAGTTTTTCTCGAAGAGAGCGCTAGAAAGATTCGTCCAGAGGAGGAGTGAGGGAGAAGGAGAGCAGGAAGGGAAGAGGAAGTATTTGCATTTCCCAGGAGAGACGCTTCCGGCGCGGCTCGCGAAAGAAGCATTCTTCATCAAACAAATAATACACACCGGGAAAACTGAACTGGGAACATCTTCCGCCAGGGAAACGCACTTTTTCCATAGTAATTTTTCAAATTCTCTCATTTTTTGAAGATGAGTGTTTTATTTTTACACGCAGGTGTTCCACAAAAAAAAATAAGACAGTGTTGCCAGATTATCAAATATTGTAATAGGTAATCTTGAAAAGTTATTAACATTCATCTAAAGTCTGAATATCAAAAATAAAGCAATGGAAGTACGATAAAAGTAGATTCTGAAAGTGATTTTTGTAATCAAAAAGGATATTTAGTCTTGAGAAGTACACTCAAAAAAATGAGTTCGCGTAAACGTGAACAGAGTTCATGCCATCGGGAACCAGGAAGAAAACTGTTCACTTTCATGGTGCAATACACTATAAAAGTTGAACAGTTTTCTTCCTGGTTCCCGGTGGCATGAACTCTGTTTACGTTTACGTGAACTCATTTTTTTGAGTGTATGATTCCAGTTTAAGTACAACGTGAAACGTAAACTTTATTAATATCGAAATCCAAAAAAAAAGTTTTCCTCATTTGCGCAGAGTGAGGACTAAACAAATCGTTCCCAAACTTGGGGGAGTTGTTTAGGAAAAAAGGAACTGAAAAAATGCTTTGCTCATAAAATTTGGGCAATTTTAATTTGTCCATACAACCATATTACACCCTAATGAACCATAATCGTGACCTCGGTAAATTCTTTGGGCGAACTAAAATATACCAACAGTGGTCACTATGAACTGTTCAAGGACTCATTGGAGGACCATCCTCAGCTATCATTTGAGTCCAAAAGCAGTGAGATTTAGTCAATTAAAATCTTCAAGGTCGAAAACAGTCCCAATATATTTTCAAGTAACTTTTTTGAAGGACTAAGTTTTAATAATCTAATAATTTAAGCGAATTAAATTTTCAAAAAACCGAATATGACCTTAATACCGTGGAAAAATTACTCTTATTTACTCGATGAGTTTATTGTAAATCAAAACAATGAATTTTGATCAAATGTTATAAAATGCCAGTAAGGTATGAAAATCGATAATTCAATTTCAATTCGGTTTTATTGGTGAATAATCAAGATACAATAAGTTCTTTTGAGGTTCATTACAGAGTTTTGGAGTTCCTTTCAGCTGTGTGTTACATCATAATCCATTTTGGAACAATTATTGCTTGTAAATAAAGGTGTCACCAAGAGTAAGAAAAATTAAGAAAAAAAAACTTACTAAAATTGCAAGGGAAAGGGGATAGAAATAGAGAAAGCTTAAAACTAGATCACAGTTTTTTATCCTTTATAGATGTGCTTGATCATCAGCTCCCCAAGGGCCAGGAATTGCTCCGCCTTGTTACGGCAGGTCCGAAACCGCGTCATCATCTCCCCTGCGAGAGCAAAGAACTCTGGCAGGGTAAAGAGATCTTCCCCGGTAACTTCTTGCTGGGCCGCATTGCCGCTACCGGCAGCGACCACGCTGGCGAACGATCGCCCCCATCCAGGAGGGAACGCTGAGTTGTCCGCTGGAACCGTACGATGACCAGCTGCCGGCACGGTTACGCTCGTGCTTCGCTGAGGAGGGTGGGACGCTGCTGCTTTCTTCTTCCTCTTTTCCTGCTCCTCGAGGTAGTTTTTCCGTGCGCTGCATCCACGGTAGTTGCTGGTATGGTTACCTCCACAGTTGGCGCACTTGATGCGCGCCTTGGTTTGCTCTGCCTCGTCCCCCAGGTCCGCCTTGCACGGCAGTGCACACGCCTCAGAGAGGTGTGATTCACCGCACTTCACACAGCGGGGCGGGAGGTTGCAATTCCGCGAGCCGTGGCCGAATTTCTGGCAACGGTGGCATTGTGCTGCGTCCGACGGGTTCTTTGAGTAGAACCGCCAGTTTACCCAAAACCCGTCCAACGCCTTAGTTCGCCGCAGGTCTTGAATCTTGACGGTGCCGCGGTCGAAGTACAACAGGTACAGTGTGTGTGTACCTGTGACTGTTGTCTTCCGCGAGAGGACTTTTATGTCACGCGGCGTTATTCCAGCACCCGAGAGGTCCTTCTTGAGGTCGGAGATCGGGCGGTCTTGGTACCCCTGCAAGACGACCTTAACAGCTGTCTTCTGCACGGGGTCGAATGTGTAGAACTTAAAGTTTTTACACTTCAATTTCTCCACAACCAGGTCGAAGTTCTTTTCGTCGAATGTGTAAACTTGCACCGACGACTTACCAATTTTCAGACAATATCCGAGGCCTTCCAGCAACTCGTCAATATCGTCCGCCAACGTGTCCAAAACAAAAATTGGAGGTGGTCTACGTTCCTTTGGAGAATTGTTCGTTTTTGGCGTCGGCACTTTTTTCCGTGCACGACGAACGTCGTCGTCGTCGTCGTCGGTAGTGCTGCTACCGTCGGTGTTGTTGTTGTTGTTTTCTTCGTCGTCGCTCAGCATCTGGAACTCGTTCCTGATGGGGATGTTGGCGGATGTTGATGTGCCACTGGTTGTGGCACCGGAAGTACCGGAACGGGTTCGCACTGGTGATCTTGGAACATATCCGGGATGTAGTAACTTTTTGTTGATGCCTTCTGCGCTCACGCTCCCCTGCGCGATGGCGGTCGACACGGCGTTGGTTTGTTTACCTTTTTGCACACGGCCGGTAGACGAACTTCGCGGGTTTTTCGAGGCCGCACTCGAACTGGAGCAAACTCGCGGGTAATCACGGTAATTTACGGCGAAAAAACGAAAAAACGATGGAGCACTGAGCACTTGACTGCTGCTTGCTCTCGTGCTTACACGGAGGTCGAAAATCGATAAAAAAAATGTAAATGCTTTAAAATTAATCAGAATTGATTAAGTCAGCACTAAAAAAACTATATTTGAAGATATTATTATCCAAGGTACCGTCAAGGAAGAGATCCTTCAAGCAAGAGAACATATCGAGGAATGAAGAGAATCTAAATATGCAGTTTAAAAGGACTGAAGAATTCAATTCAATTCAATTTCACATTAAAAATATGTAAATTTACAAAACACTATACACCTTTTTTCGACACAAAATCTAGCAACATTCCTAAATTTAATATTGGAGGAACAGCAACTTATTCCATCAATTGAGCCTTAATTGAGCAAAAAAATTTACACCATAATAGAGGTAATATTCAAACTTCCAAATTTACACAATGTTTTACTGTGTAGATCAATAGGAAGTGAGCAAGCAAGTTTCTATCAAAAAATTTAACAAAATAAGTTGTTTAACATCCAACGCCCATGGCTCCAAAAAAGTTGGAACGGTAACTTCAACTCAATGGTTTTCGGAAATAACTCAACCAATCAAGATGATTCTTCTTTCCAGTGATTTGTTAGGATGTCTAGATGATTCTAAAACTTTGCAGAACTAAATTTGATCAAATCTGTAATTTTAACATCGTTCCAACTTTTTTTTTGCGTGTAAAAAAAAATTCGCCAAAAATTCCGCGGATGCAGTCGTTTTAAAAAAGGTGGAACGATGTTTTCGGTCGCAAAAATTACAGATTTGATCAAATTAAGTTCTGCAAAGTTCTAGAATCATCTAGACATCCAAAAAATCACTGGAAAGAAGAATCATCTTGATTGGTTGAGTTATTTCCGAGAACCATTGAGTTGAAGTTACCGTTCCAACTTTTTTTGGAGGCTTGGGCGTCCGTGTAAGTTGGACATGCGTTGGGCGTTCCAGTGTTAAATAGAGATAATCAGCAAATTGGATGAAGTTAGGAGCGAATGCTTAACCTGCCAAACATATGAGAATTTCCCCTACCATGTTTGTTCTGTGCACAAAGCAAATTTTCTAATTCGATTTTCAAACGTGTTCAAAAGCTTCCAAACATCAAAATGTTTGACGATTTCATAGCACGTGGTTTCTTTATTTTGACAGCTGTAAGTAGTTCCGATAAGTGAATTCGGATTCGGATTAGTTCCACAATGATACCGTCAGCAGGGGTGACATTGGGTGTGAGGTTATGATTGGGATAAACGAATTTTCACTAATTTGTATGGTCCAATCTTTTCTTTCTGTTTGAGTATAAAGCCACTTAATCCTAATTACGAGGACTATTGTTGCGAGTTACCCATTTTTACTGTTATTAAGCATTTCCAGATGTACAACACAGTAGTCCAATCTTACTCCAGACCCAATCTGTAATTCTCTGTAATTTTGCAATTTTTCGATATTTTCAATTTTGTATATTTTTTTTAGGATTAATCTGTAACCATGCGTTTTTTATGTAAAACAAGCCATTTGGAAAGCTAGTTTTTTCCGCTCAAGTCTCCGTACAAAATTCACAAGATCATTTTCAAATGTTAGAATCAAATTATCAAACAAAAAATGACCTACATTTTCCATTTAAAACTTTGTTGATCATGTATTTTGTTCCTAGAATTTTGCTGAGGATCAGCCTATTAAAGTTCTCATTTTGTAAAAAATGAGTTTCACCTTATCAAAAACAATTGATTTTTGGTAATAAATTAATTTAATTGAAGGTTACCAATGTTTTAAATAAAAAAAATAGATCTTGCCAAAATATTGAAAATTTCCACCATTTTTTCTATGTTAAGCTTTTATGAAATGTCAGGCTATATTTTAAACATTTAAATATTACTGACAAAAGCAGATTGTTCGTTCGTAAAAGTGAGTATTTGTTACAAATAATGTGTCAAGCATTAATTAGTCGTATTCAGATATAAGAATATTGTAACCCTCAACAGCCCAATTTCTTTTCAATTTTTTTATTTTTCCCGTTTCCCTCCTAAGGTCATTTTGAGCAACTTTTGTTCCAAAAAAAACTTTACTTCACTTGTTTTATGTTTTATGTTTTTCTTGATTTATTTTGAGTATTTTATTTTGCATTTATCTTGTTTAGTTTATGTTTGACTTTGGTAGTATTTGGCCTATTCTAACACCTCCTATCATTACATTTTGCCTTTTTATTTTTTTCATGTTTTCTCAGCCACTTTTTAAATTTTTTGCTTATTTTTTACATTTTTACTATAGAATGGCACCATTATCATTTAAATTGTAAAAAATGCGTAGAGGCATAGTCCAGGACACTACAAAAATTATTGCGTACTTCTTTTTACTAAAAATATAGAAACTCAAGCAAGAAATGGTACTGAAAATTCGCAGTAATATTAACAACTTTCTACCCCGTTAAAGTAATTTTAAAGTTTTGAATCGCATTATCTCACTCCCCTTTAAAAGAACAAAAGTTCATTAGGGTAGTGTAAGCCGAATGTAAAGATTAGATTGAATTCAATAAAGTAATAAAGTAAAAAAAAAAAAAAAAAAAAAAAAAACAAAAAAAAAAAAAAAAAAAAAAAAAAAAAAAAAAAAAAAAAAAAAAAAAATGTTAGTAAACAACACAGCCAAAGTAGACCTCTAAAAAAATAACATTTTTAAATACATTGGCAAAGTTACATAAAACAAGTCAAACCTCTGACCCTAAAATCTTCTAAAATTTTAAAAGATCTTCTTTCCAATGCAGTTCAAAAACTTGGTTGAAAAATTGACTTTTGGCGAATTTTTGTATCGAATCCCGTCTAGAGACGGGGTTTGGTTATTCTGCGGTCGAGTTCGAGATAAAGCCCAATTAAGGGACGTTTTCTCAGTTTATCGTCGATTTCATTAGTATCTTTAAATTAAAATACCGTCAGTGGGGGTGAATATGGGTAAAAAACGATACTCCCCTCGTAATTTTAACGTAGAATTGTTCTTAGCTTAGCTTAGCTTAGCTTGGTTGACCGTACTCTAGCCGAGCATAAAGCTCGCAATAGCTAGGTTGGCGCCGATAAGGAAAATAAATGCGTCAGGAATGTGCCGAATGATACATCACCACTCATTTGCCCTTTTGGTCGACTCCTCACGATCAACGGGGGAGGTGGGGAGGGATTTGATGATTGGATACCCTATAGAGATGCCTAAGAACTTAGACGACCTCCAAGATATCCGGATTTGGAAGGGGAAAGGGTTTGATGGGATACTTCACCGACGAATGAAATAGTGGGCATTGGTTGATAAATATTATGAACATTAAAATGCAGTAATATAATAAGATATAAATTAGAACGCTCTCACCAAATTCAGTTCCAGGATCATCCAACCAGCTCCCGACTGCGATGTAAACCTCTTCCGTAGTACATTCCAAATGCACTGCACTTATGATGCCATTATTCAATTATACTAACCAATCACCCCATGCACACAAAAGAGACGAAAATTATCACGAAAAAAAACAGGACTGCGCGTCCCCAGAAGCACTGCACTTATGATCATTTTAACGTAGAATTGTTCTTAAATAGTTTATTAACATTTTCCCAAAATATGGTGGAATTCGATGAACTCTATCTTAAATGCCAATCGTTTGAAAATTGACCCAATCTCACTCCTTAGATGGCGTGACATTGGATCAAATGAAACTAAAATGATGCTCAAGTACAAAGATATGGTAAAAAAGAGGTCAAGTACAAAGTACAACGATATGGTTCCGAGAGGTAATTTTTTGCCAAAAACGTACCTCAACTTTAGACAGCTGCCAAAATGACAGGATTTGTTCTAGGAACGAGATTTTTTCAGCAAAGTCATCATAAGATGTCCCCTACACAGCTCACAGAATTGAGAAGAACCTGAGAAGTAACCGTTTCGATTTTTTTGGCGGCTTGGGCGTCCATGTAAATTTGATATGCGATAGACTCAGACTCAATTTCTGAACAAATGTCTGTGCGTGTGTGGGGATGTTGATCAAAAATATGGACTTGATTTTCTCGGCTATGGCTGGATGAATTTTGTCCGGATGTGGTTTACTCGGTTCACTTTCAGGTAGAGAGCCTTACGGAGAGGCGAAATGTTACTCTCAAGGTTCCAATCGAACTGTCAAATCAGGGTTCCAATCGAGCAACAAGATCATGCAAAAACAAGGTTAGAATCAATTTAAAATAATTTTGGTAAAAAACGAGACTTATAACAATCACAAGTATTGTAAAACTGTTGTTGATAATATTCTGATAGTTTTTGTTATGTTTGTGCTTGTTCGGTACAAGAAAAGTGCCAGAACCAAAAAAAAAAAACTACAAGTTTTTCAATCTTAAATTTGAATGACTTTGGGTTTTTGAAATTTCTCCCAGAACATTTCATCTCCCTATGTAGGTCTCTACTTTCAGGTCCTACAGCTTGGTTTGTAAATTGTACAGTTTCATTTAGTCGTTTAAAAGTTATGATAAAAAAGCTATTTAGACGACTAAAAAAAGGATGATTTTCAACATAACCTCAAATGGCTGAGTCTGATCGCCACGAAAAAGTCGTGTTGTGGATGCCATTTTCTTCAAAGGCGATGTCTGTATATTCTTGACAAAAAGTCTGTAGCTGGTTTGATTTTTTTCTATTCATAACTTATTTTCATTAGGGTTGAATCACTCTAGAAATGAATGAAAGGAACCAACCACCTAAAGGTGGATAAAGAAACGTGTTTGCCTTTTTGAATATAATTTTCAATGCAGCAAAACCTTGCAACACAGGTCACCACTCCACCTCACAAAAAATCGTCTCCCGAAACATCCAGGAAACCACCACCCTTATCCATCAATCGATCTCCGTCCATCGCGGTTGTCAAAAAATTTACGTAACATGCCCTCGACCATCGCCGTCTTCACATTCATCTTCATCCAGGTGGATGAGAGGTGGTCTAGAACAGCCGAACGTGCCTACCACAAATTGCACGTTCCAAAAGTCAAGTCCACTTCACCTTTTCTTTTTTGGTTTTTTTTTTTTCATCCTCGTGTAGTGGCCCCCAAGAGAACCACAAAAACAAACCGTTTCCAAAAGTTACCGTTCCAATGTCGTAACTTCCGATTCCGTGGCGGCGCGAGGACAAAAAAGAGCGAGGTCCACGACCAAATCAACCGTCATAAATCCAGTGGTGGGTGGCGTAGTTTGTGGTACTCCAAGGACCACGACTAGGTATCAAGTCAACCGTTCAGGTTTATTCCGGAATGACAGTAGATTAGTTTCCAGAAAGTGTCCTGTTCGTTTGGGGAAACTCCCCGAGGTGTTTGGAAAATTGAGCTATTTCTGGTGAAGTTATATCTCAAGTGTCTTTAGTTAGCAAAGAATTATGATTTATCAAAGTGTCCATTTAAAAATAGGTAACAAATTTATTTTTAATTATGTTACTAGTTTAGTATTGATTTCTTCAATTGAATGTTTTTTTTTCTTTGACTTTTGATCATATTGTGGGTAAATATGAGGTCAGCAATAAAATTGCAATTATTTCTAGACCATTAAGGGTTACATAATCGAATCGATCCCAAATTTCGCAACATCATTCAATCTCCCGCAAAGTCACCAGAATTTTATGCAATTCTTTTGTCGATTTCGGGAAACACAATACACACATCAAAAAAATTGTGCTGCGTAAGCAACGAACCTTATGAGAAAAAAAGCAAAAAAAAAAGATGATAAAGACGACGAAGCTCGATCACGATTATTGAACCCACAAAAAAGCGGGGGTAAGTTTCCTAAAAAGCTCAAACAAGCAAAAAAAAAAGTCCGACATGCCGGGTTGTTTGCCGACTGTGATGGCGCTCCTGCGGTTGACAGCCCGGCCCGTCACTGAGTGAGTGAGAAGTGTTTTCTTGCGAGTTGTAGTGCGCGTTATCTTGCTGGAAAGTTTGTTGTCTCGGCAGGGCAGGGGCGTCAGTCGGGGTTAGAATTCTCCAGCATCATTACCAAATTTTGTTATTGCTGCTTTTAAGGGAGCACAGCAACCAAAGCAGTTGTTGTCTTCTTATTCCAAAATTGTAGAACTTACGGACCCAATCCTGCAATAACGGGATTGTTAAATTAATCAAACTTTGTTGTAAATTACTTTGTGGACAGTACTTTAGGGGACGAATAAAAAATATTTCGGTAGTACCCGTAGTTTTGAAGATACTAAAATGTCTGTAACAAAAATCTGGGTACAAAAGCTCGGGTTGATGTGCACCGTTAATCTGGTGAAATCTAGTATCCTTTGGAAACGAACCCGATTTTTTAATAAATAAGAATTGGAGATTTTTTTTTGCATTTCAAAGCAGCCCTTTCAGGTGCTTTTTAATCTTTGAAATTGTATTGAATAATGCCAAAGCCTTATTAAAATTTTTGACGTTTTTTCAACTTTAAACTTTGTGTCCCAATTTTCCCCACTTCCCGTTGACCTAGAGTCCTCATATTTGGTCGAAATGCTAGTTATATATGTTCAAACAACCTCCGAAAATGTTAGGCAGCTCGTTTGCTCGTGGACTCGCTGTTAACAGTCCAGACTCGATTATCCGAAGGCCTTGAACAAATTTCACTTCGGATAATCGAGTCTGGAAAAAATACATATTCACTGTCTTATTTTTGTTTGTTGAGCTAAACTACGCTAAAGTGATCTAGAGTTTTACAAAATGGCGGCTAAAATGGAGATGATGAATAGTGTTAAAAAAAAACATTTAGTAATATTTTCAAATTCAAATTTGACTAAAATGGGGTCGCAAATTTCGAATTTGATGTTTAAAGCAAAAAAAAAAAATTTAAAACATTTTTTATGTTTATGTTTCGACTATATCCGAAGTCCCATATTGTGGATTTAGCTCGTAGCTGGATTTTCTGGCATCTTCTCACGGTCATTGGAAACGGTCGTGGATAGACCTAGGGGTTCCCAGTTGGAGTGAAAAAGTTCAATTTATAGAAAAATTATGGATTAAAATTTTGGTTTTTAATCACTTCTCCGACATCAGGAATAATTGTTTGAACATGCTCGCAATTTTTTTATTCGGTCGGAAAAATATTATTTTTCATGATAAAACATTCATTTTTAATCACATGATCACCCCGAATTCTGGCTCGATGCCGCCATCATGCGACCGCGTGCTCCATTTGTTTGTCAACAAAGCTGCAGCTGGATGGTGAGACGAAATGAGGAGGGAGAGATTTTGACATTTTTATGCCCGCATCTGGCCCGCCGCCTATTTCGTCCGTCGTTGAGCCGACGGTCGTTTCCAGCGACCGAGTCCAGTTAGGAACTGATCGTACAATACAAACCTTCAGATGATCGAAACTTTGGATAATCTAGGCATCTGATAATCGAGTCTGGGCTGTATATATTTAAGAAAGGTATTTAAAACACCTTTCCAATAAGACAGAAACTGAAGATCTGACAACGCTGTCAGAATTTGTGAGTACTTAACTGTTAATTTTTCACTTTGTTGAAAGCGATCTCAGATATTTTGATGAAAAAAATCCTGAAAACATGTTATGACCCAGGCATTTATTTAAAAGATTTGACGAGCTCATCAATAGTAATTTTGGATCAAGGTACTTATAAATGTGAAAGTGTGTCCTAACAATCGGTTCAATGATAAGTAATCACTCACTCAGTGCTGATTAAATCGTTACCGATTAAAGCGCACAAACAATCGCGAGCTACCAAGATTCGCAAGCATCCAGCGATTGGTCCGATCGCTTCAAACAGAGGTTCACACACGAATGTGCTCAGAGAGGAGAGCGCGGCACTCGTTTGTCTTCACTACCACAGTTAGCCGTACATTAAATGTTGCATGGTGTAACTTTATAGCAAAAGTGTCTTTGATGCTTTGTAAGCATGAACATTACAAAATGCGTTGATTACATTGATTTTAGGCAGTTTAATCAATGATCAAAACAAAGCCGATCGCAGCTTTGAGTAGTTCTAACCGATAGAAGTGAGAACGAGAGAAGAATTGAGAGCATCCAGAAACGATTGATGTGGTAGTGGCAAACAGTTTGAATTCATCAGAGCAGTTTTGCGTCGCATCTGATTTGTGATCACGAGTGAAGGAGAGGATTGTGAGCAATCAGGACTCTTGACTGAAACTTTGTCGATTTGATTGTATTGTATTGTGTTTATAAACTTGATGTTTGTTAGAATGTTTAAAAACTTAATTATTTATTATGTATGAAAAAATTGAGAAAAGGGCTCTATTTATTAAACTCTGGGCAGATTCAAAAAAAAATCAAACATAAATCTAATTAACTAGGGTTGTTAATCATGAAAAACAAAATCAAATCCAGCTCGTCATTCTAAATCATAAACCACTTTTTAGAATAATTGCATTCACGACAAATTATAAAAAAAATCGCCGCAAAATCAAATGATGCGCATTTATAATAAAATTCATTGTACATACATTTCGACATGTTTAAACCGGAACTACGAAAAAAATTGTACAATAGAAATAATATCTGGTATGTAAGAGAATTGTAGGTAGTCTACATAAGCTTGACGAATAAACAATTAAACAATCAAATCATTCCGAATTTTATGTAATCAAAAATCGAGAAAATACTGATCTAGGAGAGTTTCTTTCAGTTTTAAATAAATTAATCAAAATCAAACATATCTTAGTACGATAACTGAGTGATTTTGACAGTTTTGTATACACATCCGCTACGGACGAAATGTAAGAAATGTAAGAATCTAACCTAATTATTCAACCGATTTCTCTTGACAGAGTTTATTTTATCATTTTTTGGTAAAAAACAAGAATTTCGTCTTCATTTTCTATAGTAAAAAGTGACAACCTATGCAGAAAATACTTGTAGATAATTTTAGTTACCTAAAATTAACATAAATTATTGTATTTGGCTAGAAAACGATGTTTTAGGGGATTTCAGACTGGACTTCGTCATGTTTATGTAATGGTTATCTAAGCTCCGGTTGTCTCAGAAGAAATAAAAGAGTCCAAAAGAACTATGTGAATTTTTATATACTTACAAACATGCTTAAACCAAATTTCTGTTAACTCTGTTTTTTCTTTTTTTTTTCATTCATAACAGCGACATTGACAAGACGAAATTTTAAGATGGATAAACAACTATGATCCCTTAGCTATCAAGTTATCAAAGAAGACACTTTCTGTCAAGAAAGATTACTAAGCGAATTATTCAAAACAAATTTAATAACTTATATGATCGTACGGAAGCACAGCTATGTAAATTTAATTGAAGAAACCAACAGGGAATACAAATGCTTCCCCTGAACTAGATTTTCAACACTATGACAACCAATACCCGTCTATTCTATCACTATTGCACACTAGGGGATAAGGAAAGGGCATTAGGAAGACTCCACGGTATCCCCAAGTAAGATTCACTTAGAGTTGGACCTGTTTTGTGAAGGTGGAAGGTCCGATGAATTACTCTAAGCGAGTATATTCTAAATTCGAATTGGATGGCTTTAGGTTATTCTCATTTGTTATTAAATGAATTCACCCAGGTAGATGTTTAGCGTGAAAATTGTATGTCCTAAGAAGGTATACAACTTGCATTCAACTTAAATTCGGACAAAAGCTTGGATTCTATATCAGTCTAAGTCCATCTAATGCTTATTAAATCAAAAACACATCGTTATGATTTAGATTATTGATTTAGATGACAATGATTATTCTAAACTTCCAGAAAGAAATTAATGTTGAAAATGCGTTTTCAACAACTTAGTAGATCTTGAGTGTAAAAATTCTGGTAAACAAAATTGTGAAAGAAATTTCACACTGCACTGCTAAACTCTGCAAACGTCATCTTTTAATTAGTATCCTGAAATTCGTCGAAAATAACATTTCTCTTAATACAATCAATTTACTTCTGAAACGCTAATCAATGCACCCCTTCTCCCTCCTCTTTCCTCAACCCTTACTTCCCCCTCTGCCTTCGCACACACTCACTCAGGTGAGCCTCAGGTAACCCATTACACCTCTTCACACAGCCAAGTATTAGATAACAAGTGTTGCAGCCAGTGTTGCCAGCTCCTTCCGTCCACGGCGGCCCAATTGCCATCACAACAAAGCCCCCGACAATGTGACCGAACGGATTCCAACTGGAATTGACCTTGCGTCTGCTCTCCTGGACGGACTGGATTATGTAAGTTGGATAGGTTGCCTACTTGGCCCGACACCAGACAGGTTAAAATTAGGTTCTGGAGCCAGTGTCGCCAGCAGCAGGCGCCCCCGCTCATTAAGGTGCCACCTCACTTAGCTAATGCTGATAACAACTTTCTTCATCTTGGAGATTTGGGGACTTACCAGGTGCAGCACGGTGTTGACCACCTCCCGGTTGGAGACCTGGCCGACCTCGATGAGGCCGATCAGGACGGCAAACTTGAGGTTGTCCGTCATCGACATTTTGACGACCTCCTCCGGCCGCTTGATCTCGCTGAAGGGCGGCCTCGTAAGGTCCGCCATTCTGACGACCCGGTCCACCCTGGCCGGAATCACCTTTGCAGCGGGGTAGGACACTCTTCTTCCTGGGGATGCGCCCCTTGTAAGAAAGGGGGGTGGTCACTCAATGCAATTTATCTTTTCCGAAATCACTCTTTGAGGGGGGAGGGACACTCCTTTCGCCCACTCTTAAGCACACACTTCCTCGAGGGGACAATCCTTCTGCTTCCGGAGCTCCGGAACAAAACGGGAACCCCTCCACTAGATCCGCCCCTCTGTGTCACGTAGCACTTCTGTAGGGGAACTCCTAGCGCCCCCTGGAGAGGGCTCTGGATCCGGCACGTAAGGATTCCAGCTTCTTCCGACAGGATTTTCCAGAAAAACTCTTCTCCAGTGAGAAAATGATTCACATTTTTTCACACGCACGCACACACATACACAGCAACACACACACACAGCACTTCTAGTTGGATACACCAGCAGCAATCGCAGCAAGCTCGGCAAAATTGGGGTTCTTCACGCGAGTTGCCACCGCAACCGGGTTTGGCCACGTACCGCCTACTACCGTTCGCCCGACCCGCGACTACGACGTTCCGGACGTCCGCGAACGCGCGCGTTTCCCGTAGAGGCGTTGAAGAAAAACACGGACACAACCCGCGGACACGGGACCCTTGCGAGCGAGACACACAGCACCAGTACCGTAGCAGTGGATCGACGCGAGCAAAATCATCGATTTTCGCTTTTTTCCCTATCATCCAACCCTCTATCCAGCAGCAGCAGTGCAGTGCAGAAGAAGAAGCGACGACGACGATATCCAGACTTCTGACAGTTGTGTGCGGTTCCGTCCTGCTTGCGCAATCGTATTGGAACGCCGGCGGAGTGAGTGAGACGCGGCGATGTCAAGAGCTGGAGCGCTGTGGTAAACGAGGGAGTGCCTGCTGAAAGAGCGCGCGAGTGTGTGCGTGAGAGCGCATCGCGAAGTGACAGGTGCCGCTGACAGCGAGAAAATCTGGCATAAACGTCACGCGCTGGTATAAACGCGTTCGACCGGTAAGTTCGGTTTATCTGACAGAAGCGAAAGGGGAAAGCAAGCTGCCGCTAAGTTTGTTATGGTTGCGAGAAGTTGCCGTAAACAAAAATAGCAGGTTTGTACCGGTCGTAAACGGAACTTTTAATTGATTTATTCTCATTTTAGGTGATGAAGCGAGTGTCTGCAAGGGAAAGGATTCTACAAACTCAGCTGAAAGTCAACATTCTTGGTTTGAACGCAGAATAAAGAATACCAAATAAAACTATCCAATCGGATGTCATCAGCCTCGATGACATCAAGTTGTCGTGGTTGAGTGGATGCGGATTCTGCCCACTAAGTGGAACGTCGAGGGTTCAACTCCCGGTTTCGAAGTTTTGAGTTTTGTTATCTGTCGGTAACTGTTTGATATTATGATTAGGGATAGTTTTTACTAGATTTTGAAGTGTAAATATTATTCTTATTGGAAAGTGATTATAATTTTTGTTTGATTTTCTTTTATTTAAAAATTAGTGTACGAAAATATTCAATCTTATTTGAAATTCAAAGTTTTTTTTAAATTAAAACCGACAGCTAAAAATACAACTAGACGTCATTGCAATTTTCCCACCATCTACACAACTGACGAGGTGGCCGAGAGGTTAAGGCGTTGGACTGCTAATCCAATGTGCTCTGCACGCGTGGGTTCGAATCCCATCCTCGTCGGGAACTTTTTTGGTGATCGTTGAGTTATGTTAAAAAGGATTTCAGTCATCAAATCAAAACTATCGCAATCATTAAGCAACCATCACACCTTTATTTTATCTTGCCCCTCCACCGGCTGGTAGTCCCCGCGGGGATCTTTGCTGGGCACCACCAGCGTGGCGGGACGTTCCTTCTGCTGCCGGCGGAGAGTATTCTTGAAGATCAGTCCCATTACGACAGAGGCTAGGGCGATCAACGCTCCGGCGGCAGCCACCGCAAAGCCCCCGAAGTAGCCCAGCTCGGACACCTGCAGTTGGGCTTTCAGCTTCAGCACGTCTTCCTCGGCTAGCTGGAAGCGTTTGCTGAACCATATCATCGGGACGTACGCCGTCGGGGAGTCCTGGTACAGGCTGGAGAAGTAGATATTTAAAATCTGACTTTTTCATTTTAAAAGAATCTAACTCACGCAACATTCGACGAGGGCCGCAGCAGCGCGTTGATCTGTATCGCAATCGTTGCGTTCAGCACAATCCCCGAGATGGGCTCAACCACAAAGAACGATTGGTGCCGCTCACGGTCCGGCCTCATGCCCTCGACCTGACCCCGGTAGAATGGATCCGCGAGGTAAAAGTGCGGAAACGAGGCGAACGCCGGCGCTCCCATCCGGCATTCGGTAAGATTCATCACCCCGGTCGGAAACGAATCTCCTCCGGCGGTGTAACAGCCGGTCTCCGCCGGGTAGGCCGATCCGTTGTCCACGGTGCGGGCCGTTCCGACGAACCGGAAGGCACGCACTCCGTACACGTCGACTTCCTGCTCGAACTCGAACGTCAACACTCGACAAGCCTCCGGCGTGAAGATTCGCAGCACACGATCTTTCCGGATCTTCGTGGGAAACAGCTCGCCGGTGAAGCCCTGGTACTTGCCGCAAGCCGTTCCGTCAGCGTTCGCGGACTGTGTCCGGTAATTCCACGCTCGAACCAACCCATACTGCGACGAGTCGTCACTTCCGGTGTCCATGTTGAAGTAACCATAAGCCTTCTTCGTCCCGTTCAACGTGTGGAACCAGCTGAACCGCCCGTCCAGGCCCATGTCCTCGCCGATGAAGCTCATCACGTCCTCCAGCCCCTTGATCATCGGTTCCGGATAGCCGTCGAAGAGCAGCTCTGCAGCCGTTTTCGTTACAAAAACCTTTTGGCCAAACGAAAACAGCGTAAAAGAGATGCCCCGTTGCATCGTGTAGCCGGAGTGCCGACCCCGGTTGGTCGCGGCCAGCGCCACCATGTTGAGGTTCGTGATGGGTTCATCCGGAAGGGCTTGCGATTGGTCCTCGTCCCACGCGAACAGAGTTCGCTTGCGGAAGCTCAGAGTTGAGTTTTTGGTGTTGAAGCGGACCTCAATTTTTTCCGAGGATTCTGTAAGATAAAAATTGCTTGTATTTGCCTGCAAATCCCATACCTTTCTTTAGTAAGAAAGGCAAAATATTGCATTCTTACCGGTAAACGCGTACGGTCCCACTTCCACCACTTTTGGCCTTCTTGCTCGATTCTCCAGAAAGTCCACCGCGTTGGTACAGTTGAACAGCGTCATCTGCCACTGGGCCTGAAAGGGTGGCCGTTTCCATAGCTTGAAGGCTTTTGACGTTGGCGTGAGGGATTTTTCCTAAAAAAAAAAGTCATAAATTTCAAACAAACTGAAACATTCAAGTCGCAAAGTCGACACGCGAACGCTACTGTCATAACCTTAACAAAATGTGCATCGCTTCGCGATTCTAGGACCATGCAATATGAGTTTTTTTTTTTTTTGCGACAATCCAGAATGTAAACAGACAATTACCACAGCCTTGTGACTACACTATTTGCACACTGTGACTAACGATCCAACGTGCAAGGTGTAGTAATTATCACTTCATCAATAACACATCGCTTCTTGTGAGTCTGCCTTGATGTCGTTACAATCCCCACGAGATAATCACAACCTTCAAAGCGAATCCAGAACATTTCAGGTGACGACAAAATCGGTCGTTTACATTAGACTAATTGCCGTGCGGTGAGTACACAGATATCGGAGGCGCCTTAATTGAACAGGTTATCAGTCTCGAACCTCAGATCCGCGAGATCGATTCCGCCCTTTTCTCACCTGAATCGTGCAATTTTAGTAGCTCATCGTGATTAGCGAACCTTGCCGGCGAGTGGTTAACCTTAGGTATCGATTAGTGCTGCAAGTTGAATGGAGCTACTTTTTTTCTGGGTTCGAAAATTTTATCGTATAACTTGATATTGTAATGAGTTAGCTTCAAAGCCATGACTGAATATTTTGAAGATACATATTACAATATTCTACCTTTTTAAAAATAACACACTCTTCATCACAACCTCACCTGGGTCTCGTGGCGCAGGGGTAGCGGCTTCGGCTGCCGATCCCGATGATGCTATGAGACGCGGGTTCGATTCCCGCCTTATCCACTGAGCTTCTATCGGATGGTGAAGTAAAACGTCGGTCCCGGTTTCTCCTGTCTCGTCAGAGGCGCTGGAGCAGAAATCCCACGTTAGAGGAAGGCCATGCCCCGGGGGGCGTAGTGCCAATAGTTTCGTTTTTCATCACAACATTTACCAAGTGACAAAAATAATGTATAAAAAAAAAGATTTCTAGTTGTTTCGACGTCAACATTTCAAAAAGCATCATATACAAACCGTGCGTTTTGAGAAAAACGCATTTGAATGTTTAGCATCATTTTTTAATTCCCATTTTAATATAAAAGCAAAAGAAGATGTTCCAATGATAACAAACGATGAGAAACGTTGCTTTTATTGATACTTGATCATCCATATTCAATAAAACATTATTTCCAACATTATATAAGCATAAGCATAAGCATAAGCATAAGCATAGGTGCCCACCCGCAGTTGCTACTCCGTTATTGACCAGGACCTCCAGAAGTTACATCCACGAGCCGTGGAAGATAAGTGGGTGCTATCTTTCCTCGCTTCGCAACTTCTCAAAGGCCCCTATCATGCTGATCAATACCGGCGCCGGCCACGACCAGTGGTAGAGTCACGGGGTGGATGGGAATGTTAGTCCGATACTTGAGTGATAGAGACCGCCCAATCGACTGCTTCTCCGACAAAGTATCACATGAGTTTTGAGGGGGTTAGTAGATGGGTATGAGGTCAGGATTCACGAGTGGCTGTGATGTGACCATGAGCATTTTGTTTATCGGTTGAAAATTTTAAATCTTAGGCAGCCGGCTGCGGAAAGATACATAATTGATTATTTAAAAAGTGTTTAAATCGAACGCGTGCCAACCGAGCAATAGAACTATGGGCTGGACTTATCAGAATATATTACTGTTTGTAAAATTTAAATAACGCGAGCAAATTTCAAAAATAGTAGATAAAAGACGCTGAATAGTAACATAAAATCGATAGTTTGATGAGTTAATACTAAAACTGCCAGTTGGAATATATTATTACGATCAACGAATATAATCGAAAAGAAAACAGGACACCACGTAACCGATTGTAATGAAATTAAAACAATAACTAAAACGAACTAAACCGGCGGCGTGCCTTCCAATCAACGATGATAAAAGAAGGACCTATGAAAAATAAAATATCAAATAAAAGGCTCGGAAAAAACTCGTTGCAGAGTAACCGCGAAGTCTCGCTACTCACAATCGAATAAAAAAAATACAAAAACGCGCGCTTATGGTCTATCCTATAAGTCAGCGCGAAGAAAAAAAAAAAAAGAAAACCGTCAAAAAAAGCAACTTTTAAATCGCGCGATTCTTTTTCAACTGACGACGATTCTTTTCGCTCCACTTTGTGTGCCTCCGCGGCGTACACACACACCGATGAAACCTCTCGAACATTCGGGACTCTTCCTCTTTCCGCAATCGTCCCAATTCACCCCAAAAACGCGCCCGAAACGAAGCAAACCAAAAACAGAACTTTTCAATCGCGCGATTCTTTTTCAACTGACAACGATTCTTTTTTCGCTCCACTTTGTGTGCCTCTGCGGCGCACACACACATCGTTGAAACCTCTCCAACATTCGGAACTCTTCCTCTTTCCACAATCGTCCCAATTCACCCCAAAAACGCGCCCGAAACGAAGCAACCCAGAAAAAGAACTTTTCAATCGCGCGATTCTTTTTCAACTCAATAAAACATTATTTCCAACATTATATTTAAGAAAAAGAAGCATAACTTGGGGAATACGGTGAGGGGGGGGGGGGGGGGGAAGCTTTGCTATGATTCGTTTTTCTTCGCCGAGTGTACATGGTGCTTTTTGTTCGTCACGAGGTTCATGTAGTCTTTTATTCGACAGGTTGACAGGGCTATATAAACAGGCACTGATGGTGCCACAGATTTTGTTTATGTTACTTTATTTAAAATCATTATTAAACATACTTCACTGGAGTAGCTTTTGCTCATTTTTAGTGAAGAGGTAGCTTATTAGGAGTACTTTCAGAATATGCAATAACCCAGAAAGTGTCAAATTGTAGATGATGCCTTTTGAAATGTTGCCGTCGAACTTCACTTTCAATAGGCTACCAGCCGAAATCTGATATAATCCTCGGCTCAAAATAAACTCACGCTAGTTACCATCCAAACCATCCAAACCCAGCATCCAGATTTCGAAACCCGCTACAGACATGCCTCAGTTTTGCACGCCTCGGTTTTGCACTGCCCCGGTTTTGATTCGTTCAGCTGCCTCGGTTAAGCACGGTTCAGTGCTTAACTGAAGCACAGAGCTTAGGGGATTTTGGCTATATGGGAGACATTTACTGTAATCGTTCATTGTTCATCGAGCATTCGTTGGAGAAGGTTGTCTGATTCAACATGACTCGTCGCGTCCCGGCGCAAAACGCCGGCAATATCGCCCTACCTGCGGCTCAAGCAGGCAAAAAAGTGGGAATTTCCAAAAGGAAGGTTGAGGCCTCAACTGATGGCCAAAAACCGGGGATTTCCAAGAGGAAGGTGCTTTTGGAAGTGACATCGAACAGCAAAAAGACGAAAAAGAGCGACGGTACTGTACCGATGGACGAGGAGGAGGAGAACTCTTCGTCGCATGAGGAGCAGCTTTTGAAGAACAACAAGTTCGCTGGACTGCCTGACGAGGACCAGGTAGCGAAAGCAAAGGAGAATGAAGTGAAACAGCGAAAAGAGAAACTGCCTCCTTTTTATGTGCGGCAATCAGCAGCAACGATCGACTTTCGAGCGGGGCTGGTTGAACTCATCAAGTCTGGGAAAGTCCTAGGCAACATTCGTCTGTGTCAAGACGGATTTAAGGTGCTGGTGCAATCCAGGCAGCACTATCAACTGGTCAAGGATTACTTGACCGAAAACGAGGCGGAGTACTTTACCCATGATGTCGTCATGGATAAGCCGTTCAAAATCGTCGTCAGAGGTCTGTACGACATGCCAGTGGAGGAATTAGCTGCCGAGCTAAAAGTTTTGAAACTGGATGTGTTGGCCGTGCACAAAATGAGCCGACGCAACAAAGACATCAAGTACCGTGACCAGCTCTACCTGCTGCATTTGGCTAAGGGATCGACGACGCTTCCTGAGCTGAAGGCAATCCGAGCGGTTTTCAACATTATCGTGTCGTGGGAGCGATACCGACCAGTGCACCGTGACGTCACACAATGCTTCAACTGCCTGGGTTTCGGGCACGGAGGTAAGAACTGCCACCTGAAGCGTCGTTGCGCCAAATGTGGTACCGATGCGCACATCACATCCCAGTGCATCCAAGATTCGCTGGTAAAGTGCCTCAACTGCAACGGTGAGCACTCGTCAACCGACCGGAAGTGCCCCAAGAGAGCTGAGTTCGTGAAAATTCGGCAGCAAGCATCGACGAAGAATCAGCCTCAGCGTCGTAGAACTCCTCCAGCACTGGTGGAGCAAAATTTTCCACCTCTTCAACCGCGACGCCAGGTCCCAAACTTGGCACCGTTGCCGTTGGATCCCAGGAAGAGAGCATCCAGTATGGATCGTAGGTCCCTCAAGCTGCTGAATTGGAACGCTTGCTCCATTAGGAGGAAGAATTTAGAGCTGGTGGATTTTCTTCGCGAGAAGGAGATCGACGTAGCTGCCATCACGGAAACTCATCTGAAGCCCGGTGAAAAAGTTTATCTGCAAAACTACAAGATCGCGACGCAGCTCGATAGGACCACCTCTGGAGGAGGAGGTGTGCTTGTCGCTGTTCATCGTGATCTCAAGCCACGCCGGCTGCCACACTTCAAGCTGGACATCATCGAGGCCGTTGGGGTGGAAATTCCCACTTCTGTTGGCCCAGTACTCTTCATTGCTGCCTACTGCCCACGTCAGGTGAATGCCAGAGATGGTTCAGCAGCAAAACTGAAGAGCGATATCCAGAAGCTGACAAGGCGGAGTGCAAAGTACATCATCGCTGGTGACCTCAACGCGAAGCATGAAGTTTGGGGCAACAGCAGGAGGAATCGGAACGGAGTGATTCTGCACAACGATCTGCAAAACGGATACTACAACGTTGTGAGTCCGGATCGTCCAACGAGGGTGGCTCGGTCTGGGAATCACTCAATCATCGACTTCTTCATCACCAATATGGCTGAGAACGTGGCTCATCCTGAGGTGTTTGAAGAGTTGAGTTCTGATCACTATCCGGTGGTTGTGGAGGTTGGAGCTTCCGTTACTCCGCAGCGGCAACCAACCCGGAAAGATTACCACAACGTTGACTGGCAGCAGTTTCAGCAAGTGGTGGACAGCAACATCGACTATGATCAACACCTTGAAACTTCTGCTGATATTGATCGTTCGCTGGAGGTGATCCAGCAGGCTATCAACCAAGCAGAGGCTGCCAACGTTCGGGAGGTTCCTGTTAATTTTAAGGTAACTGATATTGACGTAGATACTAAACACTTGATACGACTTAGGAATGTTTATAGGAGACAATATCAACGAACTGGGGACTATGACAAAAAGATTTCAGTAAACAATTTGAACAAAATCATACAAGACCGACTTGACAATATCAGAAATCAAGAATTTTCAAAACATGTAAGCCAGCTTGGGAATTATTCAAAACCATTTTGGAGACTTTCAAAAGTTCTTAAAAACAAACCAAAGCCTATTCCTCCTCTTATTGTTGAGGATTCTCCTTTGATTACATCCGAGGAAAAGGCAAATGCACTTGGGCTTCATTTTGTTAGTTCACATAATCTTGGCGCTTCCATGACCAGCCGTAAAGAAACATCAGTTGCCAATAGTATTTCAACAATCAATAACTCTACCTTTGAATTTCCTGCAGATTCCCATGTTTCTGGTGAGGAAGTCAAAGTTGCAGTAAAGCAAATGAAAAATATGAAAGCTCCTGGCTTTGATAACATTTTTAATCTAGTGTTGAAAAAACAGAGTGATCAGTTCTTTCAACATCTAGCCAATATTTTCAATAAATGTTTGCAACTTGGTTACTTCCCCACCAATTGGAAACTGGGCAAAGTCATACCAATTTTGAAGCCTCAAAAAGATCCAACATCGCCAACAAGTTATCGTCCCATTAGTCTTCTGAGTAGTCTGTCCAAACTCTTTGAGAAGGTCATCTATTCAAGGCTTTTGGATTTTACCAACGATAATAATATAATTTTGAACGAGCAGTTTGGCTTCCGAAAGGGACATAATACTGCTCATCAGCTTACGAGAGTAACTAAAATCATCAAGCAGAACAAGCTTGAGTCTAAATCAACTGCTATGGCTTTGTTGGATGTTGAGAAGGCTTTTGACAATGTTTGGCATGATGGTTTGATACATAAACTGTATTTGTACGGTTTTCCAATGTATCTTATCAAAATTATCCAGCACTATCTTTCGGAAAGATCGTTCAGGGTTTTTCTGAATGGGATTGCTTCTGGATTATTTAACATTGATGCTGGGGTTCCCCAAGGAAGTATTCTTGGCCCACTTCTGTACAATATTTTCACATCTGATTTGCCTACTCTTCCTGGTAATGGTGTGTTGTCACTTTTTGCTGATGACACTGCCGTTATTTATAAGGGTAAAATAACCAGATATTTAGTTGGCCGTCTTCAGAAGGGTCTTGACGTTCTTTCTGAATACTTTGGCGACTGGAAAATTCGCATAAATGCAGCCAAAACTCAAACCATCATTTTTCCTCTTTCCAAATCGGCCAGATTTATCCCAAAGGATGATGTTTTGATTAAAATGAATGATGTTTCGATACCCTGGTCAAAGGAAGTTGTCTATTTAGGTCTCATACTTGACTCGAAACATTTGTTTCGACAGCATGTAGACAAAATATTGAACAAGTGCAGCATTCTCATCAGGTGCTTGTACCCTTTAATTAACAGAAAATCAAAGCTTTCTTTGAAAAATAAGCTAGCAGTTTACAAACAAATAATTTACCCCGTTATTGAGTATGCAGTACCTGTTTGGGAGTGTTGCGCTAGAACTCATAAATTGAAGCTCCAGCGTGTCCAAAACAAGGTACTCAAAATGGTTTTGAATGTTCCTGGCTGGACAAGATCAAGTGAGGTTCATGAATTAGCAGAAGTGAAAATGTTGGATCAGAAGATTCAAGAAAAATGTTTGAAATTCAGGGAAAAGTGTGCTATTTCTGAATACCCCTTGATTCAAGGATTGTTTTAGTTTATGGTATGTTTAAGTTAGTGTTAGGTTAGGTTATGTTTTCTTAACATTTTTTTTTCCTCAATGTACCTAGTGTTACAAAAATGATAAATCATATACTTTTAAAGTTATAAAAATGAACAGTGTTTAAATCACGAAAAGCAAACTAAAGCTGAAGAGCCACAGCTGACCACTTATTATGTAAACCAAATGTAATTATTATAAGAAAGATTCAATAAAGTATATTTAATTCAAAAAAAAAAAATACTGTAATCGTTTAAAAAATCATGCAAACATCAAAAAAAAATTATGTTTTGGAATCGGGATGATGTCAGCTAACCATTAAAATTATAATTTCATGAAAATTTTCACAAAAATACATATTTTTCCTGTATTTTGAAAATGCAATGTTTCTCGAAAAACTACTCAACATTATTGTTATTGTAGTATAGGTATGAAATTATTGGATTTTTTTCAAACATTTCGAATGTAAAATTAACACTCCAAATTTTCACAAAACTACGTATTTTCGAAAAAAAAATACTAAAAATTTCAGTTTTAACAATATGGGTATTAAATGATCGGGTTTTTTTCATACCTTCCGAGTGTAATAACAAAATATTTAGAAAATACTCAAAATTTTCACAAGCTGCGTATTTTCGAAAAAATACTCAAAATTTCAGTTTGTTCAATATAGGTGTCAAACGATCAGAATTTTTTCATAGATTTCGAATGTAATAACAACATTTTTCGAAAATACTCAAAATTTTCACAAGGCTACGTATTTTCGAAACAATTCTCCAAATTTCCGTTTTTACAATGTGGGTATCAAACGATCGTGACTTTTTCATAAATTTCGAATGTAATGCTGAAATTTGGGGTATTTTTTCGAAAATACGTATTTTGTGATTTTTTTAATTTTTTTTTAATTACTTTAGAAATGTATGAATAAATCCCGATCGTTTGATACCCATATTGCAAAAACTGAAATTTTGAGTATTTTTTCGAAAATACGTAGTTTTGTGAAAATTTTGAATATTTTCAAAAAAATGTTGCCATTACATTCGAAATTTATGAAAAAATCACGATCGTTTGATGCCCATATTGAACAAACTGAAATTTTGAGTATTTTTTCGAAAATACGAAGTTTTGTGATAATATTGAGTATTTTCAAAAAATGTTGTTATTACATTCGAAATGCATGAAAAAAATATGGGTATGAAACGACCGGGATTTTTTCATACATTTTGAATGTAATTACAACATTTTTTGGAAATACTCAAAATTTTCACAAAACTACGTATTTTCAAAAAAAATACTCAAAATTTCAGTTTTTACAATATGGGTATCAAACGATCGGGATTTTTTCATACATTTCGAATGCAAAAAAATATACAATTCGAATTGTGAAAAAAATAAATTGGGGGTGTTTTTTCGAAAATACGTATTTTGTGAATTTTTTAGTATTTTCATTTTTTTAATGACTTTAGAAATGTATGAATAAATCCCAATCGTTTGATACCCATATTGTAAAAACTGAAATTTGGAGCATTGTTTCGAAAATACGTAGTTTTGTGAAATTTGGAGTATTTTCAAAAAATGTTGTTATTACATTCGAAATGTATGAAAAAATCCTGATCGTTTGATACCCATTTTGTAAAAACTGAAATTTTGAGTAATATTTTTCGAAAATTCGTAGTTAAAATAATTTATAATTTTATTAGATAGCTGACATCATCCCGATTCCAAAACACTGTAATTTTTATATGTTTGCATGATTTTTCATACGATTATAGCCAATGTCTCCCATATAGCCAAAATCCCATAAGCTCTATCCCTCGGTTATGCTCGCCTCGGTTTTGCATCCCCCATATGCGGTGCTAAACCGAGGCATGTCTGTACCTAGCATCCAAATTTTATAAACAGCTACACTGAAATAAAAAAAAAGTACCAAATTCCTAAATTCTAGGAATTTTGCCACTTTTCCTTATTTAGTAATCGGGTTTTTTGGATTACTTAATAAGGAAAGGAGGCAAAATTCCTAGAATTTAGGAATTTGGTACAGCATCCAAAGTTAAAGTACTTAAAAAAGTTGTTTTAAGTTACTATTTAACTCAGAAAAAGTCAAAATATTGAATTCTGAGACGAAAACAACATTAATAAATCCTTTCAATAATCTTAAAACAAAAATACCGTTCAGTACATTAACCTGGATGCTGGCATGTTTTCTGAACGTAACAATCAAAATCACGTTGGATGCTGGCTTTATCCAATTTTATAAAGACTTGGAATGTGAAATATTAGAATTTTAATTTTTTTGGCTGATTTTATATTTTAAATCCTGGATGCTGGCATGTTTTCTGAACTGTTTTTTTCCTTCACTGTTTATCTGAAATTTGATTCCAGATCCAAAATCAGTGAAATCAACTATAAGAAACAATACTCCGGCCTCCAAAACATATGCTGCATGTAAATATAGGCCGTGCTTTATTCTGAGAATTTTTTTAAATTGGCACTTTTTTTTCTCACTAAAACTCAAATATCTTGGCGCTGGAGTATCAAAATTGCGTAATCTCTTAGAGTAAAATGTTCGTGGTGAAATTTCCTACATGCTACATTCATTCAAAAAACGGCCACCCAATGGTAAGTGAGCATTTAAAAAAAGTAAAAAAAAATGTCAGCATTAAATTGCCGGTAAGAACCTAAAAACATCATTGAAACAAAAGCCCATCATTCAAAATGTTTGCACTTATATTTTTTGACAAAACCTTAAACAGGGGCAAGCAAACTGCAAAATTTTGGGCGCCCGAAATGCGAACGGAGCGCTGCGCTCGCGGAATCAAAATTAGATTAAAAGAGATAGGCGGAACATACACACCTTAGATTTATTGGTCCTTTATGTCAAATCGTCTCAGCTTTCGAATGGATTTGACAGTTTTTCAATAGAGCGGGGTGCGGCATTCAAAAATGAGTTTAAAAAATAATTTGGTGTTTTGTGGTTGAAAAATGTATGGAACGGTATTTTTCTGACAAGTACATTCAAAAGCTTCAAAAGCATTTTCAAAGCACCCCAAAATATCAAGGGTTCGTTTAAATTTTGCAAAGTTATTAGCATTTTTGTAGACGCGCCTAAGTAAAAAATACCATTTAAAACATTTTTTTTAGCTTGGTGGCGCCGAGGTGAGGACAAATTTAACCATCCAAACATGGTTTCTTTCATAACTCGGTGAGGGCTATTGGCAAAGTACATTGCTTTTGATTTTTGAGTCCTACCTTTTGTAAATAGTGGCCCACTCCGAGAATTACTCAAATTTCTCATCAACTTAAGTATTTTTTCCTTTACCTTGCAAAACATTTCCAAAAAACGAATTCTATTATTTTAAATCTCTTTGCAATTCAATTTATTGAATCAAAATTTAAATAAGGATATTTTACTTTAATTCAATATATTATTTTACAAATGTCCTTGATCCAAACCAACAAATTTCAAAGCGATAGAAAACCTCCGAACATCACTTTCCTCAATAAAATAATCTCCTCCCCACTGTTTGATTAGCCTCATGCCTACCACTGCAAATTGACGTCGTTATTTTTCCATTGCCACCAATTTTAATTTCCACCACAAAGGTTTCAACAAGTCTTGACCCCGCCGCCGCGTTCCTCACGTCGCACATGCTGAACCTGGGTACGGGTCATGCATGACTAACAGTGTCTAGATGATGAATTGTTGGAGAAATTTAAGCAGAAAATAATAGTGCTGAGGATATCACGTTGGCGCACACCTTCTTTTTTTGTTGGGAAGGGGTCGGCCTGAAATTACGTCACGGTGCGTACATTTAATTGAAATTTTTTTTCTAAAACTCGTTTCAAGCCTCAAACACTAAATTCACAACGTCATTCATGGATAACCTCCTCCTCCAGCAGATCAAGTGTAGGCAAATTACACGACTGAGGCCTTGCATTTCCTGAGATGCATTGCGCCAAGAGATTATAATTTCCTTGAACAATTGCTGGCTATAGCCTGCTCGCTACTCACTGGTCAACTTGCATTTGAATTGGATGCTTGATTTATTAGATGTTTACTATCGCTGCCGGAACGATCCACGTGGCAAACGTATTTATCTCTGTTCATATCGCGAAGTTTTGACGGATGTATTAGCTCGATTTGATGTTGCTGAGTATCAGCGTTTTTTTTTAAGAATTCCAGGGAATTGTTTGATTAACCCTCTACTGCCCAAATTTTTTTTTCGAAGGTTTTTATTTTTCCCGTGTTCAGGAGGTCATTTTGAGCAACTTTTGTTCTACGAAAAACTTGACTTCTCTTGTTTTATGTTTTTCTTGTTCCATTTTTTTTATTTGCATTTATCTTGTTTAGTTTATGTTTGTTTTTGGTAGTATTTGGCCTATTCTACCACCTCCTATCATTACATTTTGCCTATCTAATTTTTTCATGTTTTTACAGGCACTTTTTCAATTTTTTGCTTGTTTTTCACATTTTCTGCTATAGTATGGCACCATTATCATTTAAATTTTGGAAAAAAATGCATAGAGGCATAGTCTGGGGCACTAGAAAAATTACTGCATACTTCTTTTAACTTAAAATACAGGAAATGTTAGTAAAAAACACAGCCAAAGTTGACACCTAAAAAAATTACATTTTTTAAAACATTGGCAAAGTAACATAAAACAAGTAAAACTTCTAACCCATATATTTTCTAAGATTTTAAGAGTTCTTCTTTCCAATGCTTTTTAAAGATCAAAAATTGGATGAAAAACTAACTTAATCCACCTATGTGGTTGATGCCTTCCTCACTTTTTACTAACAATGGGTAATATGAGTGGTTTGGACACATATTTCAGCTATTTTTTTAGATTCAGAAAAATAAGAACACAGATATAACTTAAGTGGTCATAACTCGAGACAGGGTTGCCAGATTATCAATGTTATAGACTCGTTAGAAAGGGTTTTCGATTACCTAACCGACGATGGGTTGGATGATGGATCCGGACATCGTTTACATGTATTTAAGTGAGATCCGGCTTCAAAAATGTATATAAATATCACTTAAGTGGTCATAACTCGAGACAGGGTTGCCAGATCTTCAATGTTGTGAGCTCGTTGGAAAGGTCTCTCGATTACCTAACCAACGATGGGTCGGATGATGGATCTGGACATCGTTTACATACATATAATTGAGATCCGGTTTCAAAAAAGTACATAAATATCACTTAAGTGGTCATAACTCGAGACAGGGTTGCCAGATCTTCAATGTTGTGAGCTCGTTGGAAAGGTCTCTTGATTAACTAACCAACGATGGGTCGGATGATGGATCCGGACATCGTTTACATACATTTAATTGAGATCCGGCTTCAAAAAAGTACATAAATATCACTTAAGTGGTCATAGCTCGAGACAGGGTTGCCAGATTATCAATGTTATAGACTCGTTAGCAAGGTCTCTCGATTACCTAACCAACGATGGGTAGGATGATGGATCCGGACATCGTTTACATACATTTAATTGAGATCCGGCTTCAAAAAAGTACATAAATATCACTTAAGTGGTCATAACTCGAGACAGGGTTGCCAGATCTTCAATGTTGTGAGCTCGTTGGAAAGGTCTCTTGATTACCTAACCAACGATGGGTCGGATGATGGATCCGGACATCGTTAACATGCATATAAATGAGATCCGGATATATGTGAAAACACACTTTTATACATAACTTTTGAACTAGTTATCGAAACTTCAAACAATTCAATAGCGATGTATGGGACCCTAAACCAAGTCGAATGCAAGTGGTTTGGTCAAAATCGGTTCAGCCAGTGCTGAGAAAACTCAGTGAGAATTTTGGTCACATACATACATACACACACATACACACACACATACACACACACAGACATTTGTTCAGTTTTCGATTCTGAGTCGATACGTATACATGAAGGTGGGTCTCCGAGCTTTTAATAAAAAGTTCATTATTAGAGCAGGATTATAGCCTTACCTCAGTGAGGAAGTCAAAATGGATTTTTGGCGATTTTTTAAATCGAAGCCCGTCTAAAGGCGGGGTTGGGTTGTAGAGGGTTAAATGAATTGGATACTTAATTGAAACATCTCTTGTAAATCTATAAACTCGTTGACATCAGTGTGTTTTTGATGCTAGTGATCAAAATCGTTAAACTGATCTGTTCGATCTCAAAGTGTTGCTGATCATTGGTAGCTGTAATAAGGTTGTATTTGAATTCCTAAAACATCGGCTAACTTGCTGATCAAAATTTAATTCAATATCAATTTTATTATAGTGTTTTATTTTTATTTAGGATTCAATAATCACTTTCTTTTACAGTTCGAAAATGCCTTGAAACTTTTGATTTTTTTGCCTTCCTCACTGAGGTAAGGCTATAATCCTGCTCTGAAAATGAACTTTTTATTAAAAGCTCCTAGACCCACCTTCATGTATACATATCGACTCAGAATCGAAAACTGAACAAATGTCTGTGTGTGTGTATGTGTGTGTGTATGTGTGTGTGTATGTGTGTGTGTGTATGTATGTATGTGACCAAAATTCTCACTGAGTTTTCTCAGCACTGGCTTAACCGATTTTGATCGAACCAGTTGCATTCGACTTGGTTTAGGGTCCCATACATCGCTATTGAATTGTTTGAAGTTTCGATAAGTAGTTCAAAAGTTATGTATAAAAATGTGTTTTCACAAATATCCGGATCACAATTATATGCATGTAAACGATGTCCGAATCCATCATCCGACCCATCGTTGGTTAGGTAATTGAAAGGCCTTTCCAATGAGTCCAAAACATTGAAGATCTGGCAACCCTGCCTCGAGTTATGACCACTTAAGTGATATTTATGTACTTTTTTGAAGCCGGATCTCACTTTAATGCATGTAAACTATGTCCGGATCCATCATCCGACCAATCGTTGGTTAGGCAAGTGAAAGGCCTTTCCAAAGAGTCCAAAACATTGAAGATCTGGCAACCCTGCCTCGAGTTATGATCACTTAAGTGATATTTATGTACTTTTTTGAAGCCGGATCTCACTTTAATGCATGTAAACTATGTCCGGATCCATCATCCGACCAATAGTTGGTTAGGCAATTGAAAGGCCTTTCCAATGAGTCCAGAACATTGAAGATCTGGCAACCCTGCCTCGAGTTATGACCACTTAAGTGATATTTATGTACTTTTTTGAAGCCGGGTCTCACAGAAATGTATGTAAACTATGTCCGGATCCATCGTCCGACCCATCGTTGATTAGGTAATTGAAAGGCCTTTCCAATGAGTCCAAAACATTGAAGATCTGGCAACCCTGTCTCGAGTTATGACCACTTAAGTGATATTTATGTACTTTTTTGAAGCCGGATCTCACCTTAATGTACGTAAACTATGTCCGGATCCATCATCCGACCCATCGTTGGTTAGGCAAGTGTTACCACATAAGTTATATCTGTGTTTTTTTCTGGATTTAAAAAAAGCTGAAATAAAAAGTGAGGAAGGCATCAATCACATAGGTGGATTAGGTTAGTTTTTTAAATATATTTTAAAGTACAAAATGTGTATGCCCATTAACTTAAAAAAAAATATATTTCAATGATGCTTTAGAAAAAAGTTGCTTTTCAAATGTTTATTTTGAAATCTGGGGTGACATAACAAAGCAGATTTACTAAGAAATTTGCTTCAATAAAAAAAAACTAACTTAATCCACCTATGTGGTTGGTGCCTTCCTCACTTTTTACCAACATTTGGTGATATGATGGGTTTGGACACAAATTACATCTATTTCTCAATAAAAAAAATTACACAAATGTCACTTAAGCGGTCAAAACTTGAAACTGAGCGTTGCCAGATCTTCAATGTTTTGGACTCATGGGAAAAACTCATTACCTAACCAACGATGAGTCGGATGATGGATCCGCCGGACATAGCATAGGCATTAAAAAAAAGTACATAAATATCAATTAAGTGGTCATGATTCGAGATAGGGTTACCAGATCTTCAATGTTTTGGACTCATTGGAAAGGTCTTTCGATTACCTAATCAACGATGGGTTGGATGATGGATCCGGACATAGTTTACATACATTTAAGTGAGATCCGGCTTCAAAAAAGATCATAATTATCACTTAAGTGGTCATAACTTGAGATAAGGTTGCCAGATCTTTAATGTTTTGTATTCATTTGAAAGGTCTTTTGATAACCTAACCAACGATGGGTCGGATAATGGATCCGGACATAGTTTACATACATTTAAGTGAGATCCGGCAATGATGGGTCGGATGATGGATCCGGACATAGTTTACATACATTTAAGTGAGATCCGGCTTCAAAAAAGATCTTAATTATCACTTAAGTGGTCATAACTTGAGACAGGGTTGCCAGGTCTTCAATGTTTTGTATTCATTTGAAAGGTCTTTTGATTACCTTACCAACGATGGGTCGGATGATGGATCCGTACATAGTTTACATACATTTAAGTGAGATCCGGCTTCAAAAAAGATCATAATTATCACTTAAGTGGTCATAACATGAGACAGGGTTGCCAGATCTTCAATGTTTTGTACTCATTTGAAAGGTCTCTTGATAACCTAACCAACGATGGGTTGGATGATGGATCCGGACATAGTTTACATACATTTAAGTGAGATCCGGCTTCAAAAAAGATCTTAATTATCACTTAAGTGGTCATAACTTGAGATAAGGTTGCCTGATCTTTAATGTTTTGTATTCATTTGAAAGGTCTTTTGATAACCTAACCAACGATGGGTCGGATAATGGATCCGGACATAGTTTACATACATTTAAGTGAGATCCGGCTTCAAAAATGTACATAAATATCACTTAAGTGGTCATATCTCGAAACAGGGTTGCCAGATCTTCAATGTTTTGGACTCATTGGAAAAGTCTTTCGATTACCTAACCAACGATGGGTCGGATGATGGATCCGGACATAGTTTACATACATTTAAGTGAGATCCGGCTTCAAAAATGTACATAAATATCACTTAAGTGGTCATATCTCGAGACAGGGTTGCCAGATCTTCAATGTTTTGGTCTCATTGGAAAGGTCTTTTGATTACCTAACCAACGATGGGTCGGATGATGGATCCGGACATAGTTTACATACATTTAAGTGAGATCCGGCTTCAAAATGGATCATAATTATCACTTAAGTAGTCATAACTTGAGACAGGGTTGCCAGATCTTCAATGTTTTGTACTCATTTGAAAGGTCTTTTGATAACCTAACCAACGATGGGTCGGATAATGGATCCGGACATAGTTTACATACATTTAAGTGAGATCCGGCATCAAAATTCCAGCACTCGATTCGCAACTCTGACACTTTTTTATACGTAACTTTTGAACTACTTATCGGATCTTCAAACAATTCAATAGTGCAGTATGGGGCACCAAACCGGATCGAATGCAACTTGTTTGACTCAAATCGGATCAGCCAGTGCCGAGAAAACTTGGCAAGAATTTTGAGTACCAAGGGGAATACGCACACACATACACACACACACACAGACATTTGTTCAGTTTTCGATTCTGAGTCGATAGGTATACATGAATATAGAGGTCTTTGACCTGTTTTTCAAAAGTTCATTTTTAGAGCAGGATTATAGCCTTACCTTAGTGAGGAAGGCAAAATGCCTATGGGTTATTCCCTGCAATCTCACTAAGGGGTGATTGTTTGCAATCATTTTCATTCCGAAATGGTTGATGATTTACTTAAAATCCTTAAAAAACTTAAAAGTTGTAAAACATGTCGGGATATATGGCATTTTTAGGGAAATTCAATATGCTTTTCAAATCTGCATTGACACTTTAAAATAACGTGTTTTTGTTACCTTTTATCTTTTACTGTAACCTTTTGGAGTTTACTATTGGTACACACAGTACACAGAAAAAAAATTATGGTAATATTCATCAGGAAAAAAAGTGTAATATTAAATAAGAAAATGATGATTTTTTATCAGTTTCTGGTGAATATTCGTCAGGTTCACATTTTTACACATTTTTAATAATATTACTCAAAAATGGTAATATTCAACCTACACACTTAGATTTTTTTACCGTACTCGGTAAAATTTTTACCGAAATCTCAACAGCCGAGCGCTCGGTAGCCAGCCCGGTAAAAATTAGATTTACTGAGTGCTCAGTAAACTTGATTTTGACAGCTCCGGTTAATCTGTACCGAGGAGCTCGGTAAAATTTTAACGGGCGCTCAGTTTAATTTCGGAACAATTACCGAGCTTACAGTAATGCCTTTTCCCCTTTTTGTTCACATTGATTTTGAAGGTTAGAATAACAAAAAAACATTTATTTACAATAAAATTAACGTATATTCCACAAATTTAAAAGCACGCATGTTTCCGAGATCCAAAATAATAGTTTTGAAGTTAGTCCGGAACCAAGTTCTTAATAAACATTACTTTTTAACAAAATCATATCGTCTGAAGAATATCTCTGCATTTTATCTTGCCTGAAAGAAAGTTTATATTTAATCAAAACATCCATTTGTTTTTAAATGAAAATAACCTTACCTCTATAATAATAGCCAAAGTTTTTCATAAATGTGTTGTTTTTATAACTATTTAAACAAATTTTCATCACACCGATCATTTTTAACCGTTTTCTAAGCGTCAGCAAAACACATTAAATGACAGCTAAGTTTCAACAGTAGAGCTCAGTAATATTTACTGAGTTCCCAGTAAAATTCACCAAAATTTACCGAGCAATCAGTACTTCAATTACCGAGCTGTTAAAAATAACCGAACACATGAGTTTACTGAGTTAATCAGCAGAATGAAATACCGTATTTTGGTAATTTATGCTGAACTTCAGTAATTATTTTACTGTAGCATGGTAATTTTGACAAAAACTACTGATAGCTCAGTAAAATATGACTTTTACTGAGCAATCTCAGTAAAAAAAATACCGAGTAACGAATTCCTGATTTAGTGTGTACCCAGTTTTCAACATTCCAAAATTCAACTTTTTTTGCTGTGTATGAAAATAATTTCAATTACAAGTCAATTTGATATAATTTTTTAATGTTGAATTTTACTTAAGCTATGGTTATGGTTATTGTTTTTTGATTTAGCTAAATATGTCCCAAACTATGGGAAGATGTTAACCAATTTTGTCACGGATATTATTTTTTGGTCTTTGTACCTAAACTTTTAATAAAAAGTGAAAAATTCAAAATTTGTTTTTTTTTAATTATTGATGAACCCTCCAGAGGAATCAACAATTTGCTCGAAAATTTTCTAAGTATCCATAACCCATTTTATTAATACTTTTTATTTAGCTTAATATGGCCAGAGCTTAGGGAAAATTTTGACCAATTTTTTTTTTAAATACATAATTTTGGCCATGAAATGTGGTTTTTATATTAAAACTTTTGTAAAAAGTGAATCAAAATGAAATTAATTTTATTTAAAAAATTGATATTCCCCTCATGGTAACCAAGAATTTGTACGAACATTTTCTAATTCTAATGAACTACTTTATTATATTTTTTATATTGCTAGAACTTTGAGTGCTTTCAAACATTTCCTTCAAGTTCACTATTTTGGTTTTTTGCTCACTTGGATATTAAGCCTGGTCTCTGTTAAATTTTACATTTTTTTCAAATGTTGAACAGAATTTGTTAGCCGTCAGAAAATGTTTAATGATTTTATTTAGCATTTGAAAATATGTAATATTTAATTGCAATCAAGCAAATGTTAAAATTTTAAAACAAGCTAACAATTAGAAACAATGTCAAAATCAGTTATTTACCTTTGTCAAAACATATCTCACAAGTACCAAATTAAGCAATCGGGAACATTTCTTGACTTTTTTTTGATAAGGTCCTATAAACAAATGTAAACATTGAGTGTATCCCGCTTACTCCGATGGACTTTGACATAAGGTGTGAAAGGGATACACTCAATGTTTACATTTGTTTATAGGACCTTATCAAAAAAAAGTCATGATTTTTTCTCTATTATCAGATTTTCTCGAGTAATTTTTGATAAAGAATGAGTTATTTTTCGAAAAAATCTCTGTTATAATTATTTTGTGTTATTATAACAGCTAATTTAAGTGTTTTAATAACAAATCCTGAACTTCTGACTATAACAGAACATGAACAGTTATTTCCACCTGTTTGTGATTTAATCGTCTAATAAGAATCCATCCATAAACTACGTGGACAATTTTTAAATTCTGTAAATTAATTTTAAACTTTTCAAAATTTGTAAAACTTCTTTATATGGTAATTTAGTCACTGCTCTACCAAGTGCATAATGATTTCAATATGATTATCAGCATCGGCATCCTTCAAGGGTGTCCCAAAAAATACTGTGCAACTTAAAGCTGTTTTCATCATAAATCAACACCACACCAAAATAGACACTGATTCGAGATAACTCCTCAATTTTATGTTTGCACCAGTTTTTGTTCCACTTTTTCACACATGTTTTTTCTTCTCAATTTATTTATAAACAATGTTCTCCAAAGAAACCAAATAGATACCAGTTTCAACGTTATTTTCATCGTCGTCAAAGATTCCAAATTAGGTTGCTTTTAATTATCTGCCAATTAATATTTCGCACTAGTACTAATCATTTCAAAACTAATGATCACTTCAATTGCTTCACATTTGCATATGCGCACAACAGAACAAAAAAAAAAACGAAACTTTCCACTTAAAAACAACTCTTAGAACTCAATAATCCTAGATGCTCATTAGTTCACTGTTCACAGCGGCGATCGCATCGTGAACTTCAACGTAACTTCAATGTAATTCTCCACCAGTTGTAAATCGTCTGCCCATTAAATCAGGTTCATTACTTCTAACGATCCTTCCCACTCTCCCATCCCCCAGCACTGTGTTCCTCCCCGGTCTTCGCCTCGCACTCCCAGTATATCACGCACCTTCACGATCACGGCGTCAAAGATGTCACCCCAGAACAGGGCGAATATTGCTCCGGCCACGGCCACCACGGCCCCAACCACGGTCACACAGTAGATCTTCGAACAGGGCATGGTCACTAGTTTTAAGCACTGTTGTTCCTCAAATTCAAACGAAATCTTTGAATTCCCATGCGCGATGAAAATGTCACGATTTTTTTCTCCCGCAAAATTCTCACAAAAGAGTGAGAGAGCCCAAAAAGGCTCGCAAAAAATCACGGAGCAACTCCTTGTCCACGACCGATCCGCGGCGACTTGCACGAGAGAATAAGCGGCGAACCCTGCGCGGCATTCAGCTGAGCTGTGTTGAGTCTATACTAGTGTCAGTTTGAGTCGGTTTGCGCAATATCTACTTAGGTGAGCAGCGTGCGCGTGGAAATTGTCTGAGAATTTTGTTCAAGTCCGGCGACTCGCTCAACTCAGTTGCTATTCAAGATCGAGGATTGTGTTTGTTTGGTCGCTTGTTTTTTTTTTTGCGATGGGTGGGGTTCTTGGAATGGGGTAAAACAAGCTTACAAATATTGAAAAAAAAAAATCGAAAAAAAACATTTATTTTCGTTAAAAAGATTTTAAAATAGTTGTAAAATCAATGCAATTTCTGTTACTCAACTTAAAAAATCGAGAGACGTGTCATTCTGTGGGAAATGTAATGTTCTTTCAAAACGGCATTAACCCAGAGAGGTCATTTTTCCTTCCTCACTGAGGTAAAGCTATAATCCTGCTCTGAAATTGAACTTTTTTTTAAAAGCTCGAAAACCCGCCTTGATGTATTCATATCGACTCAGAATCGAAAACTGAACAAATGTCTGTGTGTATGTGTGTGTGTATTAGAGGTGGGTAAAATCGCTCTTTTTTAGGAGCCGCTCATTTTCGTTCGCTCATTAAAAAGAGCCGCTCTTTTGAACGACTCTTTCGCTCTTTTTCAAAATTTGGATGAAAAGGTTTTTTTAGGAATCGTGTTTGGACTTTTATAAATTATTTGATAAAAAAAATTAAACTGGAATCGAGAAGATGCCCTTAAAAACCATAGGTCTTGGTGGTCTTCATGTCAAGATTTCTACTCGAACCTAAACATTCGAGTAATAGAATGGCATCCAAACTTAAATCTAGCATGTGTGTGTGTGTGTGTGTGTGTGGTCCAATCCAATACCCGCTAACCGGTAGCGAAATTATGGGAAAGTATAATTTGTAGCAGACTGTGTATATGCCGAATGCTGATACAGCTTATCTCAGTCCCGGGTATTAGGTGGTGACAGCCCTCGCGCTGCTTCCAACGACCCATTTCAGAATGACAGAGCTCCTTGCGGTCCAATTCCGAGGTCGCTGGGCATTGTTCGGCCCCGCCTAGACATAAAAGCAAGCATCTGAAGGAAACTCGATCTATATTTAGACTTCCAATCCCGTCAGGCAAATCAGGGATCAGCGCGTATTTAATATGAGAAGATAACATGTTTCAACACTACGGATCAATTCACTGCTAGAGTGTAAACCTTCTGATGGCCGACTGCTTAGCGTCCCAGACCACCAATCCAAAGGTGTGAGTTCGAATCCCACCTGATTTTATTTTAGTTTTTATTCATATTCAAATTCCTGATTCCAAATTTCAAAGGTACCGACCGGGATTAAATCCCTGAACCTTCTGCTAGGGAGACAGAAGCCGTAACCATTAAGCCACGGAGCCGGTTGAATGGGACGTGGTTCTCTGTATGGCTTTTTGCGAGATGAGAGCAGAGGACAACAATCATCTCAACGTTTCCACTTTACCCGGGCTAACGACCGGCAGTTCCAGTTCAAGATGATTTCCCTTCATATGTTAAAAACCACTTATGATTTTGGCACATATTCCGTTTGTCAGCGTTTCCTGTCATTACTGGCGGGAAAAATCTACGTGGAATCAGCTGTGCAGACCTCATGTGTGACAGGAATGCAGGTTGAGCGACTCCCACGGGCATCCAAACTTAAATCTAGCATGCCGGAAAAATTGCTTGTAATTTTAAAATTGTATTAATTTCTACATGAATTGAAATATTTGGAGAAAATATTCTGTGAACTTTTTCTACATTCTGATTGAATCGATACAATATTCAGTATTCAGTACATTTTTAATATGATTTTAACAAATCATTTACTTTTGGGAATAATTTTTTTAAGCATTGACATTTTTGAAATTGCATTTCCAATTCTCAAAAACAAATTTAATACTAATTTTTTTTTGAAAATTCAATAAATTATATTTATATCAAAAATCATTCCATCTTGAAAAGGTTCTTTCAAAAGACCGGAGATTAAAAAAGAACCGCGGTTCTTTTTTTGTGAGCCACGGTTCGTTCGCTCTTTTCAGTGAACCGGCTCTTTGAGCGGCTCGCTCTTTTTTTGCCCACCTCTTGTGTGTATGTGACCAATAATGTCACGCAGTTATCTCAGCACTGGCTGAACTGATTTTGACCAAACCAGTCGCATTCGACTTGGTTTAGGGTCCCATACGGAGCTATTGAATTGTTTGAAGTTTCGATAAGTAGTTCAAAAGTTATGTATAAATATGTGTTTTCGCATATTTTCGGAAGTTGAATAAATGGCAGTAAACTGAACCAAACATCATCATGTTACACATCGTTAGTTAGGTAATTGAAAGGCCTTTTCAACGAGTCCAAAACATTGATAATCTGGCAACCCTGTCTCGAGTTATAACCACTTAAGTGACATTTATTTACTTTTTTGTAGCCGGATCTCACTTAAATGTATGTAAACAATGTCCGGATCCATCATCCGACCCATCGTTGGTAAGGTAATCGAAAGACCTTTCCAACGTGTCTAAAACATTGAAGATCTAGCAACCCTGTCTCAAGCTATGACCACTTAAGATGCCACTTATGAGCCCTTGAGTGATATGTGTGTTTTTTTTTTGTATTCCGAAACTTAACGAAATCAGACGAAATTTGTGTCCAAACCCATCATATCACATATCACCCATTGTTGGAAAAGAGTGAGGAAGGCACCAACCACATAGGTGGATTAAGTTAGTTTTTTTCATTTTTTTTTTTTTTTTTTGGAACAACATCTTTATTTTTTTGGAACTTTGCAAGGTTACATTTAAGAGTTTTTCCAATGTTCTAGAAAGTCTTAAAGCAGACAAACACAACAATTTTAGTGTAGGTTCATAAGGGTTTCCCCACCCATGTAGATCAATCGGACCGCGCACTGGACTCACAATCCAGAGGTCGCCGGTTCGAATCCCGCGGTGGGCGCCCTAAAATTCTAAGTGTCAATATGGGTATTCGGCGCCGTCGCTCCGTGCCATACTCTCGTACACTTAGGAGCCCAGGGCGGCGAAGTCCTTGTAGATAAAAGGAAGACACTAGTGGTTGGTACTACCAATAGTCGCTGACAGCTATAAGTCAACTTCGTTTTTTTTTTTTTAAACTTCAACGATTCTACTGTTGGCCTTTTTCTACCAATAAAACAAAGCTTCTAAAAAATCCAATTCACCCCCACATGCGTTTAACTCTATCTTGGAGTAGGTGAACACGAGGCTGTTATAGGAACAGAAGAGAATTCACTCTCAGACACAAGGGTGTTGATAGTGGGATTGAGTAGTGTGTGGTTAATGAGTAAGATAATAATAAGTCAAGACTTTTGACAAAAGGTAAAAAAATAAAAAAAGAATGCCATGATTTAATAAAAAAAAAGGCTAATTTATTAAAATAAACATTTGGATAATCAATAATTCTAACCTTTTTTCCCCAGCCTTGGTAACCGTAACCACTATCTGATCAGTCCGGAAGTAAACGATACTGAGGGTGAAGGTGGCAAAGGAAGAATGCTATGGAGATGCGTGCTATTAACTTGTTCGAGGAAAACTCGCGAAATGCTATACTCTCGGTGGGTAAATTGGGCGCATCAAGACTAGATCATTTGCAGCCGGCGTGAGATTCGATCTACGTGAAATGGGAGCAAATGAGAGGGCATTTTAACGTGAGAAACGTTTTGAGGGCGTTACTAACGTTGCATCATTGCATTGACGTAATTTGTGCTCACGTGAATTAGGCAGTTTGAGAGAAAAATCGTTAGGTTACTAAAATAAGTTAAAAAACTAGTTCTAAAGGGTTTCTTTATTGTTAATTATCACTATCAAACGCATGATAAAAAGTTGCAATAAGACCTCGCGTGACTTTGCCAACAGGTTTTCCTTCATATTAGTCAGTCTAAAATCCTTGCGTTTATTATGACAGACTGTGGAGTGACTAGTGAGTAATTTATAACCGGTAGCAATATCCCGTCACAAGGTGTAATAATTTAAAAATTGTATCCACTCACTTTGCTTTATAGTAACAAAGTCACGCATCAACCAACATAACCAATAGCCCTGCCATAAACTGTCAAAACAGTAAAGTTTCGTCAGGATGCACTGCACTTCAGGAAGATTGACCAGCTTTCGACTGGTGTAATCACCAAGTCGGGTACACCACCACGGTTCGACCGGTTGGCCTTGGTGGGTCAGAAATTGCAGCAATCCGCCCAGCATCAAGTGTGGAAGGTACCACTTAGGCAGTGACTAGAAAGACGACATTCTAGTTGTGGCGGTTACGCGACAGAAAGGGTTCTAGACTACTTAGAAACGTGGTGTCTTTAACGTGGGTTCGGCTATGGTGCGTTGGTTGGTTCTGACCGGCAGCATGCTCAATGAACTGGTACGGTACCTGTGGCAGCTGCACGTGTCTCGATATGGACTTTTACGAGGAAAAGTGGTTTGGTGGTCGCGGGATGTTGGAGACTTGAATCTTAATAGAATCACATATGGTGGCACTTTTGTAATTTTGCTTCTTTTTTTTGTTTATTCTTGAAGTAACTTTCCACTACACAATACTTAAGGGGTTACATACATGTAAATCAACAAAAAAGTCAGAGGTTGGTGTGAGCACACACTTAATTTTATAAAAAATCTGTTTTCAGGGCATTAAATATACTTTTTCATTTATTATCAAAACAAATTTGAAGACATTTGGTTGTATCATTGCCGAGATATAGCTATTTGAAGTTTCAAAAAACGAGTTCAATTTTTTTGTGAAGACTCATTAAACCGGTCCTATGTGCATGACGAAGGCCGATCTTCAAAAAACTTTTAGGAGTGATTGAAAATCATCTTTTTAGTGGATTCAATAAAATTCAATAAATTGTCTGTAATATGAAATTTAGTGATTTTCTACATGTATTTAACCCCTTAAATAACACATATCTGAAATTTTGTTAACCCTCTATTGTCCATTTTTTTTCTTTTGTACTACGAAAAACTTTACTTTTCTTGTTTTATGTTGTTCTTGTTTTATTTTTAGTATTTTAATTTGCATTTATCATGTTTATTTTATGTTTGTTTTTAAGTAGTATTTGGTCTACAGTAATGCCTCGGTTTAGCACCGCATATGGGGGATGCAAAACCGAGGCGTGCATAACCGAGGCACAGAGCTTATGGAATTTTGGCTATATGGGAGACATTGGCTTTAATCGTACGAAAAATCATGCAAACATTAAAAAAATATAGTGTTTTGGAATCGGGATGATGTCAGCTAACCATAAAAATTATTATTTCAAGAAAGTTTTCACAAAAATACGTATTTTTCCTGTATTTCGAAATGCATTTTTTCTCTAAAGAAACCAAAAATATATTGTTATTGCAATATGGGTATCAAATGATCAGATTTTTTTTCATACATTTTGGATGTAATAACATTTTTAGAAAATACTCCAAATTTTCACAAAACTACGTCTTTTCGAAAAAATACTTAAAATTTCAATTTTTACAGGATGGGTATCAAACGATCGGGATTTTTTCATACATTTCGAATGTAATAACAACATTTTTAGAAAATACTCAAAATTTTCACAAAACTACGTATTTTCGAAAAAATACTCAAAATTTACGTTTTTACAATGTGGGTGTCAAACGATCGGGATTTTTTTATACATTTCGAATGTAATAACAATATTTTTTTAAATACTCAAAATTTTCACAAAACTACGTTTTTCCGAAAAAATACTCAAAATTTCCGTTTTTAAATGTTGGTAACAAACGATCGAGATTTTTTCATACATTTCGAATGCTATAACAACATTTTTTGAAAATACTCCAAATTTTCACAAAACTACGTATTTTCGAAAAAATACTCAAAATTTCCGTTTTTATAATGTGGGTATCAAACGATCGGGATTTTTTCGTACATTTCGATAGTTATTAAAAAAATGAAAATAATCAAAATTTTCACAAAACTACGTATATTTGATACCCATATTAAAAACTGAAATTTTGAAAGGTTTTACAAAAATACGTAGTTTTGTGAAAATTTTGAGTATTTTCAAAAAAAATTGTTATTACAATCGAAATGTTTGAAAAATCCCGATCGTTTGATACCCACATTGTAAAAACTGGAATTTGGAAAAGCTTTTCAAAAATATGTAGTTTTGTGAAATTTTTGAGTATTTTCAAAAAATATTGTTATTACATTCGAAATGTATGAAAAAATCCCGATCGTTTGATACCCACATTGTAAAAACGGAAATTTTGAGTATTTTTTCGAAAATACGTAGTTTTGTGAAAATTTTGAGTATTTTCAAAAAATATTGTTATTACATTTGAAATGTATGAAAAAATCCCGATCGTTTGGTACCCATATTGTAAAAATTTAAATTTTGAGTTTTTTTCGAAAAAACGTAGTTTTGGGAAAATTTGGAGTATTTTCTAAAAATGTTGTTATTACATCCGAAATGTATAAAAAAAACCTGATCATTTGATACCCATATTGCAATAACAACATATTTTTGGTTTCTTTAGAGAAAAAAAAATGCAATTTCGAAATACAGGAAAAATACGTATTTTTGTGAAAATTTTCATGAAATAATAATTTAAATGGATAACTGACATCATCCCGATTCCAAAACACTATAATTTTTTGATGTTTGCATGATTTTTCGTACGATTAAAGCCAATGTCTCCCATATAGCCAAAATCCCATAAGCTCTGTGCTTCAGTTAAGCACTGGGCCGTGCTTAACCGAGGCAGCTGAACGGTGCAAAACCGGGGCAGTGCAAAACCGAGGCGTGCAAAACCGAGGCATGACTGTATCTGTCTGCCCAGTAGATCAATCGGACCGCGCAATGGACTTACAATCCAAAGGTCGTCGGTTCGAACCCGAGGCGGACTTAAATAATTTTAAGTGTAAATATAGGTATTCGGTGCCCTCTCCCCGTGCCATACCTTCACACTTAGGAGACCCGGGAGGCGGAGTCTTGTCGCAAAAAGAACGATACACGCCTGTGGATCCGTTGACGAAACCGCAAGGTTCAAGAGGGCCACATTATAAGGTGAAACGTCGATTCCGTTTTTTTTTTTGGTCTATTCTACCATCTCCTATCATTACATTATGCCTATCTAATTTTATCATGTTTGTATAGCCACTTTTTCAATTTTTTGCTTGTTTTTCACATTTTCTACTATAAAATGGCACCATTATCATTAAAATTGTAAAAAAATGCGTAGACACAACACTACAATATTACTGCGTATTACTGCGACAAATACGAAAGTAGCAATCAAAAAGTGTTTCCCTTACGCTACTAATAAATAAACAAACAAACAAACAACCATGAATGCATGCTTCTTTTTACTTAAAATATAAAGAATGTTAGTAAAAAAACACGGCCTATGTTGACCCATGAAAAAATAACATGTTTAAAAACATTTGCAAAGTCACTTAAAACAAGTCACAATTTCAACCCTAAAATTTTCAAAAAAATTAGGAGTTCTTTTTTGTAGTGCTTTTTAAAGATTAAAAATGATTGAAAATGATTTTTGGCGATATTTTAAATCGAAGCTCGTCTAGAGGCGGGATTGGGTTGTAGAGGGTTAAGTAGATTCTGGAGTACCGTAAAGTTGCCGTTGTAATTTTCTTGCCGTGAAATTTCAATTTTTGTATCGTGCAAAATCACTATCTCTAGTGATATATTCACATTTGAGCGAATACAAAGTTTGTAAAATAAATCATCAATATGTTTTATATACAATTCAAAAGTTAACCCTCTACAACCCAACCCCGCCTCTAGACGGGCTTCGATCTAACAAATCGCCAAAAATCCATTTTCCAACCAATTTTTGATCTTTAAAAAACATTGATAAGAAGAATAGGCCAAATACTACCAAAAACAAACATAAACTAAGCAAGATAAATGCAAATTAAAATACTAAAAATAAAACAAGAAAAACATAAAACAAGAGAATTAAAGTTTTTCGTAGAACAAAAGTTGCTCAAAATGACCTTCTGAATACGGGAAAAATAAAAATTTTCGAAAAAAATTTGGGCAGTAGAGGGTTAAATAAACAATTTTATACCACAGTCCAGACTCGATTATCCGAACGCCTCGGAAAAATTTCACTTCGGATAATCGAATCACGAAAAAAAAATATTTTCGTTACAACAACCCTGGGTGCTGAATAGTGGTTCGCAAAGCGGCCTCAATTTAGAACTGTCAAAGCGGAACCAATTTACTGTTCTCAAAATGCTCCCAAGAAGTAGCAAGTATTGTAATCGATCTATAATTTATTTTGTCAGGAATATAAAAGTCGATGTTGTCGAACTTTTGAAGTATTCGAAGTCAATTAATCTTAAGAAGAGGGTTGAAATCGAGATTGGCATAATTCATCACTAACATTTCAGTAAGCGCTTTATCTCACGCAAAGCCTATTTTTATGACGCATTTTGAAATGCTAACGACGAATTATCAATAACTATGGATGGCACCTGCGACAAAGCCTGTGACATGATATTGAATAATCTTACTCCGGTATTATCACTGCGCTTCAAAGATTCATAATCTCGTAAAGTAAAAAGTAAATCTTTCCCAGTTCCTGAGGGGAACACCCTTGAAGAGTATCGGGGCCGGCATTTACAAAGCGGATTCAGTGGCAGTTTCATTCTCAACTTAATGTTAACATGTTAAGGTTAATGTTAACATTCCATAGGTCGCCTCCCTAAGGTGTCGTGATAAGGTCCAGTTTGTGACGATACACTACCTTCCCTTTACTAAGAAATCGATTCCAGAAGGGAAAAGATCACCAGTTGTGTTGGTCCGAGCCGGGATTTGAACCCCGATCTACCGCTTACGAGGCGGAAGCGTTACCACTGGGCTACGTGGCTCGGACATTCATAATCTCGGAACATCCATTATGATTCACTAAATTACACCCGCTTCTAAGACAATTTTTCGTCACGTGGAAACCAAAAAAGGCCTCTTTTGGCTGTTCGTTTAGTCTATGAACAAAACACGCGCGAAGCATTTAATTTCTGAGCGAAAAGCCTAACATCAACAGATCCAAAATGTTTTAAAATAAGTATCTTGAGCAGCAAAAAATATGTCAAGCTTGAGCTTGAACATAGCCTTCTACTTTGTTTATGTTTACAGCTGTAGGGCAGTTTTATTAGTAATGAGCAGTAGGGAGCATTCGAAAGTCACGTTACGCATTTTGTCTTTTAAGCACCCAGCAAAAACCCATAAACAACTCTTAATAATGTAGAATTTTCAATATTGTTTTTAAATATTGAAAAAAACATTTTTAAATTTAAGACGCAATCAAATATTCAAATTTATCTTAAATAGGGTCGCAGAACTCGAATTTGATGTTACAATTAAGAAAATAAAAGAAACACAAAAAACTGTTTTTTTGCTCATAATTGATTATCCGATGTCTCATACAAACCTTCGGATAATTGAACATTGGATAATCGAAACTTCGGATAATCGAGTCTGGACTGTACACTGAGAGCCCGACCATGGTAATTTTAAAAACATTTGCTGAAAATGCTGCTTATTAAAAAAAAACTGTGGCTTTTCGGTAAAAACCCCATCCTTCATAAAATATTTTTAAATTGAAAAAGCAAATCATGAACCTTTTTTAGGTAAGAAAAGCAAAAAAAAAAATAACATTTTTCGAAAATTCTAACTTATTCTCACTAATGACAAAACAATCAAACCATCCACTTTAAAGACCAGGAGTCCGTAGGCTTCAATGGAGAGGGCACCCAAACCTCTTTCTACTCCAAGAAACCTTCCACCCCAGGTTTTGAACTGACGATCTTTGGATTGCTAGTCCAACCGCCGCCAGCGATTCCACTGGAGTAGGCTTGGTTTGGTGAGTTGTTTGTCTTTATAGCAGGGAGACGACTCCCACACCTGGAATGACTTCACGGCCTAACAACAGCCTGTAGAGAATGAGACGAGGATAGGCATTATTAGGCAAAATTAAATTATCGATGGAAATATTCTACGGCAAATAAGTGCTACAAATGATATTTGACCATTTCAAATGTTGGAGTTGAAACTTGATTGTTGTTGCTTGCTGAGATGCAACGACGACGCACACAAAACGAGAGCTTCGTCGTGCACCACGAAATAGGCCAGCAACGCGTGAGTGACCGTACTAGTGTGGGTGCGTCGAGTAGGTTGAGCTTGTTTGTCAGCGCAACGCGAAGCGCTACCAATGGAAAAAGAGAGAGAGTGACACCGAACGATGTCGTCGATTGCTGCGATGCCTGCAAGGTGCGCGCCGGCGAAAAATAAAACAAGAGAGTCGTATGTGTGTGTGTGCTCTGGCCCTCTGGGATAGATCGTGAGTCGGGCCGAGTCTTCAGTCTGGTTTGGAAATTTGCAGTGGTTGGTCGTTTGACGACATTTTGCAGTTTCCATTTTCAAGATGGCTGCATAGAAAAAAATAAATAAAATAAAAGCCTTTGTTTACTACATGGCGCAGTTGGTGGGTAAGTTAGGTGAAATTAAAAAAAAAGAAGAAAAAAAAGAGCTGAGATAGAGAAATAGAGTTATGAAATCATAAAAAAGTTGACGAACGCCTCAACTGTGTTAATAACAAAACATAGGAACAGTTGACGAACGCCTCAACTGTCTTAATAAAAACAGACATAGAATAGTTGACGAACGCCTCAACTGTCCAAATTAACTGTTGACGTAAGCCTCAACTATCAAATGAGAGAGAAATAAACAATAAAGGAGAGTTAAAGTGTTTGTTGATCATTCTCAACTTGGTTGAGAGAAAGAATAAAAAAACAACTTCAAAAAAAATAACTATATAGATTTAACAAAAAGAAGAAATAGCAACTTAGCAAAACAGTAATAAAAAAAAAATTAAAGAGTACAACTCACAAAGGTGATAAGAATTTGCAAAATAAAACAATTCTTATCAAATATAATGAGGGAAGATAAAATAAAGAAAAAGAGAAACAAGAAGTTTTATTAGAATTGCCGAGAAGAAAAATAAAAAAATAAAACTTTTGGTGCATCACATAGAGTGAATGAGATAAAATAAAAATCATAAAGAAGATCAAATGAGAGAGAATTAAACGATAGAGAAGAGTTAACGTGTTTGTTGATTATTCACAAATTGGTTGAGAGAAAGAATTTAAAAAAACAACCTCCAAAAAAATATATATAGAAATAAAAAAATGAAGAAATAGCAACTTAGCAAAACAGTAATTCAAAAATTTAAAAGTTTACAACTCACAAAGGTGATAAGAATTTGCAAGATAAAACAATTCTTATCAAATATAATGAGGGAAGATAAAATAAAGAAAAGAGAAACAGGAAGTTTTACTACAATTGCCAAGAAGCAAAATTTAAAAAAACGTTTGGTGCATCACAAAGAGTAAATGAGATTACATTTAAATTATAAAGAAGATCAAATGAGAGAGATTAGAGAAAGATTTTTTTGTAGCTAAGCAGAACAGTAAGTAAAAATTGATAAGTAAAATCCACCAAGATGATAAGAATTTGTAAAATAACAAATCCTTAGCAAATATAATAAAAAAAAGATGGAAATAAATTTGAGAAACAAGAAATGTTTGTTGAATTGTCGAAAAGAAAAAATGATTCAAAGAAAAGTATGATGCGTAACAAAAAGTGAATGAGATTAAATACAAATTATAAAGAAGATCAAATGAGAGAGAATTAAACGAAAGAGGAGCATTATTTTTTTTTGATATTCACAACTTGAAAAAAAAAAGTTTTGAAAAAGCCATATCGATTACACACAAAAAAAGAAAAAGCAACTTAGCCAAATCGTGATAAAAAAAATAAATAAATAAAAGGTAAATCTCACAAAGGTGACTTTAAGAGAACACAGTGATCAAGGAAATTGTTATTTTTTTTCCAAAATCGTTGTAACGCATCCAATCTTACGGGTATTTTTGAATAGAAGTGAATTTTCCCTAAAAAAAAAATTAAAGGATGGAAAAATGTTAAAATGCCTTGGAAAAATCTGAAACGAAAAAAAGGCTAGATACGAGTTTTGGAATGTACCCATACACTTTACAGTTGACTACTAAACTGTATATCTGAAGGAATAAAAAGAAGTGTGTTTTCTCAAGCACAAAAAAAAAAAACGAAAAAAAAAACAAATTAGACAGTTTCAGAAATGTAAGCAATGGTATTTTGAAACTAACATGTCTTATATTAAATCATTGTGCTCAATTTTAAAAGAAGTGAAGTAGAGTTTTTTCTTCTCGAAAAAAGAAGCAAATAGCTTGGATTGGCTAAGGTTTCTGTTAGTGAAGGAAAAAAAATGACTATTGCTCAAAATAATCATTGGACTTAAGAGCTTCTGAAAAATTAGAAAATAGAAACAAATAATTTTTAAATGGTTTTTGGAAGTTTCTGAACATTTTTTTTTCTCATGGAAAAAAGAAAAATGGAGTAATTTGGAATTGATTTCAAATTTCTGACAGTTCCAGAAGTTTGAAGCTATAGCATGGAAATCTACATGCCATAGAGATTAAATAATGTATCAGTTTTCTGGTTTGGAAATATTATCTCAAAACAAGAATTAGCGAAATAACGTGGACTCATTAAGGATTCTGTCAGTAAAAAAATAAAATAAAATGTAATATTTTGAAATGATCATTAGATTAGAGTTAGAAACAAATATTTATTGAAATGTTTTTGAATGTTTCTGAACTGTAAGAAAAAAAATTACCAAATAGATTTTTTTCAAACAATAACGAACAACATAATTTGGTATTGCTTTGGACGTTTCTGTAATGAATTCTGGGAGAAAAAAATAAAGAAGCAGTGTTTTTTTTTCAAGCATATAAAGGAGCAAAATATTGTTGATTGATAGAGGTTTGTTTCAAAGAATAAATGTAAGAGATAATATAGGATTTAATTAGATCAGTACACGAAGTTTCTAGAGTAAATTATAGCAGAGATTTTTTTCCAGCTTAAAAGAAAAGCGTCATTTGAAATGATAAAAAGTTTACGTCAGTAATGAATTCCAAAAAAAAAAATGATTGATTTTATCATGCAAATAAAAGAGCAAAATAATTTAGATTGATCAGTTCAAAGAATAAATGTGAGAGATGTCAGTTTTAATCTGAGTTTGGAGACAAAACATGAAGAAAAGCATTTTTTTTCAAGAGAACATTATAGAATAATGTAAAATAGGATTGGAAATGTTTTCACAGAAAAAAATAAACGATTCCTATAATTTCTAATTGTTTAACGTAAGTTTAGGAAAACAACGTAGGAAGCGGTAGCTTAGCAACCTTTAAAGCCTTCTTATGATCTTATGAACGATTTTGGAGGAGTTAGAAGAAATTATATTTTTCTTAATAAAAAAAAAAATTGGGGTTTTTAAAAGATCCATACAGTGAGTATCTGAAAAAATATGATGAGAGATTTATTTTTCAAAAAAAAGGAAACCTAAACGTCTTAATTCGATCATTGAACTGAATATCTAGAAGTTATTAAAAGGAAAGGAAAGAGCAAAATAACTTGAAGTAAATAAGGTTTAAGGAAAAATGTCACAACGTTAGTTTTGAGAAAATTGAATAAAGCGTGATTATTACAATGGATGATTTGAAAAAAAAAATGAAAATTTATTTTAAAATATCAAATGATTCAGAAAATTAACTAGATAAACTAGAACTGACAGTTAACTTATAAAAATGTATGATAGCCTTGATAAATAGCTAAACACTTTATAAACGCATTCGTCTGAATTACTGAGGATGAATACAGGAGAGGAAAAGGTTGAGCATTTATTGATTTGGAAAAAGATAAGTTGATAGAAAAACAGATGAAAAAAAAACAGAAAAGAGTAGAGAAGGGGGAGAATGTAGAGAATGAGACGAGGATAGGCATTATTAGGCAAAATTAAATTATCGATGGAAATATTCTACGGCAAATAAGTGCTACAAATGATATTTGACCATTTCAAATGTTGGAGTTGAAACTTGATTGTTGTTGCTTGCTGAGATGCAACGACGACGCACACAAAACGAGAGCTTCGTCGTGCACCACGAAATAGGCCAGCAACGCGTGAGTGACCGTACTAGTGTGGGTGCGTCGAGTAGGTTGAGCTTGTTTGTCAGCGCAACGCGAAGCGCTACCAATGGAAAGAGAGGGAGAGAGTGACACCGAACGATGTCGTCGATTGCTGCGATGCCTGCAAGGTGCGCGCCGGCGAAAAATAAAACAAGAGAGTCGTATGTGTGTGTGTGCTCTGGCCCTCTGGGATAGATCGTGAGTCGGGCCGAGTCTTCAGTCTGGTTTGGAAATTTGCAGTGGTTGGTCGTTTGACGACATTTTGCAGTTTCCATCTTCAAGATGGCTGTATAGAAAAAAATAAATAAAATAAAAGCCTTTGTTTACTACACAGCCAAGGTCGGGACAGACGTTTTACTTCCCCATTCGATGGAAGGTCTAACTAATGACAATAACTTTAAATTGGCGGATTTTGAATGAAACAAATTGTATAAGGGTCATCCTTAACTACGTGGTCAATTTCTTGGAAATTTTAGACCTCTTCGTGAACAATTATTCTTTGTTTTTGAAAAACTAACTATGGGGATGGAATAAACCATATTTCAATAAAAAAAAGAAAAGCATTAAATTTAAACAATCTTTACTCAAACGTCAAAGTCAAAACTTCCTCTCAGTACAAAACAAATAAAGAAAATTCTATAAGAAGGACTTTTCAGTTTTGTGTGAGTTGACCCCTTACAACTGTTCCCTAGGGTGCCCAGAAAAAATGACCCCCTGCTCCACAAGCGGAAAACGGTTTATTGGTTTATTTTAAGCATCTGTGCAAATTTTGAGTGAAATTGGTTGAGATTAACCCATTGATAACCGAGCCTAAAGTTGGCGAAAAAAATGTTTTTCATGCAAAAATGACTTTTTTAAATCGCTAATAACTTTTCAGGATTAAGTTTTACAGCTTTGGTATGTTCTACAAAGTTGTAGAGCATTAAATTTCCAATGAGAATCTCACTTTTGGAAATATTTGGATGTAAGTAGCGCACCGTGCAGACCAAACCGTAAGAAAATTGGGTTTTCCATACATTTTTTCGATTTTTCCCATACAAACTTCATCCTCGAGTATCAATGGGTAAAAACATTTTGCTCATATTTGGCCGAGAGTTCTAAAATAGCCCAAGGAACAATATTCAGCTTGTGGAGCGAGGTTTTGAGAAAAAGTCCCCTATTCTGGGCACCCTACTGTTCCCGCATCTCCGCCGGTCACTGTGTGTTTCTCACCGTTCAGAACCAGGGGGATGCTAAAGACCGCCATCTTGGGTGATTGAGATTGATAACGCGCGCAAATTGCGCACAGTGAAAACAAAAATATTTCTTTTTTTAATAATTCAATTTTTGTTATAAGAATTACTGTAGTAAATGTCAACCGGCTCCGTGGCTTAATGGTTACGGCTTCTGTCTCCCTAGCAGAAGGTTCAGGGATTTAATCCCGGTCGGTACCTTTGAAATTTGGAATCAGGAATTTGAATATGAATAAAAACTAAAATAAAATCAGGTGGGATTCGAACTCACACCTTTGGATTGGTGGTCTGGGACGCTAAGCAGTCGGCCATCAGAAGGTTTACACTCTAGCAGTGAATTCATCCGTAGTGTTGAAACATGTTATCTTCTCATATTAAATACGCGCTGATCCCTGATTTGCCTGAGGGGATTGGAAGTCTAAATATAGATCGAGTTTCCTTCAGATGCTTGCTTCTATGTTTAGGCGGGGCTGAACAATGCCCAGCGACCTCGGAATTGGACCGCAAGGAGCTCTGTCATTCTGAAACGGGTCGTTGGAAGCAGCGCGAGGGCTATCACCACCTAATACCCGGGACTGAGATAAGCTGTATCAGCATTCGGCGGCATATAAACAGTCTGATACAAATTATACTTTCCCATAATTTCGCTACCGGTTAGCGGGTATTGGATTGGACCACACACACACACACACACACACACACACACACACACACAAGAATTACTGTAGTAAATGTCAAATTACACAGTAGTTATGTTAAACGTTTCATGTGATAAAAGTACAACTTTAAATGAGGTCATCGGCCCGAAGTGAGCTTAATAATCCCAACTTTAGAAGTTTATTTTGCAAATAAATTGATAAAACTCACCTCACAAACATACCCTAACTTTTAAACGTACATTGCGGTAAAATTTTACATAAAAACAATAATTACTTTATTTCCATTTTATGCCTGCAGTTTTTGTACTTTTTTTTACAGTGCGCAGTTGCTTTGTTTTGGTTCCGTAACGAACAGCTGTTCTTTTGTGCTGGAGCCGAAGTTGACATTTCCCTTTTGTTCTGGTGCCGAAGTTGACAGCTTGTGTTGGTTACGGGCGAGCTGCCTGTAGTGAGATATAGATGTCGCCCCCCTGTTCAGAACATCGAACGCAACCTTGTAACAGATCTGTAGACATCACTCCGCCGCCGCACCCGGGTTTACCGGTTGCAAGTTTACCTGGAGATGCCGATCACGATTGCGCGATGTTTATCACGAGTACAATGCAAACGTGCAATCACAGACAAATAGACGTGAATCTTCTAGTGGCACAACTAGCGCAATCTGTTGTCCTGCAGCGCAATCAGAATTATAAAAAATTGTGACTCGGCGCGCAGCTACGATCTGTCAAATTGCAAATTTGATTTGACCGTTGGCGATTAATGGAAATTTAAGCGAGTTCACGCCTGTTTGCCTGTGTTGCAAACATCGCCGGCACTGGATGAATGAAACGCGCTCTGTTGTCGTCGTTAACGGCAGTTTGTGTACCGCTCTCTGAACGTCAACAAACATGGCGACAGGTATGGCGCGGGAATGCACCCAACCTGTTATTAAACTCGTTGATTTCTTGTACGGCGCGCGTAAATTGACCAGCAATTTGTCAACAAAGATTCTTCGCGAGACGAAAGGGAAAACAACGAAACCGGGAGTGATGGGTTTGGAACTGGTTTTGGGGTAATTAAATGCCGAAGGAACTTGTTTTTTTAGTTGACTGTAAGTTAATTGTCCTTTTATGTTTTTGTTGAGGAAGGTTCATAAATGTTCAGTTCAGATTCAGATTGAAATAATAACAACAACAGCTCAGTGAAAATATTTCCATCTTTATTTCTAACCTCTAACATCTTTTTGGTTTCGTTGCCACGTGCGCCGCCATCTTTAAAACGAGCTGTCAAAGTTCACTAGAAGCTATAAACACAAGCTAAGCGGAAAAATAACTTATTGCAGAAGTAGTAGTAGTAGATAGTACGCGACAGTGTGTTTGCCTTAACAACTAAAAGGTTCCTTAAAAATGCTAACTTTTGCAGGTTAGTGCCACCTTTAATATAAGGGTGACCCGTAAACCCTGGTATTGTCACATGTACCCGACAGCAAACGCAAAAAAGAGACTATTTACAATTTGGTATTGATTGCTTAAAATTTGCTCGTTTCAGTTCGTGTTAAATTATATGTACAATTTATGCTGTAATTATATTAGGAAAATTTGACGGAAACTTCCGACGGTTGCACTTGCACCGGCAAGTGCGGTTGATCCGGAAGTTCCTTTTTTGGCGACGAGAACACTGACATTTGGAACTTATTCTGAGTTTTCCTCTGGCTTACTACTAACTGACTGCTTCTAACTATTTACAATTAATTGCTTTAAAATGTCATTTGGAAGAACTATCTAACTGTCAAAGTGACGTTTCTAGCTGTTTATCGCTAGTTTGAGCATCTAAACCTACCGCCTACTGCGCGTGTCGTGTCGCTTCTTTGGAATGTCTTAACGTGTCGACTTGTGTTTGTTTTCTACTAGCCTACTTCGCTTTCGCCTTACATAACCGTTTTGCACTCCTCTGCCGGTAAGCTGACCTGCTGCTGCGATTGTTCTTTGCCACTAATACTATTGTTCTCGGCGCCACTGTCAACCGACGGTGACGGTGCTTGCGCCGGCAGCGACTCCTCCTCGTCCGGTAACCGTACGGTAAGGATCGAGTTCATTGGGAGCAGTGCCTCCAGACTGGAGCAGTCGTCTATCCGAGGGGGTTGGTGCTGGTGGGTTCCGGAAGTTCCGGCTGCCGACGCAGGCAACGTACTAACGTTGCTGACCGTCGACGAGCTCGAGAAGGTTCGACCCTTGAAGCTTCCGGCCGGGGATTGCTGCTGCCGCAGGATGATATCGTGGATCGGGATCTCGTACCCGTTGTCCGTCGTCTCACCCATGGTTTGCTGGCAGTTTGGCAGCGCCACGGTCAAGCCTGTGGTCAGCGGAACGTCTTCGCCGGTGGAACACTTGCTGTTGGAACTGTGGTTGTCGTCGTAGACGAGCTCCAGATACTTTGGTATCGTCGTGGTCATGACCGTCGCGCCGGAACCGCTCGAAGACGTTGGCGGGGTTATGATGAAGGCCCCGCCGCTTCCGCTGCTGCCGAATTTAATATCTGGATGGGGAAAGAGATTGAGGTTAGGGAGGAGTGCTAGTGCGCGAAATGCCGCGAGATGAAACCGGACAATGTACCTGCCATGAACGGATTGTGATTGATGTCGGAAAGCAGATAGGATCGGTTAAAGATCGCACCTAGAACAAAGCGAATTTTCCGGATTAGTGGCGCGTGATGAGGCGATCGGAGTGTTAGTATTAGTTGTGTTTGTGTGAGTGAGCGGTGAACACTTACCGTTTTGCACCTTGCATGGGAACTGGGAAGTGATCTGGATGGAGTCGCTGGTGCGCTCCTTCAGTGACTTGAGCACCTCCAGCAGGTACCGGAACGTTGGTCGATCCTCGGGTGAGTAGCTCCAGCATTTAAGCATTAGTTGGTATCTACAAAAAGTCAAAGGTTAGCGTTGCACTAGCAACTGTCAAAATGAGAACTTACAGCTCTTCCGGACAATCCTGTGGTCGACCAAGTCGACCACCACCCCGGACGTAATGCAAAACCTCAACGTTGTTCCGCGCCGGATACGGCTGCTGCCCAAGCGTCATGATCTCCCAAAGCAGTACTCCAAACGCCCAGATGTCCGACTGCGAGGTGTACACTCCATCCACCAAGCTTTCCGGAGACATCCACCGCACCGGAAGCAATCCCTCGCCATCTTTCCGGTAGTAATCGTTCTTGTAGATATCCCTCGCCAGTCCAAAGTCACCGATCTTCACCACGCGATCCTTCGGATCCGGCGACGAAACCAAGCAGTTCCGGCAAGCCAAGTCCCGGTGCACAAAGTGCGTCTCCTCCAGGTACCGACAGCCCGTCGCAACGTCCACGCACATGCTGATCAGATCCAGCAGCGTCAACGAGGATGGTACCCCCGGCGTGGGCCGGTTCGAGCGGAGGTAACTCAGCAGGTCACCACCCTGCATCAGCTCCATCACGATCAGCAGCGAGTCGAACTCCAGACAGATGCCGATCAGCTTCAGGATGTGCTTGTGCTTGAAGTTGCTCATCAGGTGTGCTTCCTGCAGGAACTCGGCCTTCTCCTGCTCGGTAGCGCCCTTGCGAAGGGTCTGCAAGATAACCAATGTGGGTTTATACCAAATTGTTCTACTTGATCGTTTAATGGTCTTACCTTAATCGCCACACTAGTCTCCGCTTCGGCACCGAACCCCTTGACAATGCCTTCGTACACCTCACCGAACGCTCCGCAGCCCAGGAATCTGGTCATGGTGATCTGTGGGTGGAACGGTACAACAGTTAGATCGCGTCGGAATTCCCGACTAGGTCTCAGTTACCTGATCGCGCCGGATCTGCGGCAGCAGCGCAATCTCCGAGTCCGTGAGCGGCCCGGAGCTGTACAGGATGTTGTTGCTGTGAATGAAATTGCCCCGGCGGGGCAGCTCGCGGAGGTTCGCTAGCTCCACATCTGGAATGCGAGTAGTATTGGTTGCATCAATAAATTTGTTCTTTTCTTTCTCTGCGCGAGCGCGGCAAGCTGTAAGGAGAGAGAGATGGGAATAACACAAACATGATGCGGGCGGCTTGAGCATTGAGGCGAACACAGAAGGTGGCGTGAGGTGAGGAATAGCGGATGAGATAGAAAGAAAGAGAGCTGGACACTTACCACAGACGCATATCAGCACGAAGATCAGCAGCAGGATGCTCGAAGCAGCGATCACTCCGATGATTAGGAAGCTGCTGGCTTGGCCGGAGATTAGAGGAGCGCTGATGGGTTCGCTTTCGCCGCTGTACGGTCCCCAGCCGCAGGAGTTCTTTGCCCGCACCCGGAAGGTGTGTTTGTGCAGAGGTCGATTCTCCGGGATGAACCAGTACACTTCGGTTCCGTTGTACACCTGCTCCCAGTGTTCGTCGAACGTTTCGTACTCCTCGCTGTCTGTCGACGAAACGTCCACCCTAGTCGGGATCGTGTTGTTCATGTCGTCTTCGCCGTAGTCCTCCAGCTCGGCACTGCCGGCAGCCGTCACCGCTGATCGTTCCACGCGGTTTGTATTCCTTGGGGATCGCACCAGTGCTTCCAGCGCGTACTCCTGGATCGGTGCTCCATTGTCCTTTGCCGCTTCCCAGATGACTCGGTAGAACTCCTGCCGGATCTGGGTCACGATCGGTCGTCCTGGAGCGCTCGGTCGATCGGCTTCGGTTTCGTAGATAAACTTGGTGTCCGATGGCCACATGTACGGATCCTGGCGGTTCGGGTAGAACAGCAGCACAATGAAGCGATACTGTGTCTTGGGTTGCAGTCCGGTCACTTGGAAGATGTCGTCCTCCGGACTGCTGACGTTGACGCCCGTCTCGAACACCGTTTCCCAAACCTTGCTTCCCATCGCGGAGTACTGCAGCTTGTACCTATCGAAACAAAACAAACCATTACGACCCTTTCCTCAACCCTACAAGCAAAAGATCTTACGTCGAGATGTTCACGTGCGGTCTCCACTTGACGCTCAGCTCGGTAGACGAGATGGACTGAAGCATGATCTCCTCTGGTTCGGGGAACGTAACGATGTTCACCTGGTAGCTCTCGCTGAACGTCGTATTGGAAGAGTACGCCCGGATCCAGATCGTGTACGCCTTGCTCGGTTGCAGCCGCGTCAGGTTCATCGAAAGGTGGCTGAGTGTTTCGTCGAAATCTGGAAGCGGTAACCTCATGAGAACCTCCCTCAAATCAAACCAAATCATCTAATCTTACCAACAAACGTCTGCTGCTGGCGGTTCTTCAGCCCGTCGTGGATGTTCTCCGTCTGCCAGTGGATCTCGTACCAGACTCGATCGCTGTTCTTGACCTTGGGCGGTGACCAGTGGACCACCGCTTCCGTGGGGCTGATCGCCACGGCACTTACATTTTCCGGAGTCGAGGGAGCTCCCGCGGCCGTGGAGAACACCGTTGGTGATCCCAACCGCGGACTTTCCAGCAAGTCTTGTGTCAGTCCTATCTGTTCCTGGTAGTAGTTGACTAGTTTGACCTGGAACTGGTACTTGGTGAACGGTTTCAGCCCCCGGATGGTCGTACTGCGATCGTACGAGCTCACCAAGCTGCAGTTCCGCAGTTCGCAGTCTTCAGTTTCGTTAGTTTGAACGGGTCTGTACTCTTCGTAGAATATTTGGTACCGAATAGCGCTCGGTTCTATCGTACAGTTCTGGTGCACTTCTGCCTTAGGCAGCAACAGTGTCAGTGAGTCCTCAGTTCGCTGGAGCAACTTGACCTGATAATCCTGCTCCTTTTGTAGTGGAATCAAGCACCGTCTCTCCGGATAATACTGCAACCTTAGCGGCAGCAAAGTCCTGATCTCATCAAACTTCTCCGAATCGATCGAGCCCCCATAGTCCATCCGCACAAACGCCGTATCCTTCTCCAGCCAGTAAAAGTGATCGCCATCCTTCGCCACACTGTGCATCTCCGGATTGTACTCGAACTCAAAGTTCATGCACGTCTTGCTGTTCAGTCCGATACTCCGGAAAGCTCCAGTCTCCGCCCAGAACAGCCGAGCTTCCTCATCTACCGACGTTTGCAGCGTCAGCACCGGATGTACCGTAATCCCAGCCGTCCGATTCGGACACTCCTCGAAGCTATCGTCGAAGAACTCTTCCGTCTTGTTCTCCTCAAACGAGTGCACAAATATGACATCCTCCGGAACCCTTTCCGTCCAAAAGAGCTTCCGATCCATAGGCGAAACCACCAGGTTGCTCATATTCCCAGCTCTGTACACGATCCTCTCCAAATGAACGGCCTCCTTGTCACTTCGGTTCAGATCGAACGCATAGATTGCGCTACCCACCGACTCCAGCTGGGACCAGTACAGAACCCGCTGAATCCAATCGATCGTCAACGACTGCACCGGTCCGCTGATCGTATGCAGCTTCGTCTTGGAACTTCCGTAAAACTGGAACAGCTCGTTATTCTCATCCACCCAGAACAGCTTCCCTTCCCTGTCCAGTCGAACGATAAAGTTGATCGGCGTCGATGTCCCCACCACGTTCGTCGACTGCTGTGAGTCAAAGTCGTACAAGAAAACATGTTCCGAGGTTACGATCAGTGCCTGTGGAATCGGATGATCCTCAGCCGTGTTGATCACCTGCGCCGCCGTCAAGTCACCTTCGCGAGCACTCGTCAGAGCTTGCACGCGGAACGAGTAACTCACGTTGTGGACCAGGTTGGGGACGATCCGCTCGGTACCGTTGATCAGCTCACCCTGCAGTACGTGCTTGACGGTGTCGTCCTCCTCGTACGAGCAGTGCACCTTATACCCGATGATGGGTCCGTTGGAGTTCTTCGGTGGCGACCAGCGGAACGTTGCGTCGATGCTGTGCGAGTTCTGGATGGGGTTCTGGAAGTGCTTGACGAACACTCGGGGGCGCAACGGTGGCGATGGCTTTCCCGAAGGACTGTACAGTCGCGCGCTGGAGAAGATTGACGATCGCCAGTACGTGAAGGCGCTGATGGTGACGTTGATTTCCGTGTGCGCTGGAACGAAGTTCGCTCCAGCTGAATTGAAAGCGAACGATGTTTTTGACAGCTCGTGGATTTCGGTTCTGCTCTTGACCTTGATCGTCAGCTTATAGAACACCTTGCCGTAGTTGACGTTCGCTACCGGATCCCACACGATGCTGAACTTTTTCCAGGTGCCCTGGATGCGGATCGAGCTGTCGTTGACCTTCATCGGTAGCACGTTGATGTTCTGTACGTCTTCCGGATAGATGTGATGTGCCGGGTCGATGATCGTGAATGCTCGAGCTCCGCTCAGCTTCTGGTTCTTGATGTGCGCGAGGTTCTTTCCTTGCAGATCTCCTACGACAACCTCATCATGCTGAAGCCAGAGAAGACGATCGCTAAAGTGGGTCAACGACCCTCGTGGGGACTGATCCGAAAGCACCGTCACCATCGATGATATCTTCCCGGTTCCCGTTCCAGCCATGTGTGCACTGAACAGTTCCGAGTTGCTGATGCTTCGTACGATCCAGTAAACCCGCTCGTTATCCATATCGAGAGTCAATCCGATCACCACCTTTCCAGTGAATCGATCGTTCTCCATGTAGTAGCTATGCTTGTCTTTCCCGTTCAACCGGAACGCTTCCATCGAAAACTCCGATGTGTAGTAGATGTACCCCCGCAGCGCATCAAACTTGATCTCCCGCACGTTCTTCACGTTATGAATTGGTTCGTGTTGTTCACCGTGCAGACTGCTCCGCATGATCATCTGCTGCGACGGGTTGTAGTAGTAAAGTCGTCGTCCGATCCAGTCTACCGTCACGCACTCAACCGACTCCAGTTCCCTAACCTTCCCAATCCCACTTTCACTCTGATTGTAGAACACCAGCGACGAGTTGCTCACCACGTACAAGATACTCTCGAACCACGCGATATCCGTCACAACCCCGTCCTCCAGCTCCGTCCGACTGATCAGCGTTTCAACGCCGTCACCGATCACGTCACTTCGCATGATTCCTTCACTGCCTGACCAAAGCAGATGCCGCTCGTGGCTGTCCTTGAGCGTTCGCACCCGGAACTCCGTACCCCAGGGACCACGACCTGCCGGGGTGTACGCCGCCGCCTTGATCACGTACTCTTGTCCCGGTTTGAGCAGCTCTACGTCCATGGACGTGAAGGTGGTTCCGGTAATGTCCGGATATGCTACCACCTTGCCCGTGATTTCCGCGACCAGCTCCAGCTTGTACATCCACTCCTGCCAGGCACCCTTGCCCTTGATGCCGAGCAGGTGCGGCACGTTCCAGAATATCTTGATCTTCTTGTTGGTCAGCAGAGCTTGGACGTTGCGTGGCGGGTTAACCGGAACTGGGATCGGCTGCGCCGAGGAGAGATTCGCACAGATTGTGAAGTACGTGATTGGTAGCGCGAACGGGTACGCATTGTGGTAGTACAAGTTTTGCTTCTTGTGCAGATCTTCCGCGATCACCTCCTTTCCGTTGGTCCAGTAGAACAGCTCGTTGGCGTACGTAATCGCCTTGACCTGCTTGAAGCGCGGACTCTGCGTGTTGTTGCGGATGTTCTCGATGGTTTTGCCGTCGAGCGAAATCGCCAGCACGGTGTTGCTGTCCTGATCTGCTACGAGTACGCGAAATCTGGTGTGTTCAACGGCGAAGGCGCCCAGGTTGTGGTGGTTGATCAACTGTATCGGTGTGATTTCATGCTTGACTCCGTTTGAGATGTCGCCGAGATCGAGCCGGAAGAGGCCGGCATCGGCGTAGAAAGTACGAATGACCCAGAACAGATACCCGTTGTACGGGTCGACCTCAAAGTGTATCGGCTGTCGCTGTAGTCCAGCGATCGCTACCGTCATACGATCTCCGTTGAAGTCACAGCGCGAGATTTGCCACAGTCCGTTGACGGTGACTTGACCGAGGATGTACAGATGGTCGTTGAGCCAGTCTACCGATAGTAAGGTAGGCTTGAAGTTGTGACCCGCTTCCGGGGTTAGAATGATCGTTCGGTTCTTCTCAGCTCCTTTAAGTAGCGGAGCCTTCACGATGTTTCCCGCTTCATCGGACACGAAGATCAGGTTCTTGCGGATGTGGATCGCCGTACCGCGGATCTTGTGGTGCGGACTGCGGTAAAAGTCCGTCGGAGGATCCGACAGCAGGTCCGACCCTTGGGAGAGAACGGATCGTTCCGCTCCGAGAATCAACGTCGGCTGGATGTCCTCATCGAGGTCCAGCGGTTGCGGCGGTGTCTGTACGTAGGTCGTGGAAGGGGGACCTTCCCCTTCCGGGTTGCGCATCTTCACCGAAACGGAGTAGTTCCGTCCGGGGGTCAGCTTCTCGTAGATGTAGTACCGGGACGAGTTCGACTCCGGGATGTCCTGAAGGGGAGAGTTTGAGGTTAGAATTTGGGTTTGAGACGGTGCGGGATGTCAGGTTAGTTGGTTAGCTTCACAGATAGATGGCAGCATGCATGCGGTGCAGTGTAGTTGCTAGTGTGCCTAACAGAGTGCTTGTTTGGTTATTTACAGAAATCGGTTATGTGAGAGCTTGTCGGAAGCAAACCACATCTAGAAAGCGTCAAAACGGAAGCGTTTGGAAAAGACAGTCAAGGCAGAAAAAGAAGAAGAAGAAGAAGAGGAAGCGCAAAACAACAACGTGGACAACGGAGGGCGGGAACCTTGAGAGCACTGTATCCTGAGGGGTCGATGTCTTTGATCTGTAGTACGTATGACAAGACCGGACCGTTCGGGAACGGTCCGGGTTCCCATGATATGGAGATTCGTGAATAGTCTACCGCAACGGCGCGTACAATTTTTGGCTCGGACATGGGCGGTCCGTGCGCCAGCGTCAGGATGATGACGCTCTGCTCCGAGATGAGCACCTCGTCGTGGTGGGGCGACAGGAGCAACGCTACCCGGAACTGAAAACGGAGGAGGAAAGTTCGTTAGTTGAGACGCAAACCAACCTCATCTTGAAGTTCCTTACCCTATACTTGGTGTACGGCTGCAGATTATCGACCCGTATCGTCGAGTTATCGCCCATACTCTGGTTCCTGCAGAATTTCCAGTCGCCGGCGACCTCCTCGTACCGCCACTGCACCAGGTAGCTCTGCGGGCTGTGGTTCTTGTAGTGCGAAAACTGCACCAACCACTTCGGAACTTCCCACTCGAGCGAGAGGGACGTGGCCGTCAAGCTGTCGGCGACCAGCGCCGGTGCTGGCGGCGTCCCGATCATCGACTTGAGCCACCGGAAGTACCGGTTTAGTGCGTCGTTACAGCCCATCACGCAGTACAGCTCCTTGGGCTCCAGCAGGTCCTGGTCGGTTTTGTTCTGCGGGGAGAGAGCGGTTTGTGTTTGGTATTTTTCTATTATTCACATATTAGGCGTCTCGTCTTCTAAGCGTCTCGTCTTTTAAGCGTCTCGTCTTCTAAGCGTTTCGTCTTCTAAGCGTCTCATCTTTTAAGCGTCTCGTCTTTTAAGCGTCTAGTTTTCTAAGCCTCTCGTCTTCTAAGTATCTCGTCTACTAAGCGTCTCGTCTACTAAGCGTCTCGTCTTCTAAGCGTCTCGTCTTTTAAATGTCTCGTCTTATAGGCGTCTCGACTTATAACAATCTCGTCTTCTTTATAACGTCGTGGTTCTTTATAACGTCTCGTCTTTTAAATGTCTCGTCTTCTAAGCGTCTCGTCTTTTAAATGTCTCGACTGATAAGCGTCTCGTTTCAAAGGCGTCTTTTCATATGAGCGTCTCGTCTTATAACTCAAGTAGTCTTTTTAATGTCTTCAAATCTACATTCCTGACGAAAGCTACTTACGCAAACATTTTGGCAGGAAGATTCCAGCGCTAGCTCCCAGAGTTTGCAACCGACGGCACACTGAAATAAACAGAAAGAAAACGGGGCAATCGTCAGAGAAGTCGCTTAAATAGCAATTATGGCAAGTCTATTGTAGAATTTTCCCAGCATAGAACCCCTATCTGCCAGCCAAGATCATCATCTGCTACACACACGCCTCGGGTTTGTCGCAAGGTCTTGCGTAACCGCATCGCCAACAGAACACGTGTTGAAGTTTTAGCAAATAACCGACTCTTAATAATTGGGTTTACGATACTTTTCGAGCTACTTTTTATGGCGGCCGAACAATGTCTAGTTCAGCGCTACAAAAATAACACAAAGTGACCAAATGGGGAGAACAGTTGACACGAGTTCCAGAAAAGCTGGATCTGCTGCATCTTCTTCAACTGATCCAGATTAGTAGAATCTCTGGACGCCCCCGCCATCCGGAATTGTCGCGACACGCACAATCAGCGCGCGCTCGCTCGAGAGGATCATTAGGTCTATTAACGGCGGAATGATTTAGAACACTCTCGGACCAAGTGACTCTTGAGACAATCTTGACAATTTGGCAGCCAGCGACTTGAAGTGTTTATGGCAAGATTTATGCGAGGTTCAACCCAGTCGCACTGAGTTGCATTCAAGAAATGGTCACTGATAGGCGCAGCCAATTGACGGGTAATTAAATCATTTTATGGCACACCGCGTGACGAACCGTCATGGGGTTTTGGCGAATTTTACGAGCTGTCACAATCAATTTTGAGCCGTTTACTGAAATAATCTGGTTTGATTCGGGTGGGACGCGCGAAAATGGAACGACACTCGGCGGAACGTGACGTGCACGGGACGCCATTATGGCAGGTGCTATAAAACATTTGACAGACGTCAGGTGTTTTTTTTTGCAATGTACGATGCCAACAGTGACAGTTTGACTGGCGCCAAACGCCGTTGTGAAACGTGCTATAAAATCCGTTTGACAGCTAGCTACGCGCATATGGAAGGCAGGCAAAACAAACCCAAAACTTGTTGCCTCTATTTCTTTGTCCAATTTTCGGACCACTATCGCAGCATGGAATCTAGAAATTTGCGACCATATGTTTGACTCCCGGTAGCCACTTGTCACGCTCGTTTTTTCGGGATTCTTCTTCCCACCGTATGTCGCAAGAATGTAAACAACGCAAGAATGCTCATGGCTTCCCCAGCAAACCTCAAGTGGCATAGTTTATCTGGCTTTTCTCCGTTTTTTTATCTCTCCGTTTCTCCTTCTAATTATGAGAAATTAAATATTTCTTAAAACATTTAGATTATGAAACATTTCTCGAGCACACGCGCTAGCTCCCGTTGCCAGTGGCAACCACATTCTGACGTTTCTGGTTGATTATGGCATTCCCGCCATAATGGCGGTGACGAAAGAGTTACGCGCCTCCCGGGAATTTCCCACCGAAATGTCAAGTGGAATCCTCTCGAGAAGAAAATCCAGACGTGATGGAAAACAGATAATCGAGGATCGTCAAGAGCGATTTGGTGTGCAATTAGCGCGCATGGGAAAGCAGCCGTTTGCAAATGTAAACAAGGCCGCCTTGGGTAAACAAAGTTGACAGACGGGGCTGAAAGTGACACGCTGTGCGGTTGGATTGCTGCTTTTCTTTAAATTCCTGTAATTTTAAAGCTGCCAGAGCGTTACACTCTCAGGAGGTTCTAACTAATATTCGTGTTTAATCATGATTTGCTGCATGGGCTTTGAAACGTCACTCCTCTTCGAAATCCACAAACAATTAGCTGGCCAAGCAAGCAAATTAGCTCCGTTTCCTCTCGTAGAGCGCCCAGTTCAACTGTCAACCGTTTTACGATCGTCGTTACCCAGTCCAGTTGATTTAATTTCCGCACCATAACTCAACGAGAAACTCCGAGAGGAACAAGTGTTTCAAGCCTCCGGATCCAGCTAATTAAGCACGTGGCCACAAACTGCGACCTTCCGACACTTCCGAACTCTGACTGCGAGCCAACCGATTTAAATCTATTTTAAATTTTTCTGGTGCCTATTTTGGACCCCCATTGTTGCCCGGGTTGATGGACAGAGATTCGATTATGTCGGTGGCCCCCGGCCGGGACAGTTCCAGCGAAAAAGAACATCAACATGTGCGTTAATTGATTTTAATTTGTTCCGCGGCTAATCGCGGGAACGTTGCGCAGCAAAGCGGTTAGAAAAAGGGTAAATCTCTTCGGAGTCGTTTATTTTTCTGGGAGACAACCAAGATCCATAGATCACTTTCAAACGGTTCACCCACGTGTGTTTTTCGGGGGTTTCCGTGATTGATGGATGCTAGACGACAGGTTAGAAGTCGTGTTTTGACAACCTGACAAGGTTGACAGTCACTGTGGTTATGCTCGAAACCTCCAGATCATCTCCCCCTTTCTTTTTTTTCTCTGTAGCTTGTTTACAACGTTCAATTTAGGAGCTCACTGGATGGTGACAATCGTGATGGACCCGAGAGAACTGTCAGTGGAATCTACTTCCTAATTATGAACATCCAGAAGCAAGGGGACCGTTGTGGGTTGTTGTTTTTGTTTGGCGTCCCTTTTGGACTTCCGTCCCAGCCCAGAACAAGTGCAGCAACGGGGAAAGGGGTCACGTGACCCTAATGAGTACTGATGTTCTGACTCGTTCAACTGCATCCAAATGTCACAACTACCTTAAATGCCTCAACTGCCAGAGCTGTCATACTGTCTCTACTGTTTTGGCTAAAAATGTTAATACTTTTTGCTCAACTGCCTTTACTGTCTCAGCTACCTTAACTGTCTTGACCGTATCAACTGATTTTATTGCCCAAACTTAACCTCAACTACCTAAACAGTCCTGTTTTTACTGCCTCAACTGATTCTAATGTCTCAACTGAATTCACTGTCCAAACCTAATTTACTACCTAAACTGTACTGGCAGTCTTAATTTTATTTAAATGTTTTGACCGACCCAATTACTATGACTATCTTAACTAACTTTACTGAATAAACTTATTTTACTGTCTCAACTGCCCATACTGTCCCAACTGCCTCAACTGTTCAACGTGTCTTGGCTGTCTCAATTTTTATGGCTTCATGAACTGCTTTGACTGCCCAACTGCATTAACTGCCTCAACTGCTTGATGTGTCTTTACTGCCTCCTCCTTCTACTTGGCTGTCTCAATTGACTGAACTGCCTAAACTGATTTTGTTTCCTAAACTGTCCTGGATGTCTCTACTGCCTTAACTATCCAAACTGTCTCAAGTGTCTTGACTGTCTCAACTGCCCTAACTATCTCAACTGCCTTAACTGTCTCCACTTCCTAAACTACCTAGTTTTTTAAGATATTCAGTCTGTGCGACTCCGGTCGAAGACGGTGAACAATAAACAACAATACCCTGGCTGATTTGACTGCCTCAACTGATTTTAATGTCTCAAATGATTTCACTGCCCAAACCTAATTTACTGCCTAGACTGTACAAGCTGTCTCAATTACATTTCAATGTTTTGACTCTCCCAACTGCCCATACTGTCTCAACTCCCTCAACTGTTCAACGTGTCTTGGCTGTCTCATCTGTTATGGCTTTCTGAACTGCTTTGACTGCCTCAACTGTTTGATGTGTCTTCACTGTCTCGACTACTTTGACTGTCAAAACTTATTTTATTTCCCAAACTGTCCTAGATGTCTCAACTGTCTTAACTGTCCAAACTGCCTCAAGTGACTTGACTGTCTCAACTGCCCTAACTATCTCAACTGCCTTAACTGTCTCAACTTCCTAAACAGTCAAGGAACTGTTTTGACTGTCTCAACTGAGTTTAATGTCTCAACTGATTTCACTACCCAAACCTAATTTACTGCCTAATATGTCCTGGCTGTCTCAATTGCATTTAACTGTTTTGACTGTCCCAACTACTGTGACTTTATTAACTAACTTTACTGAATGAACTGATTTTACAGTCCCAACTGCCTCAACTGTTCAACGTGTCTTGGCTGTCTCAACTGTCGTGGCTTTCTGAACTGCTTTGACTGCACCAACTGCTTTAACTGATTTTGTTTCCTTGACTGTCCTGGATGTCTCAACTGCCTTAACTGTCCAAACTGCCTCAAGTGTCTTGACTGTTTCCACTGCCCTAACTATCTCAACTGCCTTAACTGTCTCGACTTCCTAAACTACTTTGACTGTTTTGACTGCCTCAACTGATTTTGATGTCTCAACTGATTTCACTGCCCAAACCTAATTTACTGCCTAATCTGTCCTTGCTGTCCCAATTGCATTTAGCTGATTTTATTTCCTAAACAGTCCTGGATGTCTCAACTGCCTTAACTGACCAAACTGCCTCAAGTGTTTGATATGTCTTGACTTTCTCAACTGCCGGGGGTCGTTAATGTGGATGGTTTGATACTATCTAAACTACATTAACTGTCCCAACTGCCTTAACTGCTGTGACTATTTTGACTGTCTCTACTTATTCGACTGCTCAAGCTTTATTTACTGCCAGACTGTCATGGCGGTATCAACTACCTTAAGAGTCCAAACTGCTTAAACTGTTTAACGTGTCTGACCTTTTCAGACTGTTTTGGTTATCTGAACTACTTTGACTGCCTCAACTTATTATATTTTTAAAGCCAATCTTATATATTGCTAAACTTTCTTAAATTCCTTAATTTCTTTGAATGTTTTGACTGCTTAAAGTTAATTTCCTGATTTACCTGTCACAACTGTCTTAATAGCATTTAGCTTTTCTGACTGTCTCAACTGCCTTAACTGTCTACATTGTCTCAATTGTTTTTGGCTGTTTGAAGAACTTTGACTGTCTCAACTGACATTATTGCCTGAATTAGCCTGGCTTTCTCAACTCCCTCAATTATCTAAAATGCCTCAACTGTTTACTGTGTCTTGACTGTCCCAACTGCCTTAAACTGCCCTAACTGCTTCTACTGTTCAACATGTCTTGACTATCTCAACCATTTTGACTGTCTGACTGACTTTACTACCTAAACTCAACAGATCTGGCCATCAGTTGTCTTAATTGAAAAACGTTTTTTTCTGAGATGTCTCAACTTGTCTCAACTTCCAACTTGTCTCAGCTGTATCATGTTATGCAAATAACACAATCAACTTTGGTTGGTGCAACTGGCTCAACGGGATATCCTAACGAGTTCAGACCTATCTAATTGATTGCCTTATTTGCCTTAACCATCTTTGTTGTCTCAATTGACTGCATTAGCTGTCTCAGACATTTTGTATTACGAGTATCAAAAGATGGTTTAACCTGATCCAATAATTTCGATTCTCTCAGTGTACTCAGGACAGGCAGGACTGGTTCAACCGAACAAGTTGTCTCGATTATATCAATCAAAGTTTGTACAACAGTTGTTTATATTAAACTACACTGTCTGTAAAATTTGCCTGTCTCAACAACCCGACGTGTCTCAGCTGTCCATATCATTTCATTTGTCTCATCAGCGAAAGTTGTCTCATTTGACAACTATATAATGTACAACATTTGGGTGTTTCAACTACCTGACGTGTCTCATCTTTGAATAGTGTCTCACTGGTACCAACTGTGATAGTTGTCTCAATTGTCTTAACTGAAGCTCATACAATAAGTGGGTACATTAAACCATACTGTCAGTCTTAGTAGTCGATCCTGTCTCAACTAACCGAGTGTCTCAGCTGTCCATAAAGCCTCAATTGTCCCAACTGAGATAGCTTACTCTATTGTCTCAACTAATGGTTTTACAATCTTATTGTAGGTTATTATAAAAATCATATATTACTCACTTGTCTCAACTATCCGATGAGCCTCAACTGTCTATATTGTCTCACATGTCTCATTTGAACAAGTTGCCTCAATTGTCTTAACTATAATTTGAACGACAGTTCCGTTAAACCATACAGTCCTAAAGAAACTTGGATGTCTCACCTGTCTCAACTACCCAACGTGCCAATGTGTCCATAATGTCTCAATTGTCTCACCATGCACGTCATTAGCATAGATTAGCTCACAGATCAAACCACGACGAACATCCCTCCATAAAACATCTTCATCGATCCAGTGTGGTCCTGCCTCTCGCAGCACATGAATGAAACCCGACACCGTCTTCCAGCGAAAACATATCAATACAGCAACAAGAACAACAAACTTAAGTGACCGTTTGAAGCGAGGGGTTGCCCGGCCAGACCTCCTCCTCCTCCTCGTGATGTGTTCGTTGATATTTTCAAAGTCATAAACCAAAAAGGAAGATGCAACGTCGTCGTCTGCTCCCGGTAAAAGTGGAAGAAGATTATATTTTTTATGGCATTTTGAGTAGCCTAACGTCCGAGCGGGACAGCACGCTTCTTGTGTCGTTTTATGACGTTCGGTCGTCGCGCTCTGGTTTTAAACACACAACAGATCTGAAGGATGTAACTAATTCAGCCTAAATTGAGAATAATTAATATGCAATTAAAACATATAAACAGAGACGCTTCGGAGTCGGTGTGGGGTTCCTTCACGATTTGGAGTCGAAAAAAAATCGCTTGATGAGCTTTTAATGTTTTAATGCAATTTTTATATCAAAATTATAGCAACCGCTTTGTTGATATCACTGACATCGGCCGACATTTCAACATTTGCATGCAGGCCTTCAGTTCCATTGTTCCGGCGTGCACGAAACTTCACTGGAAGGCGATTAAGTGCATCCATTGAGCGGTGCATGTTTGTACGACCCTGCACACATATTGTCCGGGAGCTGTTTTTTATCCAGATTTTTAAGCAAAGATGGCGATACGAATGGTGAACGCTCGAAATGTCAAAATCTTACAGTGGTACCAACATTACAAAAAAAGTTTCCCATGGCATGACAGCCACACTTTTTTTCTAATGTTGGTATAACTGCGCGATTTTGACATTTCGGGCGTTCACCATTCGTAACGCCATCTTCGCTTAAAGATCTGGATAGTATTTCGCCATAAATGACCAGATCGGAGGCACTTTGCATGCAGCCGTTCATCCCGTGGTGCATCACGCAATTTAATTGCACTTTTCAAAGCTTAGAGAGAAGCTGCAGCCAGCCTTCGGCGTAAATATCTGAAAATATGAATCAGTCTGCCGACGGGAATTTCGCTTTTAATTTTGTATGGCGTCATCAGACTGCGCTGAAAACTGCTCTAAATAATAATAGTTTTGCTGTTGTCTAACTGCGTTATCATTTATGGAAAGTTGTTCTTTGCCGTGATGTGTTTTGACAAGCGTAACCTGGTTCCAGGAGTGTGAAACTGATTTGTCCGGGCAGTCGAAGTTTGTCTACATGTCGGGACGGGGCGCCAATGAAAACAATACAATTGAGAAAAGAATTTTTGTAATTGCTCCGGATTAGTTGCTGAACTAACTGGAAGAAATATATTGAAACAGTTGTCTCAGTTGAGACAAAGTTCTTATTTTTATTTTGAGACAGTTGAAACTGTCTGAGACAGTTGAGACAGTTGATGTGCCCATGTTAGTTGAGACAGTCGTTACAATTCAGGTAGATTGGAAAGTTAAAGTAGTCAAAACGCACATGACACATTTTAGTTAGTGTAGCTGTCTAGGCGGCTGAGGCAATCAAAATAGTTAAGACAACTGAAACGACCAGGACAAGTAACACTCAAGGAGTTGAGACAGTTAAAAAAGACAAGATATTTGAGACAATTGGACAGTTGGATTGTTAAAACAGTTGAGACAGTTACAGTCGACTCTCTGGCTGTCGATCTTCTCGATATCAATAATTCTCCATCTATCGATGAATTCTTCAGTCCCTTCAATCTGCATACATCAATTGTCTTCATTCCTCGATATTTTCCCTTGCTTGAAGGATCTCTTCCTCGACGGTCCCTTGGATTCCGTTTGCTTTAAAAATCTCTTTCGGTTGTCAATACTTTCAGTTTCTCATGGCTTGCATAGACATTTTTCTTGGCGAAACGAAGCTTTGAAGGGTGTTTGACATTAGTTTGTTTTTGTTTGCTGGACGTTGCCATAATTCTCTCCCATAGCTGGGTATCAAGAAAAAAATATTTTCAATCGAGTCTTCATTTTGCATCGTTCTGTAAACTGATGATTCTCTTCCTCGACGGTCCCTTGGATATTGACAACCAGAGAGTCGACTGTATAACCGTTTTGAGACAGTTGTCGTTGTTGAGACAAATTTTACAGTTTGGGACAATTTAAATTAATGATACAGATAAAAAAGTAATGAGTGTTGATACAAAATATACTGTCCAGATTGATGAGACAGTCACGACGTATGAGGCCGTATAATCACTAAAGACAATTAGGACAGTCAAAACAGTTAAATCAGTTGAGAAAGTTGGGACAGTTAGAGCAATTGATACAACAGTTGAGAGTTGAGACAGCCAAAGCAGTAAAGAATTTAAAAACAGTTGAGACAGTCAATGCAATTGAGACAGTCACAATAATTGAGACAGTCCATAAAATTGAGACAGACAACACAGATTACACAATTAAGACAGGTGAGACAGTTAAACAGTACGGAAATTGTTGAAACAAATGAGACTGTTAGAGCAATTGATACTACGATTGAGAGTTGAGACAACCAAAGCAGTAGAGAATATAAAAACGTTTGAGACAATAAACGCAATTGAGACAGTCAGAATATTTGAGACAGTCAAAGCAATTTTGTCTATAAAAAAAAGTTGAGACAGTCAACGCAATTGAGACAGTCACAATAATTGAGACAGTCGCAATAATTTAGACAGTCACAATTATTGAGACAGTAAAAGACATTAAGACAGACAAAACAGGTTACATAATGAAGACAGAGACAGTTAAACCGCACGGAGATTGCTGAGACCAATGAGACAGTCAAAAATGTTAATACAGAAAACCAAAATAGTTGAGACAGTCAACGCAATTTTGACAGTCCATGAAATCGAGAGAGACAAAACAGATTACTCAATTGAGACATGTGAGACAATAAAATAGTACGGAGATTGCTGAGACAAATGAGACAGTCAAAATATTAAGACAATTCAGAGTATTGAGATAGCTGTAGGTCTTACATTATTTGAGACAATTTGACTAACTAGAACAGTTGGTATATTTCAGCCTGCATCCAAGCTTTGGAAGTTGATCAAACTGAGAGAATTCAAAAAAAGTCTATTTAGACGATTCATAAAGTTGAGACAATTGGAACAGTATGACCAATCTTGTCTCAGCTCTTACTTGCGGCAATTGTGATAGCTTTAGTTAAACAAAAAAGCAGTTGATCATCATCAAGAGAAATGATCGCCGTGAATGCCATCATTTCAAAACATCTAAATTCCAACAAAAAAACAACATGAGTGGAGGAAAAAAGCACCAAACATTCTCATAACAAATATTGCGTTCATCAACCAATGCAGTGCCAAACAGAAGTTCCAGCGTGGTCGGACGCGCTTCGCGATTCATCCGGCCAGCACGCGCAGAGACCATCCTGTCCGGACTTACGGTCGAGTGATTTTATAAGTCATCGCCCAGTCGTCATTCATGGGACCAGCTCTTTTTTGTGTGCGTTATTCTCTCTCAATTTTGTTTGTCGTTAATTTCGTTTGTCGCGATTCACCTCTACCTTTGACAAAGTGGAGTTGTGATCGTTTTGGAACAATTTTTCCCCTCCAACTTTTTTTTTCTTCCTGAGGTGTCATAACTCCGGAAGGAACTTTCTGAAATCTGCAAAAACAAAAACGACAGATTGGAAGCATCGGATCGTTCTTGATCGACCGAGGATGAGATATTCCTGCAGGAAGCCACACAATTACCTGTGCAAGGTAGCAATCACTGCCACAGCTGGCGTCGAGGTGCTCGTTGAAGCCGGTTCGGTTCTGAAACGGGAGAAGGCCGGAGATTAAAATCTGGATTTTTTTTAATGTTAAAGCAAGAGAGGAAAAGGTCGTGAAAAAACAAAACTTAAACTTCAAACGTGAAACCTCTTTTTTATACGTTTAAAATAAATTTAAATGAGCTGTTTAAATTAAATTAAATCTGTTTTCAGGGTATTAAAATAAACATTTTCATCTGTTAACAAAATAAATTTGATGACATTTGGTTGAATCATTGCTAAGACATAGATATTTGGAGTCAGCAGTTTCAAAAAACGGGTGCCACTATATCTTTACACTGCTTTGGCCAAATCAGCTCAAAATTTTGGTGAAGACTTGTAAAACCGCTCACGTGTGCATGACGAAGCCGATTTTCAAAATTTCATTTAAAAAAAAAAGATTAACATATTTTCATGTTTTTCATATAAAAAAAAACTAAATTTTTGTTTTTTTTGTATTTTTTAGAAAAGCAAAATTTCAAAATCGGGCTTCGTCATGCACGCGGGATATGTCTTCACCCCAAATTTCAGCCAATTTGGTCCATCCCATCTCAAGATATCGTGGCACCCGTAAATCAACTCCTTGTTTAGAGAAAAACGTTCACAAAGTTTGACAGTTCGCTTTGCGCATGGCAAAATTGTGAACTTAAATCGTCTCTTACTCAGTTCAGACATGAAATATCTTCGTGAAACTTTCAGGAGTTTTTGAAAATCATGTTTTTAGTCAATTTAGTAAATTTTCTGTAATATGAAATTTTGTGATTTTCTACATGTATGTAACCCCTTAAGGCTAATGCAAATATTTTTCAAAGTTTTTGTCCCGCGGCTCTGGCTGGGAGGGGAGAGGGGCTGGGGAATTAAAAAATATATAAAACTTATAAAATAACAAGCCATAGTCTCATCATTTGAATGAAAAAAGTGTTTAAAATGCATTTTACACTGATTCTTGTTTTGCAATCATAAGTTATCAAAAAATGTAAGATTTGATGAAAACAAACAGTTTAGCGAAAAAAAAATCTTTTTGCGGTACTGTGCATCGAAAATTTTCAAAAAATCAAAGGATTTTTGAACAAATTCAAACATGCTAAAAATGATTTTAAACGCATGGTCCTGCATTTTGGAATCAATTAAAGCTGATTGCACTTTAATTCCCATTAAAATTTTGAAGTTTTTTGGAAAAACAAATTTTTGTCTCAAAAACTTTAGAAAATGTGTACCAGTCTAAAAGAGTTATCAAACAAAATAGCCCATAAACAAAACATTAAAAACAAAAAAAGTTTCACAAAAGCTACAGCATAGCAATCTGGATCGCGGGAGGATAAAAGCCTCTGCAAGTATTCTTCCAAACTCTTGAAGAAGATTTGAACGGAATTTTATCCTGCCGCGGTCCAGATTGCTATGCTTTAGCTATCTTGAATAACTCTTGTAGAATTCTTGAAACATTTTGTTACTTGAGGTAAAAGAGATTTTTTGTTGTTTTTTTGAAAAAAAAAAATCATAATTTTATAAATTTAACTCCTTCCAATTGATTTCTCTAGCAGAAGGTAAAATTGAAATATTATCATTAATACTGCAAAAAATGCACCATAGTTAGACAAAATATTTTCTTAGCTAAATATTCTTCACAATAACATTTTCAATCAAGATTTGTTTTATCAAAGCAAGGAGTAGAAAATCTTTTAATGTAAAAAAAATTAAAAAAATATTAAAACATTGTTTTACGATACTATGGCAATCGATCTTTGTACCATCTACCAAATTGTACCATGGATTATCCTTACAGATATCGACGATTTTATGACAATGGAATTATGGAATTCCATTTCCTGGAATGGTTTTTTTTTCGTGTTATTTTAGCTATCTTTCGGATTCGATTGTGAGTAGCGGGACTTCGCGGTTACTATGCAACGTGTTTTTCGGAGCCTTTTTTATATTTTAAATTTCATAAGTCCTTCTTTTATCATCGTTGATAGGAAGGCACGCCGCCGGTTAAGTTCGTTTAAGTTATTGTTTTAATTTAATTACAATCGGTTACGTGGTGTCCTGTTTTCTTTTCGTTTATATTCTTTGATCGTAATAATGTATTCCAACTGGCAGTTTTAGTATTAACTCCAAGCTATCGATTTTATGAAAGTAAAGCGTCTTTTATTTATTATTTTTGAAATTTGCTCGCGTTCTCTTAATTGTACAAACAGTAAAAATATATTTATAAGTCCAGCCCATAGCACTACTGCTCGGTTGGCACGCGTTCGATTAAAACACTTTTAAAATAATCAATTATTTATCTTTCCGCAGCCGGCTGCCTAAGATTTAAAATTTTCAATCGATAAACAAAATGCTCATGGTCACATCACTGCCACTCGTGAATCCTGACCTCATACCCATCTACTAACCCCCTCAAAACTCATGTGATACTTTGTCGGAGAAGCAGTCGATTGGGCGGTCTCTATCACTCAAGTATCGGACTAACATTCCCATCCACTTCCCCGTGACCCTACCACTGGTCTTGGCCGGCGCCGGTATTGATCAGCATTATAGGGGCCTTTGAGAAGTTGCGAAGCGAGGAAAGATAGCACCCACTCATCTTCCACGGCTCGTGGATGTAACTTCTGGAGGTCCTGTTCAGTAACGGAGTAGCAACTGCGGGTTGGCACCTTTGCTTACACAGAAAAAAAATATGTAAATTTACACAGTATGTAATTACTGTTTCTTATGTAAACTCACTCAATGTAATGTTGAAATATGATGTAAAGAGTAAAAAGTCATGGAAATTACTCCAATGTAAATCTAAATCTAATGTAAATCATGAATCTAATGGAAACGTTGAGCATGGAAACTCAAATCTGATGAATTTCTACCCGTGTTCGGCTTCCTGTAAATTCCTATTTAATGTAAATCATATATCCAATGTATTTCTGCCAAACGTTGACTTCAAAACTACCCGAACTAAAAATAGTTATATTTGGTTCTCTTTCTATCGCTCTCATCCCAAGTAACCATCCAGCACTAAGAGAAATCATAAATGTGCTGTTTGTCAGCATTCTACAGCTAATCAGTCATAAAACAGCTAGGATGATAACAAATCAGCTCTAAAACAACTGCTGTAGTATTAGCTGATATGCAGCAGTTTTAATGCTGCTCCTAGCAACACTGCTGCATTTTTCCCCATTTTACTAGCAACACTGTTGAGGAGTGAAGGAGAGAGAACGATATAAACGAAAATAAAAATATCTCTTGCTCGCTCATTCCTTCAACCAGTACGACCAAAACAAACCAGCGGAAAAAACGGCTGTCAGTCGATGGCTGAGATTCATCGTAGGTTGTTTATGCTCCTGATGTTTTTATTCTTTGAGAAGAATATTTATGGCTGGTTGAACAACTTCTTCGTTCAAAACTTGTATTTTGTGGGTGTTTGCGAGCACCTTTTCTTTGTGGAAAAAACTAAATGATCCTTCGAAAGGCTAGATTTTTGCAGGTTGGATTTTCTCGGCCACTATGGTGAAGCTAGCTTTGAAGTGTTTTTTTTTTTCTCTTACGATTCCCGGCGGTACTGGAGAAATCTGCCGTCTTCGATGCTCACCTCAGTAAATTCCCAATTTGAGTCCCGCAATCAAGCTCGCAAAGTACTAGCAATTGTAGGTGTCAAACAAGCTATGCTAAACCATCTCCACACTGGCCGTGCGGGATCAGGCTCGAAAACTTCCACTCATCAGCGGCAACATCTCCTGGCATCGAATCTTCGACATCTCAATTTCAAACAAAAAAATCGGCTCCTCCCCAGTGGTTCAGCTTCATCGGCAATGCAGTTGCGTACAAAACGAAAATAGATCGGAAGAGGGAGAGATGAAAGAGAGGGAGAGAGCAACATTTTTGCTTCTCCCAATTTTTTGACGTTTTGTGCAGGGTTGGATCAACAACAGTAGAGGCCAGCTGGAAATCAGAAATATAAAGTCCAAAACCGGTTGCATATCAGCTGTAAAAGCGCATTTAGTGCAGATGTCAAAACAACTTAGCTGTAACCCACAGCTGGTAAAGCGCTTGTAGTGCTGCAATCTGACTTGTTTTAGTGCTGATTGGTTACTTGGGATATTTCGCTGGCTCACTGCCTGAGCCTCGACCAGAGCAAGTTGATGCTTTAGCCGCTCGTTTATAAAATGCGAAGATGGCTCAGTCGGCAGCGGGTAGCAGCAGTAACACCGAACATCCTACCCGTCGTCCGTTCGATTCGAGTCCAGCGTTATTCTACTTGGCCGTCGACGAGAAAGCTTCCCCTACCTGTGAAACAACTTTTTAAAATCAGAATTTCCTTTTGCTGCCCGCTTCAATCATTTTAAAATAGAACATAGGCCACACCCTTTTCCTACTGCAATCCAAGTCGAGCTTCTCATTCCCATCCCAATCAGAATTAGTTGATTTGAACTAATGTAAATTCCAAAACTAATGTAAATTTCCAATGAATCTAATGTAAATTTCCAATGAACCTAATGTAAATATACATCATTTATCATGATACCTTTTGGTACATGATAAATAATGTAAATTTACAGGAATATTTTTTTCTGTGTATGCTTATATATGGAATTCCATTTCCCGGAATGGTTTTTTTCCGGAATCAACGTTTACCGGAACACAGTAGAAAAGAAACAAAATTAAACTTACACATTTTGAAGCAAAAACTTTAAATTTAATTCGTTTTGTATAATTAATATATTCTGACTATTTTTTTAATATAATTTATTTAAATAAATTTCCTTTGAAATAAGTCATCTGACAATGTCCTTGAATAAGCCCGTGACAATTTGCAACAACTCAAGAAAAATGTGACGATTCACTTTGGGCCCTGTTCCTCCTCTTCCGAATTTACAACGTTTTTTTCCATCCCCAATCATCGTCACCGACCGTTGAAGAGCCTTTACATCAACGGCTAAACCGCATAATCAGTCGCGGACTGCTCCGCGCAAACAAGTCCCAGCTCCTAACGAAGGAGTAGAACAAAAAGCAAAGAAAAAGAGAGCAACGAAGAGGCACGCGCGACTAAGCGCATCTCCCTAAAAGAAAAATCAAGTGCTCATGCGCGCCGCGCAAGAAGAGATAGAGGGAGGGAGGAAAAGAAAGAAAAAAGTACTCGCGTGCCCAACGGCTTGTTAAATATTGCTTTTACATTGCTTTCCTTCTCCTTACAACCAACAAACGAAGACGGCGTTCGTTCTGGAGGAGGATGCTCCTTTCACTGCAGGCGAATGCATTCGAAATGGTCATTTAGGGCAAAGGGACGAGGGGTAGGTTATAGTCATTTTTTTTTTTCAATTTTTGAATGTGAATAAAATGTCGAAAAAGTTAATTAAAAACTAGATGGTATTGTTACTTTTCAGGGTTAAAGAATTGCAAATTATTTTGGAATCATTTCTTCTTTTTAATGAAACAAAATTAACAAATCATTATATTCCTTGACGATAGATGTATAAATAATTAATTACATAAAATCTCCAATTTCCAATTTTTTTCAAAAAGTTTTGGTTTAAGACCACATTTAATGGCCAGAATAATATCTTTGGCGAAATTGCTCAACATTTTCTTATAGTTCTACGCATTATTAATGAAATTTTAAAAATAACAAATTATGTTGCGAAAACAGATTTTTTAAACATTTTATAGATTTCCTAAGCGTGTAAATCATAAAATAATAAAAATGAGGTATTCGACTTTTTATTAAAATTTTGGCTAAATTATCTTTGACAAAATTGGTTTAAAATTTTTCCATAGTTCTAGTCATATTCAAATAAATAAAAACAAATTGGATTATAGAAAATGGGTCAAAATGTGTCCATAGTTCAAGAGAAGTTTTAAGTTTAAAATTATGATTTTTAGGTCGGAATGTCACATAAATAACTCGACCAATAATTGAACTTTTTTTAATGTACAAAAAATGAATTTGATCAAAAAAAAAAAATTCAAAGATTCAAAGATTCAAAGATTCAAAGATTCAAAGATTCAAAGATTTAAAGATTCAAAGATTCAAAGATTCAAAGATTCAAAGATTCAAAGATTCAAAGATTCAAAGATTCAAAGATTCAAAGATTCAAAGATTCAAAGATTCAAAGATTCAAAGATTCAAAGATTCAAAGATTCAAAGATTCAAAGATTCAAAGATTCAAAGATTCAAAGATTCAAAGATTCAAAGATTCAAAGATTCAAAGATTCAAAGATTCAAAGATTCAAAGATTCAAAGATTCAAAGATTCAAAGATTCAAAGATTCAAAGATTCAAAGATTCAAAGATTCAAAGATTCAAAGATTCAAAGATTCAAAGATTCAAAGATTCAAAGATTCAAAGATTCAAAGATTCAAAGATTCAAAGATTCAAAGATTCAAAGATTCAAAGATTCAAAGATTCAAAGATTCAAAGATTCAAAGATTCAAAGATTCAAAGATTCAAAGATTCAAAGATTCAAAGATTCAAAGATTCAAAGATTCAAAGATTCAAAGATTCAAAGATTCAAAGATTTAAAGATTCAAAGATTCAAAGATTCAAAGATTCAAAGATTCAAAGATTCAAAGATTCAAAGATTCAAAGATTCAAAGATTCAAAGATTCAAAGATTCAAAGATTCAAAGATTCAAAGATTCAAAGATTCAAAGATTCAAAGATTCAAAGATTCAAAGATTCAAAGATTCAAAGATTCAAAGATTCAAAGATTCAAAGATTCAAAGATTCAAAGATTCAAAGATTCAAAGATTCAAAGATTCAAAGATTCAAAGATTCAAAGATTCAAAGATTCAAAGATTCAAAGATTCAAAGATTCAAAGATTCAAAGATTCAAAGATTCAAAGATTCAAAGATTCAAAGATTCAAAGATTCAAAGATTCAAAGATTCAAAGATTCAAAGATTCAAAGATTCAAAGATTCAAAGATTCAAAGATTCAAAGATTCAAAGATTCAAAGATTCAAAGATTCAAAGATTCAAAGATTCAAAGATTCAAAGATTCAAATATTCAAAGATTCAAAGATTCAAAGATTCAAAGATTCAAAGATTCAAAGATTCAAAGATTCAAAGATTCAAAGATTCAAAGATTCAAAGATTCAAAGATTCAAAGATTCAAAGATTCAAAGATTCAAAGATTCAAAGATTCAAAGATTCAAAGATTCAAAGATTCAAAGATTCAAAGATTCAAAGATTCAAAGATTCAAAGATTCAAAGATTCAAAGATTCAAAGATTCAAAGATTCAAAGATTCAAAGATTCAAAGATTCAAAGATTCAAAGATTCAAAGATTCAAAGATTCAAAGATTCAAAGATTCAAAGATTCAAAGATTCAAAGATTCAAAGATTCAAAGATTCAAAGATTAAAGATTCAAAGATTCACGTTTTTAAGAATTTCCTCAAATTTTGAATTGTTTTCTCTAGTTATAAATCAGTGCAAACTTTTCAACGTATCAACATTTATTTATAATGTGAGTAAAATTCATCTTTTGTGTCTCATATTTAATTAAAAGCTTTTATTTGGATTGAGCATAAAAAAGACTATACTCAATTTAAAAAAAAAACAACATCTTCGGACCCCTCGCCACTGACCACCGTTCACCACCCCAAACGAAATCATGCGTGCGGAAAGAACTTGCGGTGCTGGTGCAAACACTTGCTCTACATCAATTCCCGCAGGTCCGGTCGCTCAATTACTATGCATTTCTCCGCTCCATCCGCAAGACCTTGGTACAATATTAGCTTCCATCGGACCATATCGCCGTAACGCCACCGTGGCCACTTTGCTGTCCAGTCCTAATTAAAAGAGTGCTTCTCCTCCCCATCGCTTTCAGCAGGTAATCATCGTGCAATCAACGCGCACTTGCTATAATATTTTATAGCGCACGCTCAAACTAAAAAAACGGCCTCAATTCTAACCACACAAAAAACGAAGCTCGGCCAACTTCATCACAATCGGTGCGGTTCGGTCTCTCCCGACCGACCGGAAGATTTAGTTTAGGGTCAATTAGAATTTATAACGCATCCTGCTGTCTCTTTCGCTCGCATATTTCAGTTGGGAGGTTGTTTATGGCAACGCGCTGCCTACCACTGAAATCGCGCTCGAGATAATCAGGCAGATTAGTGTGAGCTCGTATGGACTCGCTTTTTTGCTGCTTTGAAGAGGGGGAACTTTTGCCTCCGTAGTTGTCGCCGTTTCTGTTGGCCAAATGTTTTTGTTTTGGCTTGTAATGTTTACGGTGTAATCAGGTCGTAACGGACACGAGCTTGTTTGTTTTTATAGCAGCGCGCCAAAACAAAGTGACGTTTGGTTGCGCCATAATGGCTTCAAGAGTATTTTGACAAGTGGCCATTATGGTGCACTGCGCGACCAAACGTCACTTTTTTATGGCGAGCTGCTATAAAACCAAATTAAATCATCAAAACGATGAAATGTTGCTTATTTTAACTGAAAATTCAAGAAAAACAAGCAACTGAACCGATTTCCTACATTGAGCACCCAAATGCAATTGTAAATTGTTTATATCATGTCATGTGCACTTCCTGCCCCGCGTCAAAAAGGGTCCAGTTGACTGAAGGGACATCCACAATGAGACGATTCGCACGGTCATTACCCGCCAAAGACTGGGCCGGGAGTTGTCCTGCGCTTCCTTCCACGTTTTTGTTTTAGCTTGCTCTCATTTTCCCTCTCTTTTTATTACCCCCTCCACACTTTACATCAACCTCGTCGATTTGTTTTCATTATGCACTTGTTTCGTTGGGTTCTTTTGTAAGTTTATTTCGACAAAAAAGGGGTCAGTTACCACTTGTGGCCAGGATCATTTCCTGGGGAACCTTGCCGTTTTTTTTTCCTTCTGCCTCTCAACATTGAGGTAGGATCCGTTTCCATGTGGTTGACTTTTTCCCAACCTTGCGTCACGGTGCTTTAAGCCCGGGGGGTTAATTTGAATTAATTTAATGGCCAAACCCAGGAACGAAAGTCACCTGACCCTGTGGGAAAATGTGGTTTGAGAAAAAACTGGAAGCGTTTTTGGGGATTGTCAAATTAACCGGAAGAAAAAAAGGGCAAAAAATGAGGTTTGTCTCGGTTAAAGACTTCTGAACTCCACACTAACTAAACATTCCCAATTTTGTCTCAATCTGCCCAACTTTGTCTCAATCTTCCCAAATCTGCCTCAATCTACGCCAATATTCCGCACTATGCTTGGATCTGCCTCAATATGCCTTAATCTGTCCCATTCTGCCTCAGTCAACTGAGATCTGCCATAATCTGCTTTAATCTGCCGAATCTTCCAATCTGCATAATTCATAGGCAACCCGCCAACATCTACTTCAATCTGCCCCAATCTACCCCATTCTGCCAAAATCTGCCTCAATCGCCCTAAATCTGCCTCAATATGTCTTTATTTGCCCCATTATGCCTCGGTCTACTAAGATCTGCCATAATCTGCTACAATCTGCACAATCTGCCAAAATCTGCGTCAATCTGCTTAAATCTGCCTAAATCTACCACATTCTACCCAATTCATAGGCGATCTGCCAACATCTGCTTCATTCTGCCCCAATCTGTCAAGTCTGCCTCAATCTGCCCAACCTTGCATAAATCTTTCAAATCTGCCATAATTTACTCCAATATCCTGCTTACCGAGTCGAACCAGTGTTTACGGCTGGAAGGCTCGTTTATAAAGACAACTAACTAACCCCATTCTGCCAACATCTGTTTCAATCAGCCTCAATCGGCTAAAATCTGCCAAAATCTGCGTCAATCTGTTTCAATTTAACACCATCTGCCCAGTTCGTATGCGATCTGCCAATATCAGCTTAAATCTGCAAAAATCTGCCTCAATCAACCTTGATCTGCCAAATCTGTCAATTTGTCAATGTTCCAATTTACCAATTTGCCAAAGTCTGCTAATTAAGCAAGCCACGGGTAATCAGCTCCTTCACCTGAAGTTCAGTTTCTTCTAGCTATAAGTTAAACTGACTTGCCAATTTACCTTCTACCCAACCAATCAATCTTCTCGTCAAGAATCTTCCGCAAATCACCCAATTTGCTTATTTTCTGCCATCTTGAAAATTCAATGCTAATATTCCCATCTATCAACTCGTCAGTATGCCAACCAAATGCCAATCTGTCAATCTTCTGCCAATCTGCCAAATTTCTGCCAATCTACAAATCTGCTAATCCAACAATTTTGTACTGATTTTCTGTTTTTTTTTTTTTTCGATCTGAAAATCTTCTGTCTAACTGCCATTCAGGTCATTTACCCATTTGTCAATAGGACCATCTGCATTTTATTTTTATAATTTTCTCGTTTGCTTAATATCTGCTCATCTGTTAATCAACCCAATTGCTTTTTAACAAATGTCAATCTGCCAAACCGTACAATTTCTGTTGATCTTATTATTTTGGCATCAATTCTATCATTTTTTTTCTGCCATCCTGTAAAGCTTTTGTAAATTTGTAATTTTCGTGCAAATCTGCCCATTTACCAATCTGCTAATCTGTCCATTTGCAGTATCCTCTTCCAATCTATCAACCAATCTTCTGAATTTCTGCCTGACTGCCTTTCCGCTTATTTTTCATTTGCCAATCTACCAATCTGAGTTTTTTATGATTATTTTCTAATCTGCGTATCTTCTGTCAATCTGCCTTTTTGCTATTTTACTAATGTCAATCTGTCAAACTGATAATCTTCTGCCATTTTGTCAATGTTTTTCCAATCAACTTATTTTTTGATCATTTTTTGTCATTCTTCCTAGGTTTTAAAAATTTGCGATTTTCCTGCCAATTTATTCATCTGCCTATTTTCCAAATCTGCCGATCTTTCCATTTGCGGTATCTTCTTACAATCTGTTAATCGTATGCCAATTCTAAAATTATCTGTCAAACTCTTGACTTCCTGTCGATCTTCTAATTTTTTTTTGCCAATCTGCCAATTTGCCCATCAGTCAATCTGGCAATCTGAAATTTTATTTCAAATCTGCCATTTTGCTTTTCTATAAATCTGCCAATCTGCCAATTTTCTGCTATTCTGCCAAACTACTGATTTGGCAGTCTTAAGCCGGCCTGCCATTTTTGTGATTCTGCCTTTTTATTAGTTGAGCAATCTGCAAGTTTTCAATTAAAATATGTTGAAAAAAAAATACAGTTTGGCGAGATTTTTCGTATCCCTTGCAAATGAAATTATTGTGAAAATAATTGCCCTGATCGCCATTTTCCCGGCAGTTCACAACATTCAACAAACAAGCTATACTTCTCAGATAACTTGCGCCGGCTCTAGGGTGGTCCGATCGGTTCGGTTCCGGCCATTGAGCGCGCAAACCCTCCTCCGAGCGGGGCCGATAACGCACCCTCCACAGGGACTTTCTCACAATAGATCATTTGTAATTCAAATCCCGTTCGGCTTATTTTTTGTTGTTGTCGGCAAGAATGACTAAAGTGACGGAATTCTGACCGCATAGACTTTCGATTAAGACGCGATATGGAGATTCTGGTGACATAACCTTAAAATGGCTTTAAAGTTTTAATTTGGTGAGTTGAATTCGAAATTGATCAAATTCTTTGACATTTTATTGTGAAACGACAAATTATGACGCTCACTTGTCTGTGCCATAAGTCTATGCCATAATCCGGTAGCTCCCGCAAACGTCAACACCACATGATCTTGGCGTTTTATCACTGCTCAACTATCAGTTACTACGCGCGCCGGAGCTTCTTCGCGTTCAACACAATAAGTCATTTGCCGCGTCGTCATCAGCTGGGCAGTCAAGAATGCCCGGTTTAGTGCGAAAAATTGAGAGGAAATTTCAATCAGAACATGAACATCGCAGCAGAACTGTTCGTTTGAAGTTTGCTTGCACGCTTATTTCGTTTGAAGTGGGTTTTTGTCGAAACATTCAAAGCGCTTGTTTTTATTGACGAATAGACGTTTATGTTGTGTTAGCAACTGTCAAACGTTACACGCTTGCAATATTTAACCCACTTTTGAGTTTAACCCATTTGGGCTGCATAGACGGTATTGTTTGAAAAAGCTTGATGAAACAGTCCCGCTTGCTACGATCTGTCATACTCCGCACATTCGCGAAATTCCACCCACTTTTAAGTTCAATCCACTTTTGCTGCATGGGCCAACCGTTGTTTATTGCAACCTTGACGATATCGTTAAGCACGCGTGATTAAATTCCACCTTTCTTTCAATTTCTTTTATTCTGTGACAATTGTCACTCAGACGCAACAGTTGCCTGCGGTCACATTCAATCATAAATTATTTTAAAATTAGTCCCGCGCAACGCGCGTGGACCGGCGAAATGTGCGATTATCTTGCAATTTTTTTTGTTGTTCTCTGACCACGCGGATGACAATTCCGCGCGAAAATGCTGTCGTTTTTTCGCATTTCTTGTTTTGTTTAAGCCTTATTATTTATAGAAGAAATTCGCAAATTTCGTGCACATTTTTTTTCGTTCCTTTTTTTTCGCATTGCCTGACGTTGCTTCCTGAAAATAGATGTGGGTCAAATGCGGCTGTCAAAGTTGATTTTTCTAACATCTCTCAAACATTTTAAAGTGTCGTTCAACCCTATTGTGTTGAGTCGAAACCTGCATTTTGCGCGCGCTCGTCAATGGAGACAGTCATCAATCATGGAAAAAACGAGAAAATCCCAAAATTGGCACTCAACGGTTTGTTTTATGATGAGCCTCAATTGCAAATTTGCCGAATCCTGTGTGCACTTTGAAGACGTAATTTGTACTTCCTGCGGGATGCTGGTTTTGGGATTTGGCCAGTGCGTGTAATCTGTTATTTTGCGGTTTTGCGATACTGGTTTGTTTACCCTTTTGGTGATTTGTGTAAATAAGGGTAATTTAGGGCTACCGTGGGAGCGCAAATCTGATGGTAACGGCTCATAATCATTTTTAATATATTTTACAGAAAAATTTTAATAACGTCAAATTGACAAATTGACAAATTAACAAATTGACAAATTGACACATTGACACATTGACACATTGACACATTGACAAATTGACAAATTGACAAATTGACAAATTGACAAATTGACAAATTGACAAATTGACAAATTGACAAATTGACAAATTGACAAATTGACAAATTGACAAATTGACAAATTGGCAAATTGACAAATTGACAAATTGGCAAATTGACAAATTGACAAATTGACAAATTGACAAATTGACAAATTGACAAATTGACAAATTGACAAATTGACAAATTGACAAGTTGACAAATTGACAAATTGACAAATTGACAAATTGACAAATTGACAAATTGACAAATTGACAAATTGACAAATTGACAAATTGACAAATTGACAAATTGACAAATTGACAAATTGACAAATTGACAAATTGACAAATTGACAAATTGACAAATTGACAAATTGACAAATTGACAAATTGACAAATTGACAAATTGACAAATTGACAAATTGACAAATTGACAAATTGACAAATTGACAAATTGACAAATTGACAAATTGACAAATTGACAAATTGACAAATTGACAAATTGACAAATTGACAAATTGACAAATTGACAAATTGACAAATTGACAAATTGACAAATTGACAAATTGACAAATTGACAAATTGACAAATTGACAAATTGACAAATTGACAAATTGACAAATTGACAAATTGACAAATTGACAAATTGACAAATTGACAAATTGACAAATTGACAAATTGACAAATTGACAAATTGACAAATTGACAAATTGACAAATTGACAAATTGACAAATTGACAAATTGACAAATTGACAAATTGACAAATTGACAAATTGACAAAATGACAAATTGACAAATTGACAAATTGACAAATTGACAAATTGACAAATTGACAAATTGACAAATTGACAAATTGACAAATTGACAAATTGACAAATTGACAAATTGACAAATTGACAAATTGACAAATTGACAAATTGACAAATTGACAAATTGACAAATTGACAAATTGACAAATTGACAAATTGACAAATTGACAAATTGACAAATTGACAAATTGACAAATTGACAAAATTGACAAATTGACAAATTGACAAATTGACAAATTGACAAATTGACAAATTGACAAATTGACAAATTGACAAATTGACAAATTGACAAATTGACAAATTGACAAATTGACAAATGGACAAATTGACAAATTGACAAATTGACAAATTGACAAATTGACAAATTGACAAATTGACAAATTGACAAATTGACAAATTGACAAATTGACAAATTGACAAATTGACAAAATGACAAATTGACAAATTGACAAATTGACAAATTGACAAATTGACAAATTGACAAATTGACAAATTGACAAATTGACAAATTGACAAATTGACAAATTGACAAATTGACAAATTGACAAATTGACAAATTGACAAATTGACAAATTGACAAATTGACAAATTGACAAATTGACAAATTGACAAATTGACAAATTGACAAATTGACAAATTGACAAATTGACAAATTGACAAATTGACAAATTGACAAATTGACAAATTGACAAATTGACAAATTGACAAATTGACAAATTGACAAATTGACAAATTGACAAATTGACAAATTGACAAATTGACAAATTGACAAATTGACAAATTGACAAATTGACAAATTGAAAAATTGACAAATTGACAAATTGACAAATTGACAAATTGACAAATTGACAAATTGACAAATTGACAAATTGACAAATTGGCAAATTGACAAATTGACAAATTGACAAATTGACAAATTGACAAATTGACAAATTGACAAATTGACAAATTGACAAATTGACAAATTGGCAAATTGACAAATTGACAAATTGGCAAATTGACAAATTGACAAATTGACAAATTGACAAATTGACAAATTGACAAATTGACAAATTGACAAATTGACAAATTGACAAGTTGACAAATTGACAAATTGACAAATTGACAAATTGACAAATTGACAAATTGACAAATTGACAAATTGACAAATTGACAAATTGACAAATTGACAAATTGACAAATTGACAAATTGACAAATTGACAAATTGACAAATTGACAAATTGACAAATTGACAAATTGAAAAATTGACAAATTGACAAATTGACAAATTGACAAATTGACAAATTGACAAATTGACAAATTGACAAATTGACAAATTGACAAATTGACAAATTGACAAATTGACAAATTGACAAATTGACAAATTGACAAATTGACAAATTGACAAATTGACAAATTGACAAATTGACAAATTGACAAATTGACAAATTGACAAATTGACAAATTGACAAATTGACAAATTGACAAATTGACAAATTGACAAATTGACAAATTGACAAATTGACAAATTGACAAATTGACAAATTGAAAAATTGACAAATTGACAAATTGACAAATTGACAAATTGAAAAATTGACAAATTGACAAATTGACAAATTGACAAATTGACAAATTGACAAATTGACAAATTGACAAATTGACAAATTGACAAATGGACAAATTGACAAATTGACAAATTGACAAATTGACAAATTGACAAATTGACAAATTGACAAATTGACAAATTGACAAATTGACAAATTGACAAATTGACAAATTGACAAATTGACAAATTGACAAAATGACAAATTGACAAATTGACAAATTGACAAATTGACAAATTGACAAATGGACAAATTGACAAATTGACAAATTGACAAATTGGCAAATTGACAAATTGACTAATTGACAAGTTGACAAATTGACAAATTGACAAATTGACAAATTGACAAATTGACAAATTGACAAATTGACAAATTGACAAATTGGCAAATTGACAAATTGACAAATTGGCAAATTGACAAATTGACAAATTGACAAATTGACAAATTGACAAATTGACAAATTGACAAATTGACAAATTGACAAATTGACAAGTTGACAAATTGACAAATTGACAAATTGACAAATTGACAAATTGACAAATTGACAAATTGACAAATTGACAAATTGACAAATTGACAAATTGACAAATTGACAAATTGACAAATTGACAAATTGACAAATTGACAAATTGACAAATTGACAAATTGACAAATTGACAAATTGACAAATTGACAAATTGACAAATTGACAAATTGACAAATTGACAAATTGACAAATTGACAAATTGACAAATTGACAAATTGACAAATTGAAAAATTGACAAATTGACAAATTGACAAATTGACAAATTGACAAATTGACAAATTGACAAATTGACAAATTGACAAATTGACAAATTGACAAATTGACAAATTGACAAATTGACAAATTGACAAATGGACAAATTGACAAATTGACAAATTGACAAATTGACAAATTGACAAATTGACAAATTGACAAGTTGACAAATTGACAAATTGACAAATTGACAAATTGACAAATTGACAAATTGACAAATTGACAAATTGACAAATTGACAAATTGACAAATTGACAAATTGACAAATTGACAAATTGACAAATTGACAAATTGACAAATTGACAAATTGACAAATTGACAAATTGACAAATTGACAAATTGACAAATTGACAAATTGACAAATTGACAAATTGACAAATTGACAAATTGACAAATTGACAAATTGACAAATTGACAAATTGACAAATTGACAAATTGACAAATTGACAAATTGACAAATTGACAAATTGACAAATTGACAAATTGACAAATTGACAAATTGACAAATTGAAAAATTGACAAATTGACAAATTGACAAATTGACAAATTGACAAATTGACAAATTGACAAATTGACAAATTGACAAATTGACAAATTGACAAATTGACAAATTGACAAATTGACAAATGGACAAATTGACAAATTGACAAATTGACAAATTGACAAATTGACAAATTGACAAATTGACAAATTGACAAATTGACAAATTGACAAATTGACAAATTGACAAATTGACAAATTGACAAATTGACAAATTGACAAATTGACAAATTGACAAATTGACAAATTGACAAATTGACAAATTGACAAATTGACAAATTGAAAAATTGACAAATTGACAAATTGACAAATTGACAAATTGACAAATTGACAAATTGACAAATTGACAAATTGACAAATTGACAAATTGACAAATTGACAAATTGACAAATTGACAAATGGACAAATTGACAAATTGACAAATTGACAAATTGACAAATTGACAAATTGACAAATTGACAAATTGACAAATTGACAAATTGACAAATTGACAAATTGACAAATTGACAAATTGACAAATTGACAAATTGACAAATTGACAAATTGACAAATTGACAAATTGACAAATTGACAAATTGACAAATTGACAAATGGACAAATTGACAAATTGGCAAATTGACAAATTGACAAATTGACAAATTGACAAATTGACAAATTGACAAATTGACAAATTGACAAATTGACAAATTGACAAATTGACAAATTGACAAATTGACAAATTGACAAATTGACAAATTGACAAATTGACAAATTGACAAATTGACAAATTGACAAATTGACAAATTGACAAATTGACAAATTGACAAATTGACAAATTGACAAATTGACAAATTGACAAATTGACAAATTGACAAATTGACAAATTGACAAATTGACAAATTGACAAATTGACAAATTGACAAATTGACAAATTGACAAATTGACAAATTGACAAATTGACAAATTGACAAATTGACAAATTGACAAATTGACAAATTGACAAATTGACAAATTGACAAATTGACAAATTGACAAATTGACAAATTGACAAATTGACAAATTGACAAATTGACAAATTGACAAATTGACAAATTGACAAATTGACAAATTGACAAATGGACAAATTGACAAATTGACAAATTGACAAATTGACAAATTGACAAATTGACAAATTGACAAATTGACAAATTGACAAATTGACAAATTGACAAATTGACAAATTGACAAATTGACAAAATGACAAATTGACAAATTGACAAATTGACAAATTGACAAATTGACAAATTGACAAATTGACAAATTGACAAATTGACAAATTGACAAATTGACAAATTGACAAATTGACAAATTGACAAATTGACAAATTGACAAATTGACAAATTGACAAATTGACAAATTGACAAATTGACAAATTGACAAATTGACAAATTGACAAATTGACAAATTGACAAATTGACAAATTGACAAATTGACAAATTGACAAATTGACAAATTGACAAATTGACAAATTGACAAATTGACAAATTGACAAATTGACAAATTGACAAATTGACAAATTGACAAATTGACAAATTGACAAATTGACAAATTGACAAATTGACAAATTGACAAATTGACAAATTGACAAATTGACAAATTGACAAATTGACAAATTGACAAATTGACAAATTGACAAATTGACAAATTGACAAATTGACAAATTGACAAATTGACAAATTGACAAATTGACAAATTGACAAATTGACAAATTGACAAATTGACAAATTGACAAATTGACAAATTGACAAATTGACAAATTGACAAATTGACAAATTGACAAATTGACAAATTGACAAATTGACAAATTGACAAATTGACAAATTGACAAATTGACAAATTGACAAATTGACAAATTGACAAATTGACAAATTGACAAATTGACAAATTGACAAATTGACAAATTGACAAATTGACAAATTGACAAATTGACAAATTGACAAATTGACAAATTGACAAATTGACAAATTGACAAATTGACAAATTGACAAATTGACAAATTGACAAATTGACAAATTGACAAATTGACAAATTGACAAATTGACAAATTGACAAATTGACAAATTGACAAATTGACAAATTGACAAATTGACAAATTGACAAATTGACAAATGAAAAAAATGAAAACTGGAAATTTTAAACATTGGAAAGTAAAAATGTTTTATAATAAGATAAATTAATAATTTTTCAAATTATTTTGATTGTTAATTTTTCCAAAATTGAATCCGTTTTTGAGTTTGGAAAATTGGAAACATGGAAAATTGGAAATTCAAAAATTTGGAAAAAAACAAAATTGGGAAATAAAAAATGTCAAAAATTTACAAATTGATAAAATGTAAAATTATTTTGTGTGCTGACTATACCTAATTCAGGTCTTTTTTTGTGTTTGAAAAATTGAAAATCAGTTTTTTTTTAAATTTGGAAATTTGGAAATTTGAAAATTTTGAAATTTGGAAACTTGGAAATTTGGAATTTGGAAATTTGGAAATTTGGGAATTTGGAAATTTGGAAATTTGGAAATTTGGGAATTTGGAAATTTGGAAATTTGGAAATTTGGAAATTTGGAAATTTGGAAATTTGGAAATTTGGATATGTGGAAATTTGAAAATTTGGAAATTTGAAAAATTTGGAAAATTTGGAAAATTTGAAAAATTTGGAAAATTTAAAAAATTTGGAAAATTTGGAAAATTTGGAAAATTTGGAAAATTTGGAAAATTTGGAAAATTTGGAAAATTTGGAAAATTTGGAAAATTTGGAAAATTTGGAAAATTTGGAAAATTTGGAAAATTTGGAAAATTTGGAAAATTTGGAAAATTTGGAAAATTTGGAAAATTTGGAAAATTTGGAAAATTTGGAAAATTTGGAAAATTTGGAAAATTTGGAAAATTTGGAAAATTTGGAAAATTTGGAAAATTTGGAAAATTTGGAAAATTTGGAAAATTTGGAAAATTTGGAAAATTTGGAAAAATTGGAAAATTTGGAAAATTTGGAAAATTTGGAAAATTTGGAAAATTTGGAAAATTTGGAAAATTTGGAAAATTTAGAAAATTTGGAAAATTTGGAAAATTTGGAAAATTTGGAAAATTTGGAAAATTTGGATAATTTGGAAAATTTGGAAAATTTGGAAAATTTGGAAAATTTGGAAAATTTGGAAAATTTGGAAAATTTGGAAAATTTGGAAAATTTGGAAAATTTGGAAAATTTGGAAAATTTGGAAAATTTGAAAAATTTGGAAAATTTGGAAAATTTGGAAAATTTGGAAAATTTGGAAAATTTGGAAAATTTGGACAATTTGGAAATTTGAAACTTTGGAAATTTGGAAATTTGGAAATTTTAAAAATATGGAAATTTGGAAGTAATGAAATTATGAAATTTGGAAGTAATAAAATTATGGAATGTGGGAAATAGCAAAATTGAAAAATAAAAAAAAAGACAAATTGATAACATTTTCAAATTATTTTGTTTGTGACTCTCCTTAAATCGAAGTTCGTCTTTGTCGTTACTTAACTTGGAAAATACAAAAAAATAAAAATTTGGAAAATAAACAAAAATCAAAATTGATAAATTTTAAAATTGTTTTGTTGGTTGACTTTCCCGAAATTGAATTCGTTTTTGACGTTACTTAACTTTGCTGCTTATAAGAGCAAACTTTTTGAAAAAGGAACAAAAAACAACTTATAACTAATCGCAGCACTAAACCACACATGTGCGACTAATAAGTCAACCGACTTTGGCAACATCTGAGCCTCTCTTTCGAAGATCTACACCATCTGATTTCTACCGAAACTGGGCAAGTGTCACCAAGTGGTCGCCACAGGCGTCAAAATTTCCCAAATTCTAACAGTGTATAATTTTTCAATTCCAGCTTCTAACCTCAATGTGGCGAGGCAAAGAAGAAAACGACTTAATAACTACTCTCTAATAACTAACATTTGTTTTTGCCTCTGCGAGAACGAGAGTCTTCAAATTGCAGTGGTCACAAAAGGTTCTAAATCGAGCACATGTTTGCGGCTTTTTTGTTGCCCTTTTTGACAGCGATGTCATTCGCGGTTTGAAGCGATTTTATTACTTTTGGGAAATTATAAATATGAGTCAAACAATACAAAGTAGAAGATTTTTTAAGCAAAACTTGTTTCTCCATCCTTCTTTGAAATTTATTTAACATTTTCCACTTCTCTATTACGGACTTCAAAAGTGATATATCTCTATGGAGTAATTATAAAAACTGGTCAATCTGTCAATCTGTCAATCTGTCAATCTGTCAATCTGTCAATCTGTCAATCTGTCAATCTGTCAATCTGTCAATCTGTCAATCTGTCAATCTGTCAATCTGTCAATCTGTCAATCTGTCATTATGTCATTCTGTCAATCTGTCAATCTGTCAATCGATCAATCTGTCAATCGGTCAATCTGTCAATCTGTCAATCTGTCATTCTGTCAATCTGTCAATCTTTCAACTTTTTGTCGATTTCTTTCGAATAGATTTTTTTATATTTCCTCTAATCTTGCTATAATTTCCACCACCTTAAATAAGCCTCTTCACACTTGGTCGCGTGGCAGCGAGCTTATTACGATACGCACTGGTAAATTTTCCCCTGCTGCGCAAATGAAGTGCATAAAAAGCGATGTATATAAATTCATCTTCAGGTTGTTTTTTTTCTGTTTTGCACACAACTTTCACGCTCCATGAAGATTCGCCAACTGAGCGCGAAGCACACGCGCCATATGAGAGTAACTCTTTTGCTGAGCTTTTTTTGCTGATGTTTTTTTTTTTCATGAAAAGAAGAAGGAAATGAGCAATCCTTGCTGGAATTTGTAGTAAAAAAAATTATGGAATCAATCTACCTAGCAGTGCAAAGAAATTTTCAACCGCCATGTTTGAAAAATTTGATTGTGACGAACAAAAAATCATCCCATAAATTACGAAACATCATTTTTCTTTTTTACTACGACTATCGCGACTTGGTGATTGCACTGACATGGAGGAAGAAATGTTTACTACACAACACACGGTTCTCACTAGTATTCTTGTCAGTTCGGGCCATGTTGCTCAGCCGATAGGGAGCTGACATATCAGCGTTACACTCGCCGGTGACCTTTAGAACTCGACGTGCGCAGAGTGTATGATTCTAGTGTATGTTCTGTGATTTTTTTAAAAGGAATGAAAAAAAACTTGAGAGGTGCGTTATGGTTTCAGGAAGATCCGATAAGAGTTATTTGACCTCGATTTTGGTTGAATTGTAAAATAATGCGTAGATTTGGGAAATAACTTATCAATTCAATACGGACTTGATTTTCCAAAGCGTCAATTTATTCATTTGACCAAAATCTGTCCATTTGACCCAATATTTGTTCATTTGACCCACGATGTATCCGATTAAACCAAAATTTGTCCATTTGACCTAAGATTTGATCATTTGTCCGTTTGACCCAAATGTGCCAATTTGACCCAAGATTTGTCCTTTTGACCTAAGATGTGTCCATTTGTCCATTTGACCTAAGATTTATACATTTGACCCAAGATTTGTCCTTTTGACCTTAGATGTGTCCATTTGTTCATTTGACCTAAGATTTGTCCTTTTGACCTAAGATGTGTCCACTTTTTCATTTGACCTAAGATGTGTCCATTTGTCCATTTGACCTAAGATTTATCCGTTTGACCCAAGATTTGTCCTATTGACCTAAGATGTGTTAATTTGTCCATTTAACCTAAGATTTATCCATTTGACGCAAGAATTGTCCTTTTGACCTAAGATGTGTCCATTTGTCCATTTGACCCAAGATTTGTCCTTTTGACTTAAGATGTGTCCTTTTGTCTATTTGACCTAAGATTTATCCATTCGACCCAAGATTTGTCCTTTTGACCTAATGTGATTTTTCAATTTGACCCAATATTTGTCCCTTTGACCTAAGACGTGTCCTTTTGTCCATTTGACCTAAGATTTGTCCCTTTGGCCTAAGACGTGCCCTTTTGTCCATTTGACCTAAGATTTGTTCTTTTGACCTAAGATGTATCCATTTGTCCATTTGACCTAAGATTTATCCATTTGACCTAAGATTTGTTCCTTTAACCTAAGATGTGTCCATTTGTCCTATTGACCTAAGATTTATCCATTTGTCCTAAGATTTTTCCTTTTGACCTAAGATGTGTCCATTTGACCCAAGATTTGTCCTTTTGACCTAAGATGTGTCCATTTTACCCAAGATTTGTTCATTTGACTTAACGTTTGTCCATTTGACCCAAGATCTATCCATTTGACCCAAGAATCGTCCGTTTGACCCAAAATTTGTCCATTTGACCTAAGATTCACCCATTTGACCCAAGAATTGTCCATTTGGCCATTTGGACTTCGAGACTTTGCTTACTCTTAAAAATTGCTGAAATTTACCAAATTCTATATTTCTCGAATTTTTTAAAGATAAATTTGGATCAATTTCAGCACAAATCTAAATGCTCATTCCAAGACCGGAAATTGCGCCCACATCGGCTAAACATTCCAACCTGTTGCAACACACACACACGTTCCGTCAACAGCTGTGTCGTTTCAATAACCGGAAGGTCGGCGATACCGCCTCCACCGAGCGCGGCTAAATTGGAGAGGTAAATTGATTAGAATCGATGTTTATACTGGACTCTATATAGCAGAGCAACAGTGGAGGTTCAACTCGATGTCGTACCTCATCATCGAATGGCAATTTTCAATTCAATTGTTGCTCTCGGGGTGATGTTATACCGGCACAGGTCTTCAGGTCAACACGCTAATTGGATCTTGGACATTGTGAGGAGTCTTCTAAAAATATAGAATGATCTGCGGCTGGAATTGCAACTAAAATTCGCAAAAAAAACAATCTTCCCTGACATAACTTCCAGCTCCGCTGTAATAAAAGGGGACAAATCTCTAGCCGGACTGTTCCGCCATCACACTTTTAATGGATAATAATAGCAATCATAACAAATGTGACATAGTTTAGAATCCCGTTTTGTCGCTTTTTGTGGTGGTGGTGGCATGACACACATAACTCAGCGCGAAATTTACGCGAAACTGCACACAACCTTCACAACTTGCAGCCACTTTCCAGCTGTAGGGGAAGGTGGGGTTCTTAAATACCTCACAGTAGTAATTTAGAATATCTGCGTGGAATTCAACCTTCAAGTTATACAAATCGAAGAAATTAGGCAAAATTCACCCCCGCAAAAAAGAAACATTCCTCGAATCAAATTTACCCAATTTACTCGAACCTCAACTAAAAAAAAAAACTAGAGGCGCGAATAAATTTGCGTGCAAAAATGGTCGCAAACTCTGTGGAATAGCTAGAAAAGCCCCCCGGTAGAAACACGCGCGCACACAACACCGGGCCAAACAGTGACAGTACTGTCACTGGCGAGTTTTGATTATGATTAAATAACTACCGGATACATCCTTCCTGCCCTGCAGGCCCGGCCACGAATGGGGCTGGATGGAGTTTGCATTTGCGACAGTGACTTTGTTTTAGTTTTGTGATGGAACGTTTCTCTGTTTTGGAGTTGTCTCGAGATAATTTTGCTATTTTTTCGAAACTGATATCAATTTTATAAAATAATCGTCAAAATTGTTGTTTTTACAGGACAGGATTGAAAGATTTTTTCCGAAAAAAAATTACGAATGGAATGAAATGAGATTTTCATTAGTTTACAAAAACTTTTAACAGAATATCGATCATCACTTAAGACGATATAACAAAAAATGTCCTTAAATTCATACATTGGGATTCTAATAAACGAAAGATGAACAGAATTTTGGCCACGACTGAATCAAGAGACATGTCCTTGAAAAGACCACTAATAACATGTAAATAACACTAAATTTTACCCATCTTTTTCTAACCTCCATAAAAAAAAGATGGATACGAAGACGGTAGAGGGCCTAAAATTTAAAAAAAGTGGCCGCGATTTGATCAAATCGAATGATTGATCGACTTATTAAGGTGCAGCTCATCTCACTTACATTGAATGTAAAAATGTGTAGTAAAAATCAATTTCATGTCTTAAAAGCTTAAACAAAAAAACGTGTTGTTTTTGATTCAACCTACACGGAAAGACATTTTGTAAGCATATCCCGTTACTCTATATGCGGAATTGTGAACAATGAAATGTTTACAAAATCGTCAAATTTGTTAGACCATTTGGTTGTAAATGATTCCAAAACCAATCACATTGTTTTCAAATCAGATTTATTTTGAAAGACATGAAAGATTCTGTGAACAGATCACATTTCACAGAAACAACAGGGGAGGAAGGATGCGTGGACATACCGTACCAAACGCTCCGGATCAGTTATGATAAGGTTTGTTAATGTTAATTTGGCAGTAATTAAACATTTTTGGAGGAAACAGTATTGGAGAATTGGAGAATGGGAGTGAGAACGAGGGATATATCATTTTATAAAAGAATAATAACATAGAAAGAGCACCAGTGCATAATACAAGTCAGAATGTTCTCAGCAACTTGGACAATGGACATCCAGGATGATTGAACAGAATTTGTCTAATTCTCTTTAAACAACATCCTTCGTACATGGATTCGAGTTCGTTTATCGGTAATAGCATCCATTCCTCCCTCCATCTCGGTCAAGCCCTTCCTCTCAATTTACGCTAGGGGCGTTCAAATAATTGCGTGCCAAATTTTAAGCTCACATTAGCGGGTCGAATGTGAAAAAATGAATGACGTATAATTAAAATGAAAACGGCAAAAACACATCTACCGGCTTTGGTTTTTTTTAAATTATAGTTTTATTTTACATTTTCATCACTTAAGTTTTAGTGAACAAAAAAATATTTTTTTCCAAAAGTTTTATTCAATTGAAAAAATATGAATGAATGAATAATTCTCATACCCGCCGGCAACTTTGTCCATTTACAGGTGTTCGCTTGATCAAACAGTTCGACATCTTAAGTTCAGTAATCTGTACACCCACGCACATAATTTTGTTTTTTGTACCGTAAACCGAGGTGACATTGATAAGATTTTTGAATATTCCAAAAACCGGGTGACTTTGATAGTCATAGTTTTTGTTTTTAAAATCAGGTAAAAGGTGTTCAAATTTTATTTTACGTCGAATATACCATAGCTGAGGTTGCTGATATAGTTTTTAACAAAAAAATCAATGTTTATATTTAGTTATGCTTTATAAGTTTTATAACAAAATACAAATTTTAGGTAAAATTGTTAAAAAGTCAGTCTTCTGCCTGAAATTTGTTAAAAAAAAGTCTTGTTTATTAAATTATCGATTCATATTGATTTTAAACTGAATTCGAAGCACGAATCAAAAGTTTTCACATTTTGTATGAAATTTGTTCTACTGAAAATGCCTTCAAATTTGGAAATTTTATTTAATTATGTTTCAAAAACACACAATTTTTATTATTTACTAACTTCGTTTACTTTCTCCTAGTGCAAAATTGTCCGAAGAATCCGAAAATGCATTCCGTTTTCCGATTTGAAATCATGTTCATTGAGAAAATCATGACACTTTGAGAATATGAACATAATGCTATTCATCAACGTTTTCTTAATTATAGTTCCGTACGTATTTCATTTGTACTCTTCATCTTGCGAAAAAAATATCTCAAACCTATCAATATCAGCCCTGCTATCAAAGTCACCCCGTTTTATGGTACGAATTTTGAAAGAATTAGTTATTTTATTTTGAAATAATTGAAATAATTTCATCAAATTGATTAAACTATTATGATAAATCAATGCAAAGAGATTTTTCAACAATTGTTTCTCCAATTTCTTTAAAATTACAATTAATTTTGGTCAGTCAAATTCTTAACTCAAATGTATGAAAAATGAGTTTGGGGCCAAGTTCATTGACAAATTTACTGTTTAAAATCACATTTAAACGTGTAAAATTATTTCAATAAGATAGATTTTTCAACAAAATATCTGTTTCGGGATCAAAGTAAGGATAAATCATACGTTTAATATTACAAAAAACGCATAAATTAAATCTTAAAATTTGCGAAATAAAAAATCACTTCACAGGTGGGTCAAAGGGTCATTTTAGATAATTATTCTAAAAATCACCTCGCGGGCCACATTTGGTGTTTCTAATCGATTTATTGCAGTGCCAACGGCAATCAATTAAAATTTTGCTTTTTTCACAGACGTATTTCAAGGAAAGACAATTTAAAATTTGGAAAAATGACACAGAGTGGAAAACTCCGCTCCTCAAATTTGATAAAAAATTGATTTTTTATTTTTGCTCTTCCAAGACTGTTATCATTTAATACCCGGGACTGACATTAGCTGAACTAAACTTTCTCATAATTTCACTGCCGCCCAGCGGGTTTTGGATAGGACCACTCGCTCACTAACATAGTTTTTTTACCCCTCCAACTACTCTACTCTAAATTGATTTGGAATTTTTAAATTCAAGATGGTGACCAAATTGGTGGTGTTGGAACATTGAGAAAATGAATTCGGAAATGTAACATGTAATCAATCAATCAAAATCTTGTGATGCAAACTACCGTCCGAGTTAACACAATTGATGATCTAAACCTGTCCCAAATTACTGTTAATTTTCTATCTTTATTAATTTACTTTATTAAACTACTTCTTAGTTTTATTCGAAAAGCTGGGTTAGTTAAATAATTTGCGGTCTTTTTTGTATGTTGAGACAGTAGAATTGTTTTAATTTATTAAGATTTAGGAAAAGTAAATTTGATATGTCCAACAAAAATAAGTTATTGTTGATTAATTTAACGTTTATTTGACAGACGTTTCAGCCTACTCAAAACTAACTAGCCTGATGTTTGATGTTTAGTACTTCAATTACAGATTTCAATTTTAATTAACTGTAGCTATTTTGTAGACTACATTAGTGTTGCCGTAATGTGGTGTATCTGTCTATATGTCAATTGCATTATTACTTCAAATCAATTCAATAGTTTGCAATTTTGAGGTGAATTTCGATAGTCTCAAATTATGAGGTTCTGTATTTTTATGTGTTTGAAAAAGTGACTGGTAGTATATTCCAAAGGGTGAAAAGAAGATCTGCTAACATGATTCGCTAAACATTTCCAGCTGAGTATCTCACAACAAACTAAGTCCATCCAAGTTCAAGTCCGTCCAACCCAAAACACGATCCCAATGAGTTTCACCACTAATCGTTGCCAGAAACTGCAAATGAACCATAACCAAAACAGCAAGTGACCGCGTCGGGAAAAACGCGCGCACGCGAACGATCGTCTACGCCGAGCGCCATCACTTAATCCTCAGTTCAGTTCAGTTCAGTTCATCTCTCGGGTGTCCTTATCAAGAGCTCCCTTTTTTTACATGACGACTTGAACACTGTTTTCATGTTTTTTGTAGCGTCTTTGCTCTCGTCTAACAGAGTCTCTTCTCGAGTACATAAGGTAGTATATTTAGTTCATCTTTATCTGTGCGAGCTGTATGTTTCTTCTGGGAAAATAAGCCTCGAGTTCGACTGAACAAAAAACAGACGGTTCAATCTTATCACCATTATCGCCTGGAGCTCGAGTTCAGCGAAACTAACCTGGTCCGGACAGCGATGGACGCAATGCTGCTCCAACTCCTGGGTCGCCACTTGGTAGTCATCCTCCAGCTCAACCTCCGTCAACGATTGACCCCGGGACTGACTGCCAGCTAAGATCACCACCACCAACAGCACCAAAATCCGTTGCATCGTAACTCCCCCGATTGATCCCCTTAAGATTCACCTTTTTCTCAAGAAACCACTTGTTTCAAACTTCAACCCCTGCGCTGATAACACATTTCACCTGTTTCAAATTACACCCCGTTGAACTCTTCGTTGAACACTTCAGGTGATCTTCGGTTTCTTCGTCAAACTATCCTCAACCGCAAAATCTTTTCTCACCGCCTGGACCAACTCAGCATGGTCTTCTGATCAGCTCTCCCAAACTCCCCGCCAAGACACTCCATACTTCCGGCCTGGACACTAAACTCCTCTTCAAAATAAAAAAAAACTAACCTCAAGAATGAGGTAATCGATCCCCGTTCAGTCGTCGTAACCTGATCCCTTTTTTCATACACTTTCATGCGACCTTTCCAAAGTCGAGTCACCAGCCACTTAATCCTTCCTTCTTATCAGGGCCTTACAAAGCTCCGAACACACACACACAGTCCAGCAGGTTCTGCTCCGACTTTCACGACCTAATCCGACGGCGGTCCAACGACAACTGATCGGACCGGCGAAGCGTTTGAATCACTCAGTTGAACGGGCGATCGCGCGCGCACACCCGATGATCCTCAAATTCGACTGTTTAGTGCGCAAACTGACGGTGAGATGGCGCGTCGATCAGCGTTGACGATCCGGAACATGAAAGCAAGCCAGACTGAACGGAGAGGAGAGTAAAGTGACCGCGCAGAACAAGTGCCGATGCACGACTGAGTTGTGGAAGTTGACTGGCTTAAGCGGAATGGCAGAATTTTTTTTCGAGTGTTGTGAATGAAAATGAAAATGAGGGGGAGAGTTGGAAAGGGTTCTGAGTGAGGAGTTTAGGAGCGGGGAAGAGCGCAACAAGTGGTCGTGCGTGAAATTAATGCACGGTTGCGTGACGGGGGGAAATGGTACAGAAATTATTTTAAAAAAACATTAGGGAAAAAAGTAGTTTAAATGATAGTAAGAAATTTAAATATTCAGTGAAATTTAAAAACATATTTGTCCAATTTTATTTTTTTACGCTTCATTCCTCGGTTATTTGAAAGTGCATTATCTCTAGGGCGTCCAATTATCTCGGGTTTTGAATATCCCGGGAAACGGGAAAAATATTTTTTGAATCCCGGGAATTCCCGGGATCCCGGGAAATTTTTAAGGCAGTCAAAAAATGTATGCTTTCATTATATTTGTTTTGTATGTTATTATGTATTATGTTAAAAAAATAGAATTAGCTCAAAACTGTTAATTGGTGATAATCTACACTTCAATCTAAAAAAGACAGCAGTTTCTAAATAGCTTGAAAAAATATATTTTTTTTGTGATTTGTTGTGCTTTTGAACCACAATTTTTAATCCAATGTGATTCAAATTAAATTAGTCTCTCATAAATATATTTCTTTAATTTATTTTTTATATGACATGACTAGCAGAGCTTGAAAACATCTTTGAAAATATAAAAAAAGAAACGATATGCAAATAACATGATAACAGTCCATGTAAATATTTAGATAAGTTTTGAATTTCATGTTTTATATAAAACATATTTTACAAATAATTTTTAAATCGCCAATACATTTGGAAATCTAATTATTCCAATCTAATTGTAATAATTGTTTTGTTCTGTTCCTGTTTAAACCGAAATCAATAAAAAAAATCAAAACATTATGCAAAAAAATTGGCTAAACCAGCTGTCCTAATTCGTTACATTTTTCCTGATAAATATAATTTATTTTCAAATTTAAAATCATAAACATACGTAAATATTATATCCAGTCTATTAAAAACATATAAAATTAACTAGAAAATATTTCAAGCACTAGGCATTCTGCGGATCTGTAAACTAAAATTATAACAATTTTTCCCAATAAGCCAATTTGATGCTGATAATTGTGAATACTAATTTAAATGCTATCGATCATATCGATTACTAAGTACATCCATTAACATAAACAAATCTGAATTTCCAGACCAAAATTTGTTTTTTTTTATTTATTTCCGGAATTCCCGGGACAAAATATGAAAATTCCCGGGATTTGGGTATTCCCGGTTTTGGGAAAATCCCGGGAATTTTGTCCTGAGAATTCCCGGGATGGACGCACTAGTTATCTCAATGTTTGCGTTTAAAAAAGTGAAAGAGTGAAAATAGCAATATAAAAATAAAAATTATCTGGTGTACAACAATGGTCACGTAAAATTTTACATTTCACAAAATGACAACCCAATGAAGATCTGAAATAATGAATAAACATTAAAAAAAAACTAATAATTAGAATAAAAATAAGACGCCAAATATAGAAACAACATTGCGAATCAGTGATGGAAGAATCTGAATCCAAAGAAAATCTTATGACGCTCATTAAGACAAATAATCACGAACGATCAGTAATCAATGAAAATCAGTAAAAAGAAACTCAAAAAATCATCATCTGGTTTATTCGGCGGAACACCGATTTCACTACTGAGTAATTCTCTGAGATTTCGGTCATTCGATATTTTTTAACTTTTTTGGTGCCTTCAGTATGCCCAAATAAGCCATTTTGCATCCTTAGTTTGTCCATATAAATTTCCATACCAATTTGGCAGCTGTCCATACAAAAATGATCAATGAAAATTCAAAAATCTGTATGGTTTGAAGGATTTTTTGATCGATTTGGTGTCTTCGGCAAAGTTGTAGGTATGAGCAAGGACTACACTGAAAAAATGATACACGGTAAAAAAATGTGATTTTTAATTTTACTTTTTGTCACTAAAACTTGATTTGCAAAAAAAAACCCTATTTTAATACTTTTTTTTTACATTTTCTGATATGTTTTAAAGGACATCAAATGCCAACTTTTCAGAAATTTCCAGAATGAGCAAGAAATCTTTGACCGATCTTATGACTTATTGAATCAATAGTATTTTTTTCAAAAAATCTAAATATCGGTCGCAAAAATTTTCAACTTCATTTTTTGATGATAAATTGAATTTGCAATCAAAAAGTACTTTATAAAATTTTTGATAAAGTGCACCGTTTTCAAGTTATAGCCATTTTTAGATATTTTTTTGTTGAAAATAGTCGCAGTTATTAATTTTTTAAATTTAGTGCACATGTTTGCTTACTTTTGAAAAAAATACCTTTGATTTTCGAGAAAATTCACTGTATTTTGCCTTTCTGAACTTTATTGATACGACTTTTAGTTGCTGAGATATTGCCATGCAAAGATTTAAAAACAGGAAAATTGTTTTTTTCTAAGTCAAACAACCCACCATTTTATAATGTCGATATCTTAGCAACTAATTGTCCGATTTTCAATGTTCAAATATGAAACATTCGTGATATTTTCCGATCTTTTTGAAAACAATATTATATTTTTATTATTAAGACTAACATTTCAAAAGGGCGTAACATTGAATGCTTGGTAGTACTTTTCGATTGCAAATTCGATTTTAAATCGAAAAATGAAGTTGAAAAATTTTTGCGACCTATATTTAGATTTAAAAATAAATAGTATTGATCAAAAAATTATAACTCGGTCAAAGATTTTTTGCACAATCTGGAAATTTCTGAAAAGTTTGCATTTGATGTCTCCTAAAACATATCAGAAAATGATAAAAATAAAAAAAAAAATTTTTGGCAAATTAAGTTAGTGACAAAAAGTAAAATTGAAAATCACCAAAAAAACATTTTTAACCGTGTATCTTTTTTTTCAATGAAGACCTTATCCATCCATAACCACAACTTTGCCGAAGACACCAAATCGATCAAAAAAATCCTTCAAAAGATACAGTTTTTTGAATTTTCATAAATCATTTTTGAATGGACAGCTGCCAAATTTGTGTGGAAAATTATATGGACAAACCAATGATGCAAAATGGCTACTTTGGACATACCGAAGACACCAAAAAAGTTTCAGCCGATTTAAAAAAATACAAAAAAAAATCGAATGACCGAAATCTCACAGAGTTGATCGTTTGTGATAAGTGGCTAAAAAAGAAAACTTGCAACCAAAAACAAATCCTCTTCGTTTGCGCAAAATACAATTTAAAACGCTAATAAAACACTCTCTCCCCCCGTTCCAGTCACAAATCACCCTGCGCATCCATATTTTCATTCAGAATTCACAGTTTGTTTGCAACTCATTCAGCAACCAAAAAAAAAACGCACACAAAAACCCCCAGATCCACAAGTGGGGTGCAGTCCGTCATGTCATCCCGCGCGCATCATCACAGTCTCTCGTTAGTCGCTATGGTTCTATAGTTAGTTGGACCGTTCGCTGGCGGGTTTAAGCTCCAGGCCCATGGGGTTTGAATTGAAGTGAATGAAAACAAGTGGAGTCGAATTAAATTTGATCATATTTCATATTTTGCGCTCGCACCCCTCCGCCACAAATTTGTTTTGTGTGTGTTTTTTTGCATGCATCCTTAAACAGATAAAATAAATGATTTAAAGGTTCTTGAAATGTTTGAAAATGATTTCAAATATCGAACATTTTCTTTCGACATCAATTCAGAATTTTCCGATTATTCAAAATTCAAACATATTTTCAACAGTGTTTGATAAACTTGTCGTAGTAGTTTTTTTTTGCATTTTGCATGAATGAAGTCGCGTTTGGGCAGACACATAAACTAGTAGCTTGGACTAAGCCAAGTTCAGGTGGACCGACTGAGCGAGAGGAAGCAAAGTTGGGGAACCCGAGCGAGAGAGAGAGAGTCTGCTGCTAGCTAATAAATATGCGGAATTGGCCGGAGAGATATACACAACTGGCCAAATACTAACTTAGTTTAGGGTTAAAACTGTGTACAGGGGGAAGAGGATTCCGCTTTGGGGTCAGCTTGATTAGTTGGATTTGAACCACCGCACGCGGGCTAGAATTTTGTTTAAAATGGTTAGAAAATCACGAGGGGGATTTGTTTGGATTCTACGCTGAGTTTGAGAGTGATTTGGGCTTTTTTTTATGTTACAAATTTATTCAGTCGCGTTTTCAAGGTTTAATTTGTATTTCCTTCTTTTTTTATATTTTATCTTCTGGAATTTGCAAAAAAAAATATGTTAGGGTAAATTAAACCTTTCCTGGCCTATTTCTAGTATCGGCCTATTAGCATTTGAGCAATTCTCTACCAAAACCGGAAATGGATTTTATTTGTATTTTTTTATTTGTCTCAAACTTTGTAGGGGCCTTCCCTATTACCAAATAAGCTATTTTGCGTCATTGGTTCACCCATACAAGTCTCCATACAATTTTGGCTGCTGTCCATACAAAATTGTATGTAAATATTCAAACAACTGTAACTTTTGAGTTAATTTTCTGATCAATTTGGTGTCTTGGGCTAATTGTAAGTATTGTTGAGGACTTTTGAGAAAAAAATAGGTACACGGAAAAAAAATTTGCTGATTTTTTAATCAACTTTTTTTTTCACTAAGACTCAATTTCCCAAAATACGTATTTTTTGATTTTCGAGATTTTTTTATATGTTTTAGGGGACAAAAATCCGCAACTTTTGAGCCATAGACAAACATCGTCAAAAAATCTGCCGCCGAGTTATGAATTTTTGAAAAAAATGTGATTTACGGAAAAAAAATTAAGAAAAAGAAACACGAAAATTGAAGTTTTCTAAATCTCACCAAAACAACCCACCATTTTCTAATGACGATATCTCAGTAAGTAATGGTCCGATTTTCAATGTTAATACATGAAACATTCGTAAAATTTTCCGATCTTTTCGAAAACAATATTTTGATTTTTTTTAAATCAAGACTGGCATTTTAAATGGGCGTAATATTCAATGTTTGGCCCTTTTAAAACGTTAGTCCTGATTAAAAAAAAATAAAATATTTTTTTCAGAAAGATCGGAAAATTCCACAAATGTTTCTTGTATTAACATTGAAAATCGGACCATTACTTACTGAGATATCGTCATTAGAAAATGCAATTTTATAGCAATTTTCCGAACTTTTCAAAAAAAATATTTTTAGAAATGGTCACTCATGGTCACTATTTTTAAAAATCGAAAAACTGCAAATATTTCGCTAAAATCAAACTTTCGGTGGCTATATCTTGAAAACGGAGCCCTTTATCAAAAAAACTGTTAAGTACTTTTCGATTGCAAATTCAATTTTGCATTAAAAAATAATGTCAAATTTGTTTTTGCATGAAACTTCGATTTTTTCCAAAAATCACTACTTTTTCAAAAATTCATAACTTGGCGGCAGATTTTTCGACCATGTTTCTCTATGGCTCAAAAGTTGCGGATTTTTGTCCCCTAAAACATATCAAAAAATCTCGAAAATCAAAAAATACGTATTTTGGGAAATTGAGTTATAGTGAAAAAAAAGTTGATTAAAAAATCAGCAAATTTGTTTTCCGTGTACCTATTTTTTCTCAAAAGTCTGTTTACAACTTTGCCCAGGACACCAAATTGATCAGAAAATTCACTCAAAAGTTACAGTTGTTTGAATATTTACATACCATTTTTGTATGGACAGCAGCCAAAATTGTATGGAGACTTGTATGGGTGAACCAATGATGTAACAATGCTTATTTGGTCATTTGGAAGGCCCCCACAAAGTTTGAGCCAAATCGAAAAATACAAAAAATAAAAATGGTCGAAATCGGCCGATTTCGTAGAGAGTTGCTCATTTTGATCATGAATTACAGCTTTCTTTTGTGTTTTTATCTAGTTATTTTTGACAGAATGTTAATTGGTTAAAACAAATCGAGTTTACTCAGTTAAAATCTCTATCTGCGAGTTTTTGCATTTTTTTTTCAAACTAAGTAGTTTAAAAAAATAATCGTGTTTTCAAACAATCCTTTCCTGTTTTTGCATTTTTTTCAAACCTGTGCCGTTCTTTATAATTTCATTTTTGTGGATTTTTAGCATTCTTTATTTTTAGCATCTTAGCATATTATCCTGCCACTCTTTCATACAAGTTTGTCTGTACAAGTGACAATATAGCACTGCAGCGAAGAAATACCAAACTTCATATGAGCAATTCTCCACCAAACCCGGATTTTACTTATATTTTTTTATTTGGCTGAAACTTTGTGGGGGCCTTCCCCATTACCTAAGAAGCCATTTTGTGTCATTTGTTCACCCATACAAATTTCCATTAAATTTTGGCAGATGTTCATACAAAAATGGTACGTAGATATTCGAAAATCTGTAACTTTTCAATGAATTTTTGGATTGATTTAGATTCGTGGGCAAAGTTGTAAGTATTGATGAGGACTCTACCGAAATAATAGGGACACGGGAAAAAAATGTGTTTTTTAACCTGGCCATGGTCTTCGTTTTCTACATACACGAATGGTGTTCCGGGTTTATAGGACCCAGAAATGTTTTCGGCTGCCAAAATTCGAGATTGTAACCGATTGTGGATGTCTTGACCTCGAATGAAAGGCTAGGATGTCTACTTTCTGAATCTGACCGGCAGAACCGGTTTTGGACACCGTGGCCACCGGGAACCTGCTATAACCGAAAAAAGTCCTTTTTGAGGCCCCTACTTTGAGGAACTGTATCTCCGAAACGATTGCACATAGCAGGTTGCTTCCAGTTGCATTCGACAGATAATAACCTGAATTTTAAGCCCCAGAAAAAATAATTGGTCCATAGTGGCCACCGTTTCCGGTAACCCGGAACTTCCGGAAAACTTGATTTTTGCAGTTTTTGACATAAAACCGTCACACGGACCAGTCTTTTGAAACGGATTATTTTGCAAATCATTGCAGAAGGATACTACATACTACCCCTGACTGTTTGGTATCGGTTCTGGCCAACTGCGGCCAATCCGGAACCGGTTCCAGGGGTACCCTAAACGGTTCCAATAATTGTCACGCTAGAAATCCGTCATGTTGCATATCAAACTTCATGAAATTGAAAGTTATGACCATCTGAGGTCATGCCGATGTCCTCTGACCCAACCTGGTCACTCCAGAACCGGTTACCGGTGGCCACTGAGGGACACTATCGGAATATGCAATGAACCCTATCGTTCGACGTATCAAACTTCATGAAATTGAAAGTTAGGACCATCTGAGGTCATGCTGATGTCCTCTGACCCAACCTGGTCACTCCGGAACCGGTTACCGGTGGCCACTGAGGGACACTATCGGAATATGCAATGAACCCTATCATCCAACGTATCAAACTTCATGAAATTGAAAGTTATGACCATCTGAGGTCATGCCAATGTCCTCTGACCCAACCTGGTCACTCCGGAACCGGTTACTGGTGGCCACTGAGGGACACTATCGGAATATGCAATGAACCCTATCATCCGACGTATCAAACTTCATGAAATTGAAAGTTATGACCATCTGAGGTCATGCCGATGTCCTCTGACCCAACCTGGTCAATCCGGAACCGGTTACTGTTGGCCACTGAGGGACACTATCGGAATATGCAATGAACCCTATCGTCCGACGTATCAAACTTCATGAAATTGAAAGTTAGGACCATCTGAGGTCATGCTGATGTCCTCTGACCCAACCTGGTCACTCCGGAACCGGTTACCGGTGGCCACTGAGGGACACTATCGGAATATGCAATGAACCCTATCATCCGACGTATCAAACTTCATGAAATTGAAAGTTAGGACCATCTGAGGTCATGCCGATGTCCTCTGACCCAACCTGGTCAATCCGGAACCGGTTACTGGTGACCACTGAGGGACACTATCGGAATATGCAATGAACCCTATCATCCGACGTATCAAACTTCATGAAATTGAAAGTTATGACGATCTGAGGTCATGCCGATGTCCTCTGACCCAACCTAGTCACTCCGGAACCAGTTACCGGTAGCCACTGAGGGACACTATCGGAATATGCAATGAACAAGCTAAAACTTTTATCACTCTAAGTCCTTCAATTATCAAGAAACTTCTTGGCTTAAACCATAGGGAACTACGAATACTCGCAGGGCTTCTAACAGGACATTGTCCTGCTAGATATCACCTGCACAAAATCGGCATGGGGCCACTGTCGTTTTTGTTTAACTGAGCTAGAAAGCTTGGCAGATTTACTCTGCCGGATAAATGGATAAACCATGTCTGCAAAATAACCCCTCGTCTTCCGGCATGATCTCAGATGGTCATAACTTGCAATTTCATGAAGTTTGATACGTCGGATGATAGGGTTCATTGCATATTCCGATAGTGTCCCTCAGTGGCCACCGGTAGCCGTTTCTGGAGTGACCAGGTTGGGTCAGAGGACATCGGCATGACCTCAGATGGTCATAACTTTCAATTTCATGAAGTTTGATACGTCGGATGATAGGGTTCATTGCATATTCCGATAGTGTCCCTCAGTGGCCACCGGTAGCCGTTTCTGGAGTGACCAGGTTGGGTCAGAGGACATCGGCATGACCTCAGATGGTCATAACTTTCAATTTCATGAAGTTTGATACGTCGGATGATAGGGTTCATTGCATATTCCGATAGTGTCCCTCAGTGGCCACCGGTAGCCGGTTCCGGAGTGACCAGGTTGGGTCAGAGGACATCGGCATGACCTCAGATGGTCATAACTTTCAATTTCATGAAGTTTGATACGTCGGATGATAGGGTTCATTGCATATTCCGATAGTGTCCCTCAGTGGCCACCGGTAACCGGTTCCGGAGTGACCAGGTTGGGTCAGAGGACATCGGCATGACCTCAGATGGTCCTAACTTTCAATTTCATGAAGTTTGATACGTCGGATGATAGGGTTCATTGCATATTCCGATAGTGTCCCTCAGTGGCCACCGGTAGCCGTTTCTGGAGTGACCAGGTTGGGTCAGAGGACATCGGCATGACCTCAGATGGTCATAACTTTCAATTTCATGAAGTTTGATACGTTGGATGATAGGGTTCATTGCATATTCCGATAGTGTCCCTCAGTGGCCACCGGTAGCCGGTTCCGGAGTGACCAGGTTGGGTCAGAGGACATCGGCATGACCTCAGATGGTCATAACTTTCAATTTCATGAAGTTTGATACGTCGGATGATAGGGTTCATTGCATATTCCGATAGTGTCCCTCAGTGGCCACCGGTAACCGGTTCCGGAGTGACCAGGTTGGGTCAGAGGACATCGGCATGACCTCAGATGGTCATAACTTTCAATTTCATGAAGTTTGATATGCAACATGACGGATTTCTAGCGTGACAATTATTGGAACCGTTTAGGGTACCCCTGGAAACGGGTCCGGATTGGCCACAGTTGGAACCGATACCAAACAGTCAGGGGTAGTATGTAGTATCCTTCTGCAATGATTTGCAAAATAATCCGTTTCAAAAGACTGGTCCGTGTGACGGTTTTATGTCAAAAACTGCAAAAATCAAGTTTTCCGGAAGTTCCGGGTTACTGGAACCGGTGGCCACTATGGACCAATTATTTTTTCTGGGGCTTAAAATTCAGGTTATTATCTGTCGAATGCAACTGGAAGCAACCTGCTATGTGCAATCGTTTCGGAGATACAGTTCCTCAAAGTAGGGGCCTCAAAAAGGACTTTTTTCGGTTATAGCAGGTTCCCGGTGGCCACGGTGTCCAAAACCGGTTCTGCCGGTCAGATTCAGAAAGTAGACATCCTAGCCTTTCATTCGAGGTCAAGACATCCAAAATCGGTTACAATCTCGAATTTTGGCAGCCGAAAACATTTCTGGGTCCTATAGACCCGGAATACCATTCGTGTATGTAGAAAACGAAGACCATGGCCAGGCTAATGATGCAAACTGGTTTCTTTGGGCATACCGAAAGCACAAGAAAAGTTTCAGCCGGATTAAAAAATACAAAAATTAAAATTCAAAAAAAAAACGACCGATTTCGTAGAGAATTGCTCATAAAAATAACATTTTTAAATCACATCTTTAATTTTTTTTTTCGTCCATGGTTAAAATAAATGACATTGTCAAAGTGTAATCATTATTTCTTAAAAGTACTTACCGTAACCTAAAACCACCTAAAACTTTGGCGAAGACACTAAATCGATCTGGAAATCCCTTCTCAATATACAAATATTTTCTAATATTGTCTATGCAATTTTGTATGAACAGCCTTTGAATGATGAGAATCATTCATAAACCACGTGGACACTTTTTTTTAAAGTCTCAAGCTGACTTTTCAGAGCTCCAAATATCACTTTTCTCTCAAACCAAACCCTGAATTGCTGCGTTTAAAAATGGATTTTTGATGGTTTTGACGTAGAAGGGGTAGATTGAAGAAACAAATTTTGGTGTCTTCGGTAAAGTTGCATGGATTGACATGTCTAACAAGTTTCTTGAAGACAAAAAATCCTTCAAAGCTAGAATTTCAAAAACACCTAAATCGTAAAACGTATGATAGAATTTGAACACTTTGGAACTCATTTTTCTCTATTACTTTCACACCTCATGTAACCTTATATGAACCCGAAATGTTGTATAGAGTTCTGTAAGTAGGGTTATTTAATAGGGTTATTTAATCTTGAAATTGTTTGGCTCATTGCGATGTTTTTTTTAAATACCTATCTAACTACGGGTATATTGTAAGCTCCGAACATAATTTTTATCAAAATATTTTTGATCCGAATTCAGTTTAGAAATTTTATTTGCTTAAGTGCTCATAACTTTGAATAGAGTTGTCTGATATTGACTATTTTTTGAATGGATGGATCAAGTACAAGCTCCAGACATCATTTTCTTCAAAGTAAAACTGCCAGATTATTTCCATAGAATAGCATGGTCCTAGCATGCGTCCACAGTAATTCAATCCACCTCCTCCTCTACCCTACACGATAACCTCTCGAAAAACAGGGTTGAAAACGAAGTCAAACAGTGAAAGTGATTTTCAGCTAATGCCCGTCCACGAGATTCCCGGTAAAACACTTCACAATCAGTACCGAACGAAACACATCTTTTTGATCATCCGCCCACGAATGGCATTTTGTTCTCTGTGTGTTGACCTTTTAGAAAGGAAAAAAGGGTTGCTGCTGGTGACAAATGTTTGAAAAGGGCTTATTTTATATTGTTTTTTTTTTAAATATTATGTATTTGAAATGTTTTGTTTTTTTTAACCGAAATATACTTATTTAATTAGTAAGTTTATTTCAAAAGTTAGTCAGTCCTAAAATAACAATTTAAATCCACCCATAAACTCAAAATTGAGCTTATTTTTATTGGGAGAGAAATAACCTTAAACCAGACCTGCGGCAACTTACTAAATGACAGTGATTGCTTTCATTAAAATTGTGTATTTTTTTTTTATCTGGTGATGACTTTCCCCGAAGCCGCCGTCGGATTTTTCATCGGAAGCTGTCCTGATAAAAGAAAGGGGGTGGAAAACACAACACAATGCAGGATTTTCCGATGTTGAGTAGGGTCTGGAAAATACCACTCGAAATGCTTCAAAACGAGCCGCTCATAATGAAATAATAATTATCTTTATTGTTGGATAAATTTAGAGGAAAAAAAATGTTGGAGGATTAAGTGTTTTGGGAAACGACATTCTAATAGACACTTGAGGTGATTTTTTTACGAGATTCTGGAAAAGTCAAACATTGAGCAGAACCTCGGCTTCGAAATTTGACTGGTTTTCGGTTTACCTTCAAACGACTGCGGAAGTTATTAAAAGATTAAACGCGACAGGTTACTCTTAGTCCAGAAATTCATGCTTGATTTGTTTCAAAGGAATTTTCTCACCTCGAACGGCTCTCAATATTGATTGATAAATATTTACATTCCTTTCTGAGCTGTTATGGATTTTAAGCCTTTCCCCTTTTTTGTTTTATTTTGTTTGCTTTCGTCAATCTTCAAATGCTTTGAAGAATTTTTAACCAATTTCCAGAACCAACTCTAAATTCAAATTGGAACACATTTTACGCATCACGCCTCAGAATTCAAATTTGAAAAAATCTTGCATGAAAGTTGTATGCAAGAATCGTTTTCGCTACTCTCCACCAGATGCCTCAAACAAAATTATCTGAGAAGAGATGGAACGCACTCCCAAAGCAGGCGACTCTCTCGCAACTTCTCTCTTCTTCATCTCTCGCCAGTTTCTCAAAAGAGAGCATTTTGCAATGTTTTTGTTTGGGTGGGAGCTGGGAGGTTCTGCGCAGTTGGCGGATCTGCGCCAGGCTGAAATGCATTCCTTGCACACATCTACGCACACTGCTCTGAGCGAGAGGGGGAGAGTCGTGTTTTGGTTTTTGCTGGAAAGAACGGTAAAATGCTTGATGACCACCAGATGATTATGACAGGGAATTAGAGATGAGAGCGTGTGATCAATGGGAAGTAGATTGAAAGACACTCAATGTAAGAATTTGACGAGTAAAAAGTTGTTAAAACAACATTATGAAAGATGAAAATTTACAACCTAACAAACTTAATAATATTAAACATATGACAAGTAAAAATGCGTAAATAACAACTTCTAAAGAAAGCAAAGAGTGTGTATCTTGCAATGGATTTCTCTCGGAGAACACTTGCACATTTTTATTCAATGAAAGAGAGTAAATGGTTGAAAAGAGCTAAAAAAGAGTTAACATTGGCAGTGTTGACAGATTTTATGGATATTTCTTAGCTTGTTAGTTTCAATTTAGGCTGCAATGTTTTCGAAGCTTTTTTCCAAATCATTGACTCATTGAAATCATTAAAATTCAAAGCATTTTATAACGAGTTTTGATCCAATTTAAATTTCGAGCGAATTGTTTTTAAATGGTCTTCCATACTAAATTTCCACTTTTTGATTTTGGTTTCAAAAACACCCAAAAAGCAAAAAAATATTTTTTTGTTTATAGCACCTTTTCAAAAAAATCTCTAAAACTAATTGAGCAAAACGAACCATATTTGGCACCATATGAGAAAAGCTCTTTTTCGACATTTTGTGGGGTGAGTCGAAGTATTTGGTCGGGGGATTAAGAGCAACTTTTTCTGACGATTTTTTCTCGATTTTATAGGATGTTTCTTTAGAATAGTCGCTGACAATCGATTCATCGAATTTCTTATGAATATGTTTTAAGAGACATTCAAGTTTGAATAAGGGATTCCCGAATAAATCAGTGTGCCTAACAACTGATTCCCCATATAGTTAAAAATATGTTTGATTTAGTGAACTAACTTCATTTGCAAACCTCTTTTAAAACCTAAGCTTCCATTCACCCCGGGATTCGAACTGACGACCTTAGGATTGTGAGTCCAACTACCTACCAGCGATTTCACTGAGACAGGACCTAGGGAGACGACTCCTACACCTGACCTGAGCTAACGACTTAACCTCTAGGTTAGATCAGAGCCAGCCTTCACTTCCCCGTACGACGGAAGGCGTGATCGGAGCCAACATTTTTCGAAAAATGCCACCCAGACCGTCTGGGATCGAACTCGGGCCGACCGGGTGAGAGGCAACCGCTCTTACCCCTACATCACGGGTCCCGACATAAATTCTAGAGTAAATTTTCAAAACAACCTATGAGTCATTGAATTCCTATGCAGATAGGACCTTTTGAAAGTTTAATTGAGAATTAATTAGTTACTACTCAAAATATAATTATTTTTAATGCAAATAATGTCTTTTATCATAAACCAATTCATGATTTTTGAAAGTCAAAAAATCATGTGTATCGTTCATAACGTAATTTATGAATATTTCCTGAAACCACACCTGCAATTTAAAAACTTATAAGTTAAAACGATGTTTATTGATAAACTCAAAAATACCAGTTTTTTTTTGAAAATAACATTTTAAAATTTCCCGATTTTGGCAACATAAAAATCACGTCGTGTTGCCAAAAACGGGGTGGCAAACAAAACACGACCGAATAAAAAAAAAACTTGATACAGCTTGCCATGAATATCCAACAACATATTGTCCAAATACAAATTTAAGAGCGAGTCCACGAACAGGGCATACCCCTTTGTATGGGACGTCGTTTGGACCTCACCAATCTGCCTGAAATTTTCAGGGGTTGTTTGTACATATGAAACTAGCATCTGACCAAAATATGAGCACTCTAGGTCAACGGGAAGTGGGGCAAATCGGGACACAATGTTTAAAGGTTCAAAAACGTCAAAAATCTTAAAAAGGCTATAACTTAGGCAAAATTCAATTTAATTTCAAAATTCAAAATGCATCTGAAAGGGCTTAAAAAATGCAACAAAATGCAGGGTAGAGCATCCCAACTGGTTAAATCTAAAGGGAGTGATTGGCATTTTAGTGAAAAAATAGCATAATTTTCAAACTCAAATAAAAAAGTGTTCCATCCAGATATCAACTCGGTTCGACCTGCAGCTTGTAGGGGACATCTGGGACTACCATCTGAGACTGAGAACGCTTTGGGTAAGGCAGTTTAACATATTAAATAGACACTTTTACTTTTAGTGATTTTTTTGGTTGTACATTTTTGCTCGGGGGACCCCTTAGATCCCATTTTCTGGTGATAATTTCATCATATTCGTGTTCTTTAGACATTTTCACAATAGAAACATGCATAAAAATGTTTATTTTCATCCATTTTAACCCTTTAAAAAATGAAAGTTAAAAAAATCTTCGATTCACATTTATTGAAAATCATGTTCGTTTCCAAGGATACTAGATGACACCGAAAAAAACAGCTTCTTAATTTTTTTTACTTTCATTTTTTAAAGGGTTAAAATGGATGAAAATAAACATTTTGTGTATGTTTCTATTGTGAAATTGTCTCAGGAACACGAATATGACAAAATTATCACCGGAAAATTTGATCTAAGGGGTCCCCCGAACAAAAATTTACAACCAAAAAATTCACTAAAAGTAAAAGTGTCTATTTAATATGTTAAACTGCCTTACCCAAAGCGTTCTCAGTCTCAGATGGTAGTCCCAAATATTCCCTACAAGCTGCAGGTCGAACCGAGTTGATATCTGGATGGAACACTTTTTTATTTGAGTTTGAAAATTATGCTATTTTTTCACTAAAATGCCAATAACTCCCTTTAGATTTAACCAGCTGGGATGCTCTACCCTGCATTTTGTTGCATTTTTTAAGCCCTTTCAGATGCATTTTGAATTTTGAAATTAAATTGAATTTTGCCTAAGTTATGGCCTTTTTAAGATTTTTGACGTTTTTGAACCTTCAAACATTGTGTCCCGATTTGCCCCACTTCCCGTTGACCTAGAGTGCTCATATTTTGGTCAGATGCTAGTTTCATATGCACAAACAACCCCTGAAAATTTCAGGCAGATTGGTGAGGTTTTTTTTTTTTTTTATTTTTTTTTTTTTTTTTAATTTATATTTATTCAGATTTTCTTTTCCATGTACATTCATTCAGTTAAAATATTATTGAGTGTCCAATCACAATCGATGACTTTTCACCTCAATTTTAAATACTAGCAACTTTCATTTATTCATGAAATATTGTAGCTTTCGCTATTCAGTGATTTCAAATGTAGGAGGTCCTACATGTACAAAAGGGAAAAGGGATACCTTAAAACTAACTTATAAACTATATAAAGAGCGGATCAATGCAGCTGAAGACTGCAATGATTTTTGTCGAAATGCATCAATTATCTTATTGGACATAACATCCAAAGTGTCAACTTCGGCTAATTGATGAAGTTCACTGGTGCTGAACCAGGGAGGAAGTTTCAGAATCATTTTCAGAATTTTGTTCTGAATCCTCTGAAGTTTTTTCTTCCTGGTTAAGCAACAGCTTGTCCAGATCGGCACAGCATAAAGCATGGCAGGTCTGAAAATTTGTTTATAAATTAACAGTTTATTCTTGAGACAAAGTCTAGAATTCCTGTTTATAAGTGGATACAAACATTTAATATATTTGTTACATTTAACCTGGATACTTTCAATGTGATCCTTGTAAGTAAGGTTTTTGTCAAAAGCAAGTCCAAGATATTTCACTTTATCCTCCCACTTTAAATTTACCTCATTCATCTTTATAATGTGATGACTTTTTGGTTTAAGAAAATCAGCCCTTGGTTTGTGAGGGAAAATAATAAGTTGAGTTTTTGCAGCATTTGGAGTAATTTTCCATTCTTTCAAATAAGAATTGAAAATATCCAAGCTTTTTTGTAATCTTCTTGTGATGACACGAAGGCTTCTACCTTTGGCGGAGATGCTTGTATCATCAGCAAAAAGTGATTTCTGACATCCTGGGGGCAAATCAGGCAAGTCAGAAGTAAAAATATTGTATAAAATTGGACCCAAAATGCTTCCTTGAGGGACGCCAGCGCGTACAGGTAGTTGATCAGATTTGCTATTCTGATAACATACCTGCAGAGTACGATCCGTCAAATAATTTTGGATAATTTTCACGATATAAATCGGAAAATTAAACCTTTTCAATTTCGCAATCAAACCTTTATGCCAAACACTGTCAAATGCTTTTTCTATGTCTAGAAGAGCAGCGCCAGTAGAATAGCCCTCAGATTTGTTGCTTCGAATTAAATTTGAAACTCTCAACAACTGATGAGTAGTTGAATGCCCAAGGCGAAATCCAAACTGCTCATCAGCGAAAATTGAATTTTCATTAATGTGTGTCATCATTCTATTAAGAATTATTCTTTCGAATAATTTACTAATAGATGAAAGCAAACTAATGGGCCGATAGCTTGAGGCTTCAGCAGGATTTTTATCCGGTTTCAAAATCGGAACTACTTTAGCATTTTTCCAACTACTGGGAAAATATGCTAAATCAAAACATTTGTTGAAAATTTTGACCAAGCTACTTAAAGTTGCTTCAGGTAATTTTTTAATTAAAATGTAAAAAATGCCATCCTCGCCAGGGGCTTTCATATTTTTAAATTTTTTGATAATAGATTTTATTTCATTCAGATTCGTATTAAAAACTTCATCTGATGAAAATTCTTGTTCAGCAATATTCTGAAATTCTATTGAAATTTGTTCTTCAATAGGACTCAAAACATTCAGGTTGAAATTATGAGCACTCTCAAACTGCTGAGCAAGTTTTTGAGCTTTTTCCCCATTAGTTAATAGAATATTATCGCCATCTTTTAAAGAAGGGATTGGTTTTTGAGGTTTCTTAAGAACCTTTGAAAGTTTCCAAAAAGGTTTGGAATAAGGTTTAATTTGTTCGACATCTCTTGCGAACTTTTCATTTCGCAGGAGAGTAAATCTGTGGTCAATAACCTTTTGCAAATCTTTTTGAATTCGCTTCAGTGCAGGATCACGAGAACGTTGATACTGTCTTCGGCGAACATTTTTCAGACGAATCAGAAGCTGAAGATCGTCATCAATAATGGGAGAATCAAATTTGACTTGGACTTTAGGAATAGCAATATTCCTAGCATCCAAAATTGCATTAGTTAAAGATTCCAAGGCTGAATCAATATCAGCTTTGGTTTCTAAAACAAAATCATGATTTAAATTGTTCTCAATATGATGCTGATACCTGTCCCAATTAGCTTTGTGGTAATTAAACACAGAACTATTGGGTCTGGTAACTGCTTCATGAGAAAGTGAAAATGTTACTGGAAGGTGATCAGAATCAAAATCAGCATGAGTCACTAAAGGACCACAATACTGACTTTGATTTGTCAAAACCAAATCAATTGTTGATGGATTTCTAACAGAAGAAAAGCAAGTTGGCCCATTCGGGTATAAAACCGAATAAAGACCAGAAGTGCAATCTCTGAATAGAATTTTACCATTGGAATTTACTTTTGAATTATTCCAAGATTGGTGTTTGGCATTAAAATCACCGATGATCAAAAATCGAGATCTATGCCGAGTAAGTTTATTCAAATCCCCTTTGAAATAATTTTTATTTTCCCCAGTGCATTGGAAAGGCAAATATGCAGCTGCAATCATAATTTTTCCAAAAGAAGTTTCAAGTTCAATGCCCAAACTTTCAATAACTTTTAACTTAAAGTCACGTAACGTGCTATAAGTCATACTACGGTGGATAACTATTGCAACTCCACCGCCATTTCGATTCATTCTGTTATTGGTTATAACTTTATAATCTGGATCACTTTTCAAATAAGTGCCAGTTTTTAAAAATGTTTCGGTTATAACAGCAACATGCACGTTATGAACTCGTAAAAAGTTGAAAAATTCATTTTCTTTCGCTTTTAAAGAGCGAGCATTAAAATTCATAATATTGATAGAATTACTTAGATCCATGATTAAACTTCAGGGTAAGAACAACATCATTCGCAAATTTTAATCCAATCTGGATTGCTTCCATCATGGATGTAGCATTACTCATTGTTTGAATCAAACCAAACAGTGAGTTTTGCAAAAAAGTCATTTTTTCAAACGTAACATCGCCGAGATCAGAAGATCCCATAGCGTTGCCAGCAGAAACATTTTCAAATGAGATTTGAGGTACCTGCCCAATTTCAGGAATATTGGTAGAGGATTTAAAATTCGTGGATGAACCCGAACCCGAAACGACGTTGGCATAAGAAATACCATTAGTGTTACCTAACTTTTCCACGGTAGGGGTATTGTTCGAGTGAGACAGCACGAACGTTTGATTTAAAGATGCAGGTACAACCTGACTTTGAGAAAATTTCGGTTTGGATTTCGGCTGATGCTTAGCACGAGAATCCAAAACCTTTTTTCTGATGGGGCAATCCCAGAAATTTGATTTGTGATTTCCACCACAATTTGCACATTTAAATTGGGTGACTTCTTTCACGGGACAATTGTCCTTGTCGTGAGAAGAATCCCCGCAAACCATGCATTTTGGAACCATGGCGCAATGATCAGTACCGTGACCGAATGCCTGGCAACGCCGGCACTGGGTCAGATTCTGGCCATTACCGCCATGTTTCTTAAAATGCTCCCACTTTACCCGTACATGGAACAAAAACTGAACTTTGTCCAAAAGTTTCAAATTGTTGATTTCATTTCTGTTGAAATGAATCAGATAAAATTGTGAAGTCAAACCAAAGCGAGAAATATTCCCGTTTGATTTTTTCTTCATTGGTATTACTTGGGATGGGGCAAAGCCAAGCAACACCTTAAGTTCGTTTTTGATCTCATCCACCGACAAGTCGTTGGAGAGACCTTTTAAGACCGCCTTGAATGGACGAGCATTCTTGGTCTCATACGTGTAGAAATTGTGTTTGTGGTTTTTCAAATAACCAACAAAAGTTTGGTGATCTTGTAAAGATTCCGTCAACAAGCGACATTCTCCTCTTCGACCAAGCTGGAACGAAACCTTCAAGTTGCAAGTTTCCTTGCAATTCTTCAGTTGCGTTCGAAAGCTTGCCAAATCGGAGACGGAAGTCACTACAATTGGCGGAGCCTTTACTCGTTTCTCGACGGCAGAAGGCTCAGTACGAGGAGAAGGATCCTTGTCCACAGTTTCGGATAAAACACCGAAACCGTTTGCCAATGGAATTGGAGGATTGACCTCACTTTCAGAATCAGAATCAGACCTCAGAAGAGGCTGTTTTCTTTTTCTGTTTCCGTTAGCCGGTTTAGCGTTCAAACGCTTCACCGACGTAACGATCAAATCTTCAGAAGATTTGCGTTTACCTTTGTTTTGACGCATTTTGCAAGCAAAGTTCTCTTAAAAAGATGGCTTCGTTTGTAAAATACAACAAAATTTCAGGTGGGGTTAGTCTTGAAAAGACTGTTTAGAATTTTTGAAAGTAACTCAGGTAGTCTTTAAAAAGACTGTGAATTTTGTTTGAAATAACTCTGAGCTTAGGTAGTAAAAAATACCGCAGCTCTAGTGTCCGTTCACCTCGAAGGTTCGCAAGACACATAGATTGGTGAGGTCGATGCGAGATGGGTATGCTTTGCTCGTGGACTCGCTCTTAAGTATTAACTAATTTTTAAGTATTTTAACAAAAAACTATTTATTACCAAAGAGGTTCCCAACATTTTTTTTAATCCTCTGCTATATTATTGCGCCTCTGGCTAGAGAGCAATGGGTTTATTTTCATCACGTTAGGCAATCAGATTTTTCAGCATGACATTTTAAAACATTTTCGATGTTATCGAATTGTTGAGAACAGTTTGCAATTTTAAGAAATATTTATTTTAAGAAATCTAAAAAATGGGAAGTTATTAGACAATTAATAGCTTTTTAAATGAAATACTCTGAGTTTAGCAGTTTTAAATGTTCAAATTTGTATCCGGGCAGTATGTTGTTGCATATTCATGACAAATTGATGACAAAAATAATAGAGCTCCTAGATATTAAACATTCTGGATAGATTCCCTATGACATACAATACAATTTGCTCTGTTTATTTGTAAAGCCAAAGCCAGCGAACTAAGTTTAAGTGATAATTCAGTTATTGGAAAGAAAGATTCATATTCTGAATCTTAAACAAAACTAACACATCTAAAACAAAAATGTGTTTAAATGGAAGTCTGTATTATTATTGCAGCAAAAGTGATTTTCTTTTAGTTTCGCGATTATGAAAGTGAAATTCCATTTCCAGAGTTTTTTTTTTTAAAAGGACCAATAAACTATTGTCTTTCATATGTTTATAGGACCTTATAAAAAAAACTCTAGATTTATAATTTGAACGATTGTAAATTTATGTTTTCCAACTGCAGCTAAATTTACTCATGACTCGAAAAATAACAAAACCAATAAATTAATACATCTCTAGATTAAATTTTCAAAAGGTCCTATCTGCATAGAAAACCCAAGACTCATAGGTAATTTTGAAAATTTACTTTGGTTTTTACTATAGTTGTTCGTGGCAATAAATATTTTAAATTTAACGGAATTGCACATATTGTCTACGTCAATTTTTAAATTTTTCGTTATTGTGTGAAGTTTTAGATTGGTTTTCGATCACCAATTTAGAATATTAATTAAGTTAGTCTCATCAATCAGCCATTCTTGAGGAGAAGAATTGTGATGAAAAGTCGTGTTGCCGAAAACGGGATGGCTCTGTTAAAAAATAAAATTTCAGATAATTCCTCACAGTCAACCCTTTATATTTAATTTGAGATAATTTTAGATTTTGCTTTGGAAGATATTTTTCAATACAGTTAATCAAAACAAGCAACTTTTTGCAATGCATTCACATGTTACAAACAAAACTGCCAACGCTTCCCTAACAAAACAAAAAACCTTACACTCTACTTGTTTCTCTAGCTCTCTCTCTCTCTCTTCTCCTTATCTCCAAATCCGCTCCCGCTCTTTCGTCAGCGCTGCTGCCGTCGCGAATGCGAACGCGCGTTCACGTTTCGAAGCCGCGGACCAAAGTGTGCGTTGCCGTCGTTTATTCTGTGTGGAGACCTGCTCGCGCGCTGAAGGGTTTCCCCTCGCGAAGAAAAGATTCGCCGCGTGCGTTCGTTCGCGCTTGTGTGGCTGTCGGTGTGTGTGTGTTTACAAATATATTTTGCTGCTCCTGTTTTTTTTTTTCGCTGGCTGTCGGTGGGCTGGTTCTGGGCTCGAACTCGGGCCTTCTGGATAACTGAGAAGTTGCGTTTAGGGGGGCGGTTCGATTTCGCGAGTTTTTCACGCTAGTGAAAGATGATTATTCGCGAGTAATCAGCGAGTGCATCAGTGAAGATTATCCTGAATCGATGCCGAGCATCAAAGGTGCCTACGGAAAAGAAGGGGTGCGTTCTTGTGCTTTGTGTGTTGTAGTGGTTTATTGGTGATTTACTAGCCTACTGTGTATGTGCCAGCGCACGACAAGAGGAAGAGAGTGCAAAGAAGTGTGTGCGGCGAAGCCTGCTGAGCTCTTATCGGAGCTGTTTACTCCCAAGTGTGTAAGTGTCTCTTCCACTTCCTCTCGAGAGGTGATTGCATCGTCTTCTTGACAGTAGTCGTCGTGGTCGTCGCCGCACACTACGATCCGCTATTGTGTGCTGTGATAAGAAGTCACACCGAATTGGTGCAATTTCGCTGTGTTATCGTTTTTCGTTTTTTCGGTGTCTGCAAGTTGCACTTCTTCGTCAGTCGTGCTCGGTTTTGGAATTTCCGCGAGGTGTTTGCAGACAAAGCGCTTCTTCACGCGGTCTTCGTCGGTTCCCTCATTAAAAAACCGTGAGTCCCAATTAAACCCTCGTTCCTCCCAGCTCTACCCCTCAGTTCGATGATTCAATCGTCAGCGATTCATATTTTACTCTGTTTCCCGCACCACAATGCATCGGCGTCGTGGTGGTTTCGATGATTTCTCCCAATTTCCACAAACACTCGACGCTTTCGCCCAAGATCCGCCGTCCGTAATTCGAACACTTTGCGAAACAACAACAACAACAAACCATGACTTCAAGAGTTGCTCGATTGTGAGTTTGAGTGATGAAAAAATCGATTTTCGGGTTTCCGTTCGGCCCTTCCTCAATCTGTTCTAGATCTTCCCCGCGATTCTCTACTCTAGTAGGCTTTGTTCAGCGTTGTACCGTAAACTGGGGTCAATCGGGACACATGGGGCGAATTGGGACAGCAGTTTTAACCATGTTGGAGCACAATATTGTAATTTTTCTGGTTGGTTTCGGTAAGAACAGACTTAGACCAACAAAATGTGTACATCCATTTCCAAATTTAAAAGCTTTAAGTGGTCTAAAAACTGCTGTCCATATTCAGACTGTAGTCCCGATTCACCCCAGATTACGGTAACTGGTTTTGTGCCCCAGCTTAAGTGCGTTGTATGTAAATTTACGCGGAAGTAATTGTTCGTTTACATTACGCGCTGATTTGTTTTTGCGACCCTAGCTGTTCTACCTTGCCTGTGGAGCTAGATATTACACCGCTGAAACTGTATTTGGGGCGCAGCGATGTAGTCAGATGCGTGTGTTTTATGAGTGCAGTGCAGCAGGGAAGAAAGTGCACTGCCACCACCTTGTTCTAACAATAACTTGCTTGCAGTAAGAACCGCGGACTAGAAATCAGCGGGGAGGAACGTAAATTTAAGGTGCAGGGAACGGTTGTTGTTGTGGATAGCTGCAGTTGAAAAGTTTTTGCCTTCCTCACCCTACTGAGGAAAGGCTATAAAATCACTCGAAAACTGAACTTCTCAACCAGACCTCCTAGACCCACTTTCATGTATACCTATCGACTCAGAATCAAATTCTGAGCAAATGTCTGTGTGTGTGGTGGGATGTTGATCAAAAAATTGTCACTCGATTATCTTGACATTGGCTGAACCGATTTTGTCCGTTTTGGCGTCATTCGTTCCGTCTTAGGGTCCCATAAGTCGCTATTAAAAATTATGCGGTTTAGTTAAGTACTTCAAAAGTTATGCTAAAAAGACGATTTTAACAAAAGTTCGGAAGATTGTAAAAAGGGTTGGCATGTTATACATTTTTAGAAAGGTATTTAACTGTCTGGACCCGATGCCTGATTTTTCTGTTACATTCTTATTGGAATTCCATATAAACTGTAACGGGAATCGCAGGCACCGGGTCCTGACTATTAAAAGACCTTTCCAACGCGACCAATACATTGAAGATCTGACAACCCTATCAAGAGTCATTAGCAATTAAGTGTTATTTATGTACTTTTTGGAAGCCGGATCTCAGATATCATGATGAAAATGTTGTCCAAATATATCATGCGAGCTATCTTTGGATAGGTAATTGAAAAACCTTCCCAACGAACGTGTCTATTTTGGATAGCATTAACCTCTCAATGTGAGGAAGGCACCAACCACCTAAGGGTGGATTAAGTAACGTTTTTGGTAAATAAAATAAGATGATTTCGACCAGAACATAGAAAAAATATTCACTAGACATTTTTTTTTTAAATCAGAAGAATTCATTAAAATATTTACATAAAGTTACACATCAAACAGAGTGATGTCATCTGGGGCGAAACGAGACACATGGGGCGAATTTTGACAGCTGTTTTAGCCTTGTAGCTGCACAACATTTGAATAATTATTATTAGTTTCGAATAGAACAGATACAGAACAACAAAAACAGTGCATCGTTCTCCACATTTCAAGCTTTCAAGTGCTCTAGAAACTGCTGTCCCTATTCAGACTGTTGTCCCGATTCGTCCCGATTGACGGTAGTTGTTTTCTGTTCTTGCGAAATTATTTGGCTTCTCGAACCCAATATTAAAACAACACAATTGTTAAAACCTGTATTAATCCACCTTTAGGTATATGGAGCCAGTGGCACTCAAAAATGACAAATGAAGATCGTTTGTTATTCAAATATTGTTGTATTTCGTAATTTAAAAATTACTGTATTTCGAACCCGTTGTATCGTATCAAAAAGTGGTCAAACACAAACTTGTAGGAAATTAGACGGGCTTTCTGAAAAAAAATACTTTGAAAGAAAAATACACGCCACTAATACGTAACTTTTAAATTTTTAAGTTTAAAAGTTAAATTTTAAGATGATGTCACGATTTTTTTTCGTTCAATTTTTTTGAGGAAATAGTCTAAGATGTTACAAAAAGACTCACGAAAAATGCAGTGTAGTATGTCTCTCCTAGAAAAATACAAAAATCATTTACTAATACTGTTTTTTTTTTAATGTGGTCTAAACGTCAAAATTTTCAAAAACCTAAAAAAATGTTGAAAAAACAGGGGATTTTTGCCATTTTTTGGCCATTTCTTTATGACAGACTTGATTTTCCAGTCTCGTAATGTTTACCGGAAAGCACTTCCAACTTCCCATATGTTTGTTTATTACCACTTCAATACATTGAAAAAAATCTCCTATTTTCAATTATGAGCAATTTAATCTATATATATGAAAAATTTCGACGGTTTTGTTCGAACGCGAATCAGTTCAATACGGAGCGTCGGATCGAGGTGCTCTTTGTTGCGTCGGGTTCGTATAAATCCAAGGAAGGTTCTTACGCCAAAAAGTTACAACTTTGGCCACTCTGGAACCGATTCCGGAAAATCTGCAGATTGTATGGGAAAAGATACGTAAAATAAAATTTAGATCACAGGAGGCTGAAGAAGCAAAAAAGTTAAAAACGTCAACAACAAAAAAAGGGCAGAACGAAGTTTGTCGGGTAAGGCTTGTTAAGCATATATCTGTCAGCCCATACATCCAATTGTTTGCATGAAGGCGGCCGAAAAGTCAACACAAATTGAAAATGAAGTTTTGCTGTATTTATATGACAAATTGTACAAAGAAAAGATTTTTATTTGGCCGCTTTGGTTCTTTCAGCTTTGATTTTGGCGTGATTTTAAAAAAAACTAGAAATCTGATAAATTGGTTTGGAACCAGCGAGATCGTGAGTTGGAAAATGAGGGCTAATTAAATGACACTGAGAAAAAGGTCATTATTCACAAAATTTTTACTTTAAGAGGATCTTAGCAACCAGCAATCTGAGAGAAGAAAATGTTTTCAGCTTTTCCAAAATATTTTTTTCAGATGTTTTGTCACATGTGCTTTTTTTCATGAAGCAGGTGGAAATTGCGAAAAACCGAACATCAAAAAAAATCCTTCTCTAATTGCCTAAAACTTGAAAATGATTCATTTTATAAAAAAATGTTATGTGATGTGACTAATGATGCAAATGGCTTCTTTTTTTTACATGGGAAATGCATGGAAAAAGTTTCATTCAAGTAACATAAAAATACAAAATTAAAAAAAAACTTCGCGAAAAAATTGCGAAATTGTAGACAATTACTCATACAAACACATAACAAAATAAAAATAATCTCCAAAGATCTCCACCAATCGTAATCGCCACCGCCAATCTCGACCTTCTTTACGCAACAGCCGGTACCATGAATTACACGGGGCAAGTCCAAAACATATTCTCGGTGTAACGGGGTTGTAATTTTTCCCCCTTTTGTTTTGTGTTTTATAAAATTTATTGAATGCAAGTTGTGCGCCCCTCGTAAAAAAGGGTTTGCAACAAATATCAACATGTGAGGTTTGTGCCATTTGTGTGTGCACTTTGCACCATGGTGATGTAATAAGAGTGAGTTTCATTTTTTTTAATGATTTCAATATTAAGTTTCTTTAAAACTCTAACTTTCACTCTAAAATTAAGCTTCCCAAAACAAAAGCGTAGAAAACGCGAAATCAATCCATCCATGCCTCAATTGATGAGCTTGTATGTATGTGTGCTTGTATGTGTGAGGTTGTACTAAACAAACAAATAACGCAACGAAACGGAGCAAAGCCGAAATGATAAACGAAAATAAGAATAAACTATTCCAGAGAAATGTTTTCGCCGCCGCCGACAAGCTTCTTATTGGGAACAGATGCGACCCTATTTCGGGTCGGTTTTGTTTGTTTTTACTGGATTGATGCGATTGGATATGGATACTTTGGGATTGTGTGTGTATGTGAGCGTTTGTGTGAACGATGTACGATGAGAAATTGCATTGAATATTGTGTAATTTTACCGAGGATTATCGTAATTTTGTGTTGGTTTGATTTTTTATTCAGTAGTGGGACAAATTGTTCGAGCAAGCATAAACACTACCGTCATCAGGGGTGACATTGGGACTGGGGTTGAGATTGGGTCATACAAATTTCGGCATTTTTGTACGGCTCAATCTCAACCCTTAGACGCAGTGTCACCTCTGATGACGGTACAAATTACTCTAATTATCGTACTGTGTCGAGAGGTGTTAATTACAAAGTCAATTTAGATTATTTGATTTCATTCTCAAATCTGTACCGAAAAGTTATCTTTGAAGTTGATCTTAGTAGAGAGAAGATGTCCTTATTTTGGGCCTACTAAGAATAGGGCACTTTGGGTTGAAAAAACGGAATTTTTGTAAACAACTTTAAAAAACAAAAAGTAAGTTATCTCTTCCAAAAATTCTTTACAGTGTAAATTTCCCAAACATTATCCCAAAAATAACCCTCAAAACTCATAAATAGCAACTTATACTTAAAGCCAACAAAACCGCCAGCGGCAAAAAGGTGAAGGAAAGTTTTCCAATCAACATCAACCTTTAGCGCTCCCTTGAGAGAGAGAATGAACCTTGTGAATGTCAAGATTGTGTCATGACATTTTGAATCCCCTCCCCCCCCCTTAAACTTGTTTTCTCATTTTCGGTGTCAATGTGCAAAACATGACCGAAAAACTACCCATCGTTGTGTACCATCTCATGCATGGATGTCACACCTCATATTTGGGCGCAACTTTGGCTTTGACTTGCTGGTTTTTCTTGAAAACAAGTGTTTTTGTCTTTTGGTTGTGGAAAGTTTGCTTTGAATTGGTGGGGTGATTTGTCATTTTATGAACTTTATTGATTGCAAAGAACAAATTCTGGGGTTTTTGTTTGATTTTTAGTTTTATGTTTTTAATATATAAATAATAAATACTGCAACGTTTAAGATTATTTTAATAATTGGCAATTCACCCCTGATTTCAACAACCTGAGTTGAGATTGTCATAAGCAATTAGATTTTCACCGAACACGTGATGGTGAGTACACGTTTTTGTGTTATAAGTTCATCAAACTAAACGAAGAAAACTTTTGGAGTTGTATATTTTTATTTTATTTTATTTTTTTTGTAAAAGTAGCCTCATGAAATGTTGTAACTGAGTCATACTCATCTTCCGGCTAAACCTCCCGAAACCCCAACATAAAACCGAAAACACAATTAAAAATTAAAAGTACCCCTGCTCTGAGCGTTTACTTTCGTGGCGATCTTTTTTTACTTCGCCATGGGTTGGCACTGATAATTGCCAACTTTTTGGACGACGGCCCAATTTGCGAAAGTTTTCAGCCACCGCAAGTCAATATTGGGAATGGAAAATGGTTTTAACGAACCGCACGATTTGAGTGAATTTAACATTTATTCTCAATTTTTATTCCATTGTTGAGGCTTTTTGGAGATTTACATGAATTAAATTATGCTGGTTTTTTAAAGATCAGTAAAGTTAAATGAATTTTTAAATCATTTTTAATTTTGAGAATATCGGAAAATCTATTAAATCTTCAAATCTAGAGTTTTTTTTTTTTGAATAGGTGCTATAAACATATGAAACACAATAACTTATAGAACCTTTTCAAAAAAAAAAAAAAAAAAAAACTCTGGATATCGTTCATGTTTGCATGACACACCCAAAGGAAAAATATATCTCAAAATCTGCAACAGTGGATTTGCTGCAGAAAATGTCACATTTTATAACATTTTTTGCAGCAAGCCCGTAGATCATTTTTGCCCGCGTGTAAACATGTCAGCGATCTGCAGTTCTCACCAACACATATAATGCTGTAGCGTCCCCGAGCAACACTCCAGAGAGAACATTATGTTCGCGCTCTTTCCCTCACAATTCATCAAGCGTCCATGGCGCGGTGGTAGCGTGTCGGATCAGCAACCTAGAAGTTGGTGATTCAATCCTCGTTCTGATAAGATTTTTTTTCTGCAATACAATCAATCAGCCGTCGGTAATGTCGATAATTGTCGGTAACGGGCAAAAATGTCATACCCCTATATCGCAAAAAATGCATGAGGACAGATTTCATGCAGATTCTGATATACTTTCATGCCGCCATGTATCACAATCATGCGACCGACGGTTGGGTGCAGTATCCGATTCAAATATAATTTTGTTTTTTTTTTAAATAACTGAAAAACTATCATAAAAATAAAGTTAAAAGTTTTCAAAAAAGACTTACAAATGTTTGATAATTTTAAGGTTTGATAGAATTTAATAATTTACAAGTCTTACAGACTTACAAATTAAGAGCTTTTCTTGGTTCCCAAAAATCCAAGTCTTTGATTGCAACATAAAAAAAAGATTTAAAATGTTTTGAAAAATTCAAATTCAAAGATTGTCAACATTTGAGAAATTCAATACTCTGGAAATTTTCAGAACACTAACACACGTATGATTAGGAGACTTTCATGATTTGTAGACTTCAACAAAACGGCGGTCGCATGATTGTGATGCATGGCGGCATGAAAGTATATCAGAATCTGCATGAAAACTGTCCTCATGCATTTTTTGCGATATAGGGGTATGACGTTTTTGCCCGTTACCGACAATTATCGACATTACCGAAGGCTTTTTGGTTGTATTTCACTAAAAAAAAACCTTATTAGAACGAGGATTGAACCACCAACTTCTTGATTATTGATCCGATACGCTACCACCGCGCCATGGACGCTTGATGAAATATGAGTGAAAGAGCACCAACATATTCTTCTCTTTGGTGTGTTGCTCGGGGACGGGCCAGCATTATATGTGTTGGTGAGAACTGCAGATCGCTGACATGTTTACACGCGGGCAAAAATGATCTACGGGCTTACTGCAAAAAATGTTATAAAATGTGACATTTTCTGCAGCAAATCCACTGTTGCAGATTTTGAGATATATTTTTCCTTTGGGTGTAGTTTTGAAGATTCTTGAGATCGGAAAACTTTCATTGTTTGGAGACATTCATAATTTTATTACTTGACAATTTTCAATTTTCTTTTTATAAATTTGAAGACAACAGACAACAGACAGTTTGAAAACATTCATTATGAGGTTAAACCAAAAAAATGAGATTCTCAAGATTAGTGAATTTCCTAAAATACATTCAATATTTTTGAACTTCAGATTTGGAGAATTTAAAAATTTGGAGACTTTGAATAATCGTAGATTTTCATGATTTGGAGACTTTCTATAAAATAATTTCTTGTTTCGGAAAATTTCTAAAATTGTAGGCTTTCAAGATTAACATACCGGCATCAGGGGTGACATTGCTTGAATTTGTACGACTCAAAATCATCTCCATACCCAAATGTAATTGAGAATTGCAATATTTGGAAACTTAAAATATTTGAAGACTTTCAATATTTGGGTACTTTCATATTATTTGGAGATTTGTTATGTTTGGAGACTTGCAATGTTGCAATATTTGAATATTTGGAAGCTTTAAAAATTTTGAGACTTATAATATATTTTAACGGTACACATCAACCAGAGCTTTTGCACCAAGATTTTTGATACAGATATTTTACTATCTTCAAAACTACGGGAACTATCGATATAATTTTCTATTCATCCCCTAAAGTACTGCCTACAAAATAATTTACAGCAAAGTTTGAGTATTTTTACAGTCAGATAGTTGCAGGATTGGGTCCGTAAGTTTGTCATTTTTAGAATAAGAAGACAACAACTTCCTTGGTTGCTGTGCACCCTTAAGACTATATTTTTTTTAACTTTAAATATTTGAAAACTTTAAATGTGTGAAGACTTCACATTTTTGGATTTTTTTAAATTTTTGGAGATTTGCAATATTTGAAGACTTTCAATATTTGGCGACTTTCAAGATTTGGAGACCTGCAATATTTGGATATTTGCAATATTCGGTGATTTAGAGTTTTGCAATATTTGGAGACTCGTAATTTTTGGAGACCTGCAATATTTGGAGATTTGCTACAGGCCAATACGCACCTCCCAAGAAAAGGGAGCAAGAAATTGCTTTACGAACAGCAGAACAAAGGAGAGAGAACGATTTCTTGAGGCTTTTCTTCACCCTCTCTGGCTTGCTTTCACTGTCGCTGCTGCCCATTTGAATTTTTTCTTGACCGGTTCCTTCCGAAGTGAGAATGCAAGTGCAATGCAAGTCTCCAAGACTTGGTTTTGGAAATCAGTAATATTTGGAGACTTTTAATACGAGGAGACTTTAAATATTTGGAGTCTTTAAATATTTAATACCTGATGCCGGTTTGCAGATTTTTTTGTTAATTTTGTTATTTTCACTTTCTAATATTCAGGCGCTTTTTATAATTTGGAGACTTGGAAGTTACAAATTTGGAGACCTTTATGTCAATATTTACCATATTTGAAAACTATCATTAGAAGATTTCAAAAGTTTAGTCGTGAATGATTTGGAGACGATTACGATTTTACTTTTGAAACAACAAGGACTCTAAATTTTAAGATTAAGTGTCAAACATGATTGAAAAAACAGATGATTTGGAGACTTTAGATATTAGAGATTTTATAGACTTTAAAGAATGGGAGAGTTTCATATTAGATAAATTTAAATTTTAGAAACTCTTGAGATCATTCAACTATGAAGTAATTTGAAGTAATTTTAACACAAATAACATTTATAAAAATTGTAGACATTCCCTCTTACAACAGTGTCCTCCAGTTAAATCTCTCCAACAGTAGCAAATCGTGCCCTTGAACAGAGAGCTGTTCTCTGTGTAATGTTTGCCAGGGTAAAAGTCATGCAAAACAACAGCTCACTGCATCACTTCTCACAGCCGCTACTGGTCCGAGTCGGAGTTCGGTCATCAGGATGCATGTTGCAATTGGTTTTGCATCCACTTCAACATCCGCCGCAGTAAAAGTTCAGTTCGACACGACCCGGCCCGCACATATGGCCGAGATGATACAATGTTTGCCGTTTTGGCTGCTGGCGCGAGTTGCTTCTACATGTGCGGGGAAAATATGTATATGCAAAATTACACTGCAGTTCGGTGAGTCGAGCCGGGCCAGGCCGAATGGAGCCAACTTTGAAACGGTAGAGTTGGGTTGGTTTGAATGTGTTACCATTTTATAACACTTAACTCAAAGTTGTTATTTGAGATTTGATTGATTAAGAGACAATTTTGCAATATTTGGAGACTTGCAACACGTGCAAGTTTGCAATATATTGTGAGCTGTATTTTTTTGGAGATTTGTTATTTTTGGAAATTTGCATTATTTGGAGACTTGATTTTTTTGGAGAATTGCTCTAATTGGAGATTTTTTTATGATTGGAGACTTGCAATATTTGGAGATTTGAAATATTTTAAAACTTGCAACGTTCGGAAACCTTTTAATTTTTGAAAATTTCAATATTTGGAAATAAATACTTTTTGAGAGTTGCAATATTTGGAGACTTGTACTTGGAGATCAGCTATATTTGGATTTGGAGACTTTAAATATTTGAAGACTTTCAATATTTGGATACATTAATTTGTTTGGAGATTTTAAATATTAGGTGATTTGTTATGTTTGGAGACTTGCAATATTTGGAGACTTTCAAAATTTTGAGACCTGTGATATATTCAAGACTATAAATATTTGGAGACTTGAAATATTTAGAGACTTTGAATGTGTGAAAACTTTATATTTTTGAAGATTTTCAATATTTGGAGATTTGTTATGTTTGGAGACTTGCTATATTTAGAAACTTTCAGTACTTGGAGACGTTCAATATTTGGAGACCTGCAATATTTGGATATTTTCAAAATTTGGAGACTTTCAATATTTGAAGACCAGCAATATTTGGAAAATTGCAATAATCGGAGATTTTTAATATTTGGATACTTGTAATATTTGGAGATTTGCTATACTTGGAGAGCTTTTAATTTCTTGAAAATTGCACTGCAAATCTCCATGACTTGTTTTTGGAAATCAGCAATATTTAGTGACTTTTTATATGAGGAGACTTTAAATATTTGGAGCCTTTACATATTTTGAGACTTTTATCTTCAATTTAAATTAAATAAAGTCTTCAATTTAAATATTTGGAGGTATTTAGAGATCTGTAATATTTGGAAATCTTTTAATTTTTTGGAGACTTTCAAGTTTTTGAAAAATTTCTATATTAATATAATTTTATTCGGGGTTCTTCAGTTTTGGGAACTTTGTTATGTAAAGAAATTGCAATTTTTGGAGAGGTCGGAAGTGTGACCTCGACTGAGAAAGTCCATCCCGCTAGTGATCTATCTGACGAAATTGAGAACTGTTTTGCTGGCGGATGGCGCTGGTGGACAACCCGTCCGTTGGTGCAGTGTTTTTTTAGATATACGGTGGCGAAAGCGGTGTTGGGAGGATGGCGACGGGCGTGCTTGAGAAACGTCGTGTGTCGGGCGGCTTTGTTTCGATTGCGATTTTAAGTGTGAATTTAAAGGATTGGTTCGACTTTATTGGCGGCATTCGGTCGGCCGTGAAAAGTTTGTCGCGCGAGTGATGGAGTTTACGCGTTTTCTGGATTATTGTCGTGTTTTGAGAGGTTTATTTTGCGGTCGGTGGTGGCGTTTCTGGCCATCTTTTATTTTCTTTCTTGCTTGCGCCGTCATGAGTGAGAGCGAAAGCGTTGTGTTAGTGTGACCTGAGCTTAACACCGAGGTGTTCTACTTGCATGCAAGTGTTTTGCAAGGTTGTTAGTGCGTTGACAGCTCCGGTTGAGTGAGATGGTGTTGGTCAGCCGATGACTCGCCCCCTTACCACCGTACTCCAGAGTTGTTGTGTTGGAGGAAGAGAGTGAGGGTGTTTTCGTTAGCTGCTTGGCGGACGCAAGGAGTGGACTTCTTTGGACGCGATCGGCTCGAGGAGCGAGAGACAACGACGCAGGCTGGAGAGTGCAACTGGCGAGTGGCGAGAGCAGAGCCCAAGCTGTTCCAGTGCTTCCAGATTGTATCCTTTTCAGAGAATTCAAAAAATGTTTCATGTTTCATATTTTTTCCCACGCTTCTTATTTTCATTTATTCTTCTCTTCTTTAAAGTTATTTCTTCTGAAAATATCAAACTTCTCTTTAAATCTTTTATCTCAGTTTTTCTTACTATTATTTCTTACAATCTTATTACCTTATTTCAATTAATAACGTATTATTTTTCAGATAATAATGAAGGTAATTCACTATATAAAATAATGCTATTGATTATATTCATTGATTGTATTTACTATATGTCATTACACTATACACACCCTACACAACACCAATGCAACTATAAATCGGAGCGTTTGGTACGGTATGTCCACGCATCCCTCCTCCCCTGTAGATTCTGTGGAATGTGATCCGTTTACAGAATCCTCTCTGCGGTAAACACAACGTAGTAGGGCTGGCCGCTTTAATTTTTGTTTTACATTTTCGGGTGTTCTCGGATGTACTGCAATTATTAATATTGACAAGAAAAGTGCTTGGGGCGTAATCTAATCACAAGACTTTCCAGCATGCTTTCATCGGACTGGCTACGTTTGTGTTAGATTAGATTATTAGATTAGATTAAAGAAATTGCAATTTTTGGAGACTAGTAAATTTTAAGAGATTTACAACATATTTCAAGTTAATGACTTGAAATATTTGAGGATTTTCAATATTTGGGGATTTGCAATATATGGAGGTTTGTTATATTTGAAGACTTGCAATATTGGGAGTAGAGGGTGACGATTCTCGAGATTTTCAATTTCCCGGGAATCGAGAGTTGAACTTGGCAATTTCCCGGGAATTCCCGGGACCCGGGAGTTTTTACTACGCCAACAGTGTCAAAAATTTAAAATAAAAAGTAATAAATGTGTTTCTTTTAAATGAATTCAGTTACTGTTAATTCATACTAATTTTATGAAACGTTAGTTTGAACAGCCTCATTGTTTTGAGGAACTCGAGGAACTATACAAAACTTTTGATTATTTTTTTTCTGAATCTGCAAAAACTAAATCGTTTCTTGAGTTTTTTAAGACTCAAAATTGTAGTACTTGCAATATTTTGAGATTTTCTATACTTGTAGAGCTTTTAATTTCTTGAGAATATTAATGCAAGTCTCCAAGACATGTTTTTTTTGTAAATCGGCAATAATTTGATATTTTTAATGTGAGGAGACTTTAAATGTTTAGAGTCTTTAAATATTTAGAGATTTTACATATTTGGAGACTTTACATATTTTGAGACTTTAAATCAAGCTTCCCATGCGCCAGTGCCAACGCACACCGCGGGTTTGGTTTTCTAGCTTCGGTACGTGCCTGAACCCATTTGTGTATTGGTATCTTGGTACATCGTACCAGCGCACCACGACACTCTCGGCTCGCCCCATCGGTTTTGTGTCTGGCACTCACCCATGGCATGAACCCAGCGTGCCGTGGTACGCGCCGTGGTATTGAACCCGTTTTGTACCGCCAGCGCGTACCACGGCACGTACCTCGGCTCGTAGCGAGTGAAGCACCTTGGTTCATATACCGGGTTCATGCCATGGGTGAGTGCCAGACACAAAACCGACGCGGCGAATCGAGAGTGTCGTGGTGCGCTGGTACGATGAACCAAAATACCCTCGGTTCGTGTGAGTCGGGTACGGGTGTAAACCGAACAAAGCAGGCGCAAAGCAAACCCGAGGTGCAAGTGAACCGCGTGTACCGCACGGTGCAGGGAAGCTTGCTTTAAATAAAAGTGTTCATATAAAATTAAATAAAGTCGTCTATTTAAATATAAGGAGACTTTAAATTTTTGGAGTCTTTAAATATTTGGAGACTTTACATATTTGGAGACTTTACATATTTGGAGATTTTGCATATTTTGAGACTTGAAATAAAAGTTTTCAATTAAAATTAAATAATGTCGTCAATTCAAATATTTGGAGACTTGAAATATTTGAATACTTTAAAAATTTGGTGATTTTAAATCTTTGGAGACCTGTAATATTCGGATAATGCAATATTTCTAGAATTGCAATGTTTGGAGACTGCTTGTGTGAATCAATCGGACCGCGCACTGGACTCACAATCTAGAGGTCGCCGGTCGGTTCGAATCCTGAGGCGGACGCAAAAAAAAATCTAGGTATAAATATAGGTATTCGGTGCCCACTCCCCGTGCCATACCTTCACACTTAGGAGACCCGGGAGGCGGAGTCTTGTCGCAAAAAGAACGATACACGCCTGTGAATCCGTTGACGAAACCGCAAGGTTTAAGAGGGCCACATTATAAGGTGTTTACGTCGATTCCTTTTTTTTCAAGTTTTGGAGACTTGCAACATTTGGAGATCTGTAATATTTGGAGACTTGCAACTTTGGAAATCTGTAATATTTGGAGATTTTTTTTTTGAAAATTGCGGCTTTTAGAGGCTCTTATTTGAAGTTCATCAGTTTTGGGAAAATTAAAATATTTGAAGATTAATTTTTTAGAGATTTGTTATGTTTAGAAATTTCCAATATTTGGAGACTAGTAATTTTTTGGAGATCTTCAACATATTTCAAGTTGATGACTTGAAATATTTGGGAAATTACAATATTTGGAGATTTGTTATGTTTGGAGACTTGCAATATTTGGAGACTTACAATATTTGGAGAATTGTAGTATTTGGTGACTCGCAATATTTGGAGACTTGCAATATTAGTAAGCTTGAAATTTTGTTATACAAATTGGATCAACGTAACATTTTCCTACGGTACTTTTGCCGGCCCACGATAGTACGAGCAGTGCTACACATTACAACTCTTGGGCACAACAATAAAACACAAAAAAAAACGATAAATAGTGGCAGGTCAAACAAAAAGCGTACAAAAAGCACTTACAAACAACATGATCACCACACAAACAAACAAACAATCGTACGTTAACGAACACATGAAAAAAAAAAGTCCAAATAAAATCAAGCGAGAGAGAAAACGGAAAAAACAACAAACAAATAAACAAACAAAACCTCAGAGACACCAGAGACCAGAGCATGTTCATTAGGCCCAACGGCTGCAACTCGAGCCATGACTAATAGAGAGCGAAATGCGAAACCTTCGTCATCGTCGTGTGGCATTCCGGACTTGAGGGGGACACTTTAAGAGGGGAGGGGGGGGGGGGGGAGCCAAACTAAACGGCCACTTGAGACAGACTCAATTGAAGAATGGTGGTGCCTCGGTTCGTGGTGGTGATTCCGAACGTCTAAATCAAGACTTTTACAACCCGATTTTGTGCGTGACGGAGAAAAAAAGATTGTATTTGGTTGTAAATTTTCAAGTCAATCTTTGGAGACTTTCAAAATTTATAAGATTTAAGAACTTTTAAGATGTGTAGACTTGAAAGATTCGGAGACTTTCAAGATTTGGAGACATTGAAAATTTTAAGACTTCCAAAATTACGACGAAATTCTTAATTTGAAGACATTTAAAATTTGGAGACTTTTAAAATTTGGAGACTTTTGAAATTTTAAAGACTTTTTAAGCTTCGGAGACATTAAAGATTTGGAGACTTTTGAAATTTTGAAGACATTCAAAATGTGGAGATTTCCAACAATTGCCAAATCGCCCCTCAATTTGCAACGTAAAACTCTTAAAAGGTCTTTCGGAAACAAAAGTGACGTAATGTACCGTGGGGCGCACGTGCCGCCCGGAGATCCGAACCGAGAAGGCCGCGAATCTTCCCGATATGGCCATGTACAGCGGCAATGTCACAACACACGCACCGTACGCTCTTGGCACCGGTTTTGGGCCTGGTGCTGATGTTGTCATCGCCGTGGAAGAAGCGTGCCGGAAAGATTTATGGTTTGTTTTTAGAGGTTAGGTTTGATTCCGGTAAGTTTTTTGGATTATTTGGGGTTTTACGATGAACTTTTGGATGTTAATCGAGAAAAATACAAATTTTACTTATTTTCCTTCAAATTGGAAATTGAAATTAAAGCCTGACATGATCTTTTCCGAGAAAACTTTTCAAATGGATGAAGATTTTTTTTCCTTTCTCCACAACCAAATCACGGTTGGATAGATGTATCTGGGTTGTTTGACTTGTGGTTGTACAGCTCAATGTAAGGTCGGATGAATTTCGCTGAAATCTCCTTCTTCTCCTACTATGTTTAAATTTCTAGCTACTCAATAATAAGAAATAATCCCCCTGTAGTCATAATCTGACTTTCTATGCAATCAATTAAATATAAATCGATTTACTTGATCCAACTATAAATTGCTAGACTTGAGCGTTCAAATTAGACACTTCACTTGTATTTGGAGACTTTCTTGAATTTCTACAGCAATCCAAATTTTTAATATTTAGATAGTTTAAAATTGGAGACTTTTGAATTTTAAAACATTTAACATAAGGAAACATCTAGATTTGGAGACCATTAGGATTTTAATATTTTTAAAATTTGGAGACCTTCAAGATTTGGAGATTTGTCAATTAATATTAAACAATTCAAAAATGTGTTACGATACTTTTGCGAAACGAAAAATTGAGACTTAAAAACATTTTCAATTTGGAGTGTTTGGAATTTTGGAGAGTTTGTAAATTGGAGACTTTTAAAATTTAACACATTTAACGGTGCACATCAACCAGAGTTTTTGCACCCAGATTTTTGTTACAGACATTTTAGTATCTTCAAAACTACGGGTTCTATCGGAATATTTTTTTGTTCATCTTTTAAACTACTACTGTCCACAAAGTAATTTACAACAAAGTTTGATTGATTTTACATTCCCGGGTCCGTAAATTTGACCATTTTGGAATAAGAAGACAACAACTTCCTTCGTTGCTGTGCATCCTTAAGAAATTCAAAGATGTAAAGTCCATCAAGGTTAGAATATTTTCAAGGTTTGGAGACTTCCATAATTCATTATACTTTTGACTTCAAGGCTTTCAAAATAATTTTGAGGTATTCATGGTTTGGAAATTTGTCAGTCAATATAGAACAAATGAACACTTTCTTACGATATTTTTACGAAGCGAAAAATTAAATTTAATGATTTAAAGCATTTTCAATTTAAAGAGTTTGGAATTTAAATTAGTTGACCATTGAGTGAGACCATTAAGATTTTAATACCTTCAAGGTTTGGAGACTTTATGATTTCGTTGACTTCAAGATAATTTTGAGACTTTAAAGATTTGGAGATTTGTCAATTAATATTAAACAAATCAACACATTTTTATCGATACCTTTGCGAAATTAAAAATTAAGACATATATACTTTTTGAATTTGGAGAGTTTGAAAATTTGGAGAGTTTACAAATTGGAGACTTGGGAAGTTTTAAGAAATCCAAAATTTGAATATGTTTAAGGTTTGAAGACTTTCATAATTTTGAAACTTTCAAGATTTGGAGATTTTTCAATTAAAATTAATCAAATCAGCACTTTTTTACGATACTTTTGCGAAACAAATACTTAACACTAAAAAAAATATCCGGAGAGTTCAAAAACTGGAGACTTTAAAAATGTTGAAACAATCAATATGAGGGAAATTTTAAGATTTCGAGCCCACTTAGGTTTGAATATTTTTTCTACGTTTGGAGACTTTCATGATTTGGAGACTTCCAAGATAATTTTAAGATTTTCTTGAATCGAGATTTGTCAAAACTTTATTACGATACTTTTGTGAAAAGAAAAGTTAAGACAATACAACTTTTCTTATTTTGAGAGTTTTAAAATTGGAGACTTTTTAAATTTAAAACATTCGAGATGAGGAAAATTTTCAGATGTAGATTCCATCAAAGTTTAAACATTTTAAAGTTTGAAGATTTTTATGATTTGGAGACTTTCTAGATTCTCAATACTCGAGACTTTTAAAATTTTGGAGACTTTTATAATTTGAAGAATTTTATTGATCCTTGCACTGTAACTTGGATTCGGCTCGCACTTTTCTCCGCACTTTTGACAACAAAATTTCCAAAAACTAGGCAACCAGCAGTTGTTTATTTACATTTCCAGTCGCAGTTTCCACCAAACTGGACATTCGCACTTTAAAATTGCGATTGTCAGGTGAGCAACATCGGCTCGCTTTGATCATTTTTTGAGAAAATTAAAATTTCCCAAGCCAGTTTGACAAATCGCAATAGTGCGATCGATAGCAATAATTTAGTGCGAAGTTCAAGTTAGTGAGAATTGCGCAATAACATTTAAAAAATAAAAAACGAGCCTTTCATTATTTGATATCATTCATGTTGGGATTTTTTAAGATTTGGAAACTATCAACATTTGAATATGTTCAAAGTTTGGAGACATGCACGATGTGGAAACTTACAAGATTTAGATACCAGATAATTTTTAGACTTGAGGCCAGAGAATAGTTGTAATTTGAAATTTGTAGACTTCAAATAAATCTACACTTAAAAAAATGGAAACATTTCAAAATTTGGAGTCGTTGTTGATTTGGAGACATTTGAGATAGTAGAACTTGAGACTTTCAATAGTAGAACTTGAGACTTAAGACTTGAGTTGAGATTTGAAACAAGAGACGAGAGACAAGAGACAAGAGACAAGAAACTTGTAGACTTGCAGACTTGTAGACTTGTAGACTTGTAGACTTGCAGACTTGTAGACTTGTAGACTTGTAGACTTGCAGACTTGTAGACTTGTAGACTTTTAGACTTGTAGAATTGCAGACTTGCAGACTTGCAGACTTGTAGACTTGTAGACTTGTACACTTGCAGATTTGTAGACTTGTAGACTTGCAGATTTGCAGACTTGCAGACTTGTAGACTTGTAGACTTGTAGACTTGCAGACTTGTAGACTTGTAGACTTGTAGACTTGCAGACTTGTAGACTTGTAGACTTTTAGACTTGCAGACTTGCAGACTTGTAGACTTGTAGACTTGTACACTTGCAGATTTGTAGACTTGTAGACTTGCAGATTTGCAGACTTGCAGACTTGTAGACTTGTAGACTTGTAGACTTGCAGACTTGTAGACTTGTAGACTTGTAGACTTGTAGACTTGAAGACTTGTAGTCTTGTAGACTTGTAGACTTGTAGACTTGTAGACTTGTAGACTTGTAGACTTGTAGACTTGCGGACTTGTTGACTTGTATACCTGTAGACTTGAGACTTGAGATTTGTAGACTTGTAGACTTGTAGACTTGTAGACTTGTAGACTTGTAGACTGGTAGACTGGCAGACTTGTAGACGTGTAGACTTGTCGAATTGTATACTTGTAGACTTACAGACTTGTAGAATTGTATGTAGACTTGAAGACTTGTAGACTTGAAGACTTGTAGACTTGTAGACTTGAAGACTTGTAGACTTGAAGACTTGTAGACTTGAAGACTTGTAGACTTGAAGACTTGTAGACTTGAAGACTTGTAGACTTGAAGACTTGTAGACTTGAAGACTTGTAGACTTGTAGACTTGTAGACTTGTAGATTTGTAGACTTGTAGACTTGTAGACTTGAAGACTTGTGGACTTGAAGACTTGTAGACTTGAAGACTTGTAGACTTGAAGACTTGTAGACTTGTAGACTTGTAGACTTGTAGACTTGTAGACTTGTAGACTTGTAGACTTGAAGACTTGTGGACTTGAGGCTTGACTTGAGACTTGAGACTTGACTTGACTTGACTTGACTTGACTTGACTTGACTTGACTTGACTTGACTTGACTTGACTTGACTTGACTTGACTTGACTTGACTTGACTTGACTTGACTTGACTTGACTTGACTTGACTTGACTTGACTTGACTTGACTTGACTTGACTTGACTTGACTTGACTTGACTTGACTTGACTTGACTTGACTTGACTTGACTTGACTTGACTTGACTTGACTTGACTTGACTTGACTTGACTTGACTTGACTTGACTTGACTTGACTTGACTTGACTTGACTTGACTTGACTTGACTTGACTTGACTTGACTTGACTTGACTTGACTTGACTTGACTTGACTTGACTTGACTTGACTTGACTTGACTTGACTTGACTTGACTTGACTTGACTTGACTTGACTTGACTTGACTTGACTTGACTTGACTTGACTTGACTTGACTTGACTTGACTTGACTTGACTTGACTTGACTTGACTTGACTTGACTTGACTTGACTTGACTTGACTTGACTTGACTTGACTTGACTTGACTTGACTTGACTTGACTTGACTTGACTTGACTTGACTTGACTTGACTTGACTTGACTTGACTTGACTTGACTTGACTTGACTTGACTTGACTTGACTTGACTTGACTTGACTTGACTTGACTTGACTTGACTTGACTTGACTTGACTTGACTTGACTTGACTTGACTTGACTTGACTTGACTTGACTTGACTTGACTTGACTTGACTTGACTTGACTTGACTTGACTTGACTTGACTTGACTTGACTTGACTTGACTTGACTTGACTTGACTTGACTTGACTTGACTTGACTTGACTTGACTTGACTTGACTTGACTTGACTTGACTTGACTTGACTTGAATTTCTTGGCTATTTATGTGCATCTACATTGACTCAAACTATTTAAAAGCCATTGAAACAGTTATACAACGAGCCAATTCAACCCAACTACACAAATACCCCATAAACTGAGCCATTTTCCGCCACACAAAACGCATTGACCCACAAAATCAAAAAGTTCAGTTTTATTCATCCGTTCGAAATAATCCACGCGATTATGGCTCGGATCTGCATCTGCATCGTATAAAACCAACACGCACACACACGTACACATCTTGAAAGACACACCAACTATTATGCTCTGTGAACACCGCCAGCTGCCGCCGGCAAAACCGTGAATATCTGCTTCTGTGTGTTTGTGTGAATGTTTGTGAAAAGTCTGCCACTGATGGCTTATGGGGAGCGAGAGGAGATCCCTTCCACGAATTCACCGAGCACGCGGACCAGCCATAACCCCCGCGAGTCCAAATAAAAGTCTCCACCAGATGGAGGGGGAAGATGAGTAGGGGTGTTCCTTTTTTGTAATTTTGAAACTTTTTTTTTCTAAACTAATAATAGACTCAAAGACATGATTGTAGACTTACAAAGTTAGAAGATTCGCAAAAAAAGAAGAATTGTGGACTTTAAATGTGGAGACTTTCACTTTTGTGAAAATTTCAGTTCAGTGAATCAAGAACGATTACTTGAAAATTTGGAACATATCCAATCAAAAACTCTCACTTATTCAAATTGGAGACTTACATTATTTGGGGACTTACATATATTGGAGTCTCAAATTATTTGGAGACTCACATAATATGAATACTTACATTATTTGGTGACTGTCATAATGTGGAGAATTACATAATTTGTAGATTTATATTACCTGTATACATGCACAGTTTGGAGACTTACACAATTTGTAGACTTGTGATTTAAAAAAATAAATGTTACTTTTAAATTAAAAAAAAATCAAAACATGTAGACTTTTAAGATTTGGAGATCAACTAAAATGGGAAATTCTCAGATTTGACTGACTAACATTGAACACTTAAGCTCCTGTACATCCCTACCCAATTTTAGCGGGAACGGCTACCGCTGAGTATTCCGCCTTTGCCGGTTTGTTTTTATGATAAGTATCTCTCACATGTGTATAAATAAAAGTCGGTTTGGCAGAAAATTTCGAGTGCGTTCGTTGGCGATCGCTGTTTTTGTTTTCCTCTTCTTCTTTTTTATCAAACTTGATCACCACCACCAACACTAACGATTGTCCGAAAAAGGGAAAAACTAGAAGTTTAACAGTCCCACGAAAGGGGAGGACAGTCCTCTCAAGTCTTATCTAATATAGCACCACCGGACCCGGAGTTAGTTAGTGGACGCGCGCCCAATTTGGCAGTGGCAGTGGTGGGTTGCCAATTGTGGTGAACGGACTTGTCATAGCTTTTTTGTTGATATTGTCAACAGGAATGGAAATCGAGAGAAGGCGGTGAGAGGTGACTAATCGCGATGAAAACATAACTTGTAAGCGATAATGTTTGGTTTGTGGACTATATAACTTGACAATTTATAATCTTTTGTTTTTCCAAACAAATTTACTCCAAAAAGATTTGGCAAACACACATTAAATCTATTATTAGTTCCTAGCAAGTTACCAAAAAATAACAAAGTTTGTTATTCTGAAAAATATGTTTTTCTAGGGGTACTTCAGTGTCATTTGTATCATATTGTTCAGCATTGATTTTATGTTTGTAAACCCATTTTAAACGTGGAATATCTGTTGTTCTGTTACAAGCTTTTTATCAAATTGTGTTCTGATTGGACTTATAAAGATACTTTGAGTAATTCTCGCGATATGAAGTGATGCATTCCTCTTAAATTATTTGCAACCTCGTTTGATTATTCTATTTTGCGTAAGAAATTGGTAATTCTTTTAATTCTTATTTAACAAGTTGTGTTCTTATTGAATTCTTGTATATACTTTGAGTGAATATTTAAGTAGGTAGCGACGCTTTCCACTTTATTTAATTACAGTATTGATTTCACTTTGAACCCAGTTTGATTATGAATTTGTTTTTCTTCTGATAGCCATTTAACAAATTGTGTTCTTATTGAAAAAATATTTACACTTTGTGCTATTTTCAAGTCGCGTGCCAATTCCCACCCAAATTATCATAATCTAATCGGAAGCCATTAGTGTCAATATGTCTGATATTTTGCCAAAAAAGAAAGCTATTTTCGCCAAAACCAGTTCCAAACCCGTCTATTTTCCCGCCGACGGCGGTAATTGAATTCCACCTTCATACACATCCAAAAAAGCATAAAAACAACATAAACACCCACATCATCGCAAATTCTTCTCGCAGCCCAAAATTGATAACCTTTTTCGCGTGTTTTCGTCCTAAAACAAAATGCAGCCCTCCACTTGACAGCGCTGTACCCACCTCCTGCACCCACCTCGAAAAATACACGCCCGATGCGCATTTTTATTGTCTAATAAATAATAACCTCATGAATGGAAATGAGTTTGGCAGGGGGATTGAGGCTAGACTAGAGTGTATTTGTGTGAGTGGGTGTGTGTGTGCGAGCCCCAGTGTGAGTGATGTGGCAGCAAACGGAAGAATAAGGGAATAACAATAACTTTAGTGGGTACTACTAGCTGAAAGGGTTTTTGGAAAAAGGTGGGTGTAATAGTTTGAAAATGGGAAAAGTAAAGGGTTTAAAGCACCAACTCTACGTTAGTGTTTGAACTATCAAAAACGTTTCCATATTTTAAATGCCTAGGAAATACATTAGTCTTAGAATTAAAAAGTTTTGTTTTTTTTACAAATTGTGTTCTAATTGATACATCATAGATTCTTGGTATAAACTCACCAGTGGGGAAGGAGTTTTATTTTTACTTGTTACATTAGTTATATAAATTTAAATCGACTTATTTTGGAGTAGGAAATGTATTGTTCTTCTAAAAAAAGTTTAACAAATTGTGTTCTCTTTGATCAGCAATTGTAGCAGCTCCAATACAATGTTAATGTTTGAAGTGTCATGTCATTAAAACGTTTTCGGAGTCAAATTTCTAGAATTCACAATTGTCTTTTAATTTAATTTTTTTACAAGTTGTGTCCTAATTGATATATCTCAGATTCTTGGAATAAACCCACAAATTGGAAAGGAAGTTTTCCTGTTTTCTTTATGTCGTTACTAATTTCATTTTCATTTGATCCATTTTAAGGTCAAACAGGTCAAACAATTTCTTTTAAAAGATTTTAACATGCTGTGTTTTATTTGACCTACAAAAGACGTTTTGGATTTGGATACAGGAGGGTTTAATTTTTGGAGGGAGCAGCTTTCCTGTCTTTTGAATAATTATTATAGTTTTAGTTTCATTTTAGGTTAATCTATTTTGGAATAGTAAAATAGGGGTTTCTTTTATAAGATCGTTAACAAATTTTATTCTGATTAAACTATTAAAGTTACTTTAGAAAATCTCCCAATGATGGGAGGAACGGTTTCTCCTCTCTATTTGATTTGGGTATTGATTTCTTGGTAGATCTGAAATGGCATTTAAATGTGCTGTATTTTTACAGTTATTTTATCAAATTATGTTCTGATTGAATTACTATAGAAACTTGGTGCATTTTCAACATTTTTCAATATTTTTTTAAACTTTGAATAACTTTGTAGCCTCCAAATCCTAAAAATCTCTAAACCTTAGTCTTCAAATTTAAAGTCTCCAAATCCAAAACAGCTTCAAATCATCATTTATGCACACTAAAGTCTAGACGTGTACCAAACATCACCACCATGTTTTCTTTATGACGGGTGACTAAACCGAAGAAAGCGAAGCAAATTTGGGAACAACATTGGCAATGTTGGGAGCACTTTAAGAGGAGGCGTCGTGACGGCAGGAAGTAGGTTGGCAGCAGTAGTTGTGTGTAAGTCACGACAAGCTCCACAAATCAGGTGTGGTGAGAGCCAGAGGTCGATGGTTTTGGGGATTTTTTTCGTTGTGAGCTATGCTTTGGCGTGTCATTTAGTTTTTGCTTTTTATTTTTGTAAACATTGTTTATTTTATTTGTTATTTTTACTTCAACTAAAGATATTAAAACAGTTTGCTTCAAGTTTGAAAATTATCATTGAGAAATAAAATAGCTGAAATTTTTAGAAATATGACATTTTTATTTTTTTTAAATTGATTAACAAATTGTGTTTTTATTAAACTGTTGTATATACCTATTGGAAAAAAATGGTAAATCTCCCTTTATTCGATAACAGTAATTTAAACCATTTGGTTACAAAATATAAAGGTAGAACATTTGTGTTTTTTCTAGAAATTATTTAACAATTGTTGTAGCTCTATGTGTTCCGTACATTGTATACTGTATTTACTGCATATAGGGTACATATACGATATACGAGAGGTAGAGGTACATTGGCTTTGATCGTCCAGTTTTCACAGCGACGAGATGGCCGTGCGGGTTGGGGCGCGGACTTAGTAAGCTAGATATAACTATCGCCGGTTTGATATTTTTTTGGGATTACAGATATTTTTTCCTAGCGTCTGCCAGATGTAAATTTACACATTATTAGAGGTAAAATTAAAGCTTTTTTCTGACATAAAAGATGTACTCCTTTTTAGATGAAATTTTACCATGATTTTTTTTACTGTGAAGTTGTGTTCAATTGTGAATACTGTTTTCAAGTCGGGTTCCAAACCTGATCCGATAATTATTAGATTATGAACATAAATCTATTAAATGGTTGAAAAAACAACACAATTGATCAACCAAAGGTTCCCAACCTCAAAAAGGCTGTTCTCGCGTTGTTTACCAACCCCTGATGATGGTGGCGGGCGGAAGTCTGACGATGAATTAATAAATGTTTTGTTACGAAAATGGAGGTGGTGGCAAACATCATCATCGAACAGCAAAACTCCCAAACTGGTAGTGTGAACCTATAAATATGCACCAGAAAAAAAGGAGAATTCGGGCTGGCAACATTAAACACGATCGTAAAAATGTGGGAGAGTTCCACCAAAAGCTGAGCTAATGCCGGGAAGTTATGGCTTAGACTCGACCCGGCTGTGAACTAATTCAATTTGCTGAAGATGGCTCGCTTTGGATGGATGTGGGTGTCGGGTGTCGAAGTCGTCTGTCGGGAATTCTTGACGAGTTTATTCAATTAGGATTTGTTTAATTCGCTTCGGGCCGCAGAAGGAAGTGTCAATTAGACTTTGCCTGGAAAGAAGGGTTCGAAGAATCGAGCTGTTTTCGAGTTGGATTGCAAGAGAGTACAGTCAAATGAAAATAATGTCTCAATGAAGACATTATATTTAATCTTTAAGCTCGCATTGACATTTTCCGCTTTATCTGAGGGTCAACTTTTTAAAACTCCAAACCATAAGTCTACAAATCTCAAACTTTCAAAACTGATCCTCCAAATTATATGTCTCTGTATCAATTCAATAGTATCCAAATTTTAAATTTCAAAATTATACATCATCTAATAAACATGTGTTTAAAAACCTAAAGCCTTTAAATCTAATGTCTCCAAACCTTAATTCGTCAAACCTGAGTCTAAAAAGTTTAAGTCTAAAAAACTGAAGACTCAACATTTTGAAACTCGAAGCCTTAAGTCTACAAATCTCAATTCTTCAAAACTGAGTCTTTAAACCATACGTACCCTTTTCAAGGAAAAAAAAGTCTCCAAACATTGAAATAAATAACAAATAACATAAGTATCCAAATCATGTGTTTATAAATCTTAAGCCTTAAAATATTAAGTCTACAAATCTCAATGTACAAGTTTAAGTTTGCAAACTAATCTTGAGTATAAAAACGAAACTAAGTGTCCAAACTATAAGTCTGCATATCGCTTCGCTAGGAGACGGTGATTTAAGCGGATTGCAGACTGAATTTCGCCATGTTATGTGATACCAAACTATAAGTCTCCATATCAGTGTTAAAGTCTCCAAATGTTCAATTTCGAATTCTTAAGACTTCAATAGCATTTCTATAAAATTCTAAATCCTTCAAATCTAAAGTCTCCAAACCTTAATTTGACTACCCTGTGTTTACTAAGTTTAAGTCAAGGTCTCCAAACATCGAATTTCACAATAAGTCTCCAAAAGCAGGTGCTTACAAATCTTAAGCCTTCAAAGCATTACTCTCCAAACCTTAATTCGACAAACCTGAGTCTACAAAGCTGAAGTCAATCTAAATTCTCAAGTTGATTAGACACCCAACCATAAGTCTACAAACCAATTAGTCAAAGTCTCCAAACATTTAATTCCAAAATTATAAGTCTCCAAATTAGGCGCGCTCTTTGGAAGGGAAGGCACATTTTTTTGCTCAGTAATGTAGAACCGATGCCGGATATTCCGGTTCTAGAGGTTTAGGGACCATCCATTAACCACGTGGACACTTTTTTGGAAATCTCAAACCCCCCCTCCCCCTAAAGTGTCGACGTTGTTCTTAGGATCACTCAAAATGCTCGAGTGACACTTCAAACTTTGAGAAATTAGACAGATATTTACTTCACAAATCATGTAAAGTACCAATTTTCAATTTTCTGTCATTTTATGGCCATCCCGGATGTTCCGGATACCGGATCCCGATTTGTTATTATCTCTAGGATCACTGATATCGGAGATCAGACACACCAATGATCTTGAAATTAGCTGGAAATATTTTCATAAAACATTTCAAAAGTCCTCTGAAACCTTCATATTTATATAGATTTTCTATGTTTTTCTCTTTTCAGGCATCTCCAATCTGAATTCTCGTCATATTCAGTCAAACCTATCAAAATTTAAGGAATGCCAAAATTCTCATAATTGTCCCAAGTGCGTTCGCAAGTGCCCCAATAAGAAGATCCAGTTGTGCCAGTGTAATCTTTAAAAAGAAGAAGAATTTCTCCAAAACCACAAAATGTCCTCCCGACTCCAACACCCGGAAGATCTGGAGCTGGCGGGTGCCGCGACATCCTGCACGTGAAGCGATCCGCTCCCGTGTGAATGCCCCTCCGACGGAAGCGTAAACGCAAAATCGTCAACTTGATCCCTCAATCGGTAGTACCTAGTAGTAGAAGTAGTAGGGCAGGTAGTGCAAGGGTAGTAGTGCCATCGCGACCGCAGTAGTGTTTTAGTGCCCAAAGCTGGATCGCTTGCAGCGCGTCATGTTCCTGCTGGGCTGGGCGCTGGCCCTGGGCCTGGTGGACACCACGAGTCCGCTGAGCGTGGTCCAGCAGCCGCAGCAGCATCACCAGCATCCGGTTCCGGTTCCGGCGGGCGGAAGTTTCCCCGCGTCCGGAATCGGCAGCCCGAACGGGTTGATCATCGAAGATTCGCCGATCGCCCCGTCCTCCCAGTACATCGTATCGAAGGACCAGTGGAACGGCGGGGGTGCCGCGGCGGCCGCTGCCGGTGCTGCTCACGGTCACGGCCACGGTGGCCACTCGTCGCAGGCCGGCTCCTCCAGCGGATCCTCCTCCGGTGGTGGTGGTGGTGGTGAGGAGAACCCTCGCCGGTCCCGGCTCGTTCCCGGTCCTAACGATACGTTCCGTTCTCTTGTCCCAGGGATGGCCAACGGTGGCGGTGGGGCGGGCTCCGGTGGCTCCTCCGATTCGGCCCATCCGTTCAGCACCTTCTTCGACATCTCGCAGTGGACGCTGATGGAGTGCTTTTCGCTCCGGAGGACCCAGCATCTGTACTACCAGCTGGGGAATGGGTTGTTCCTGTTGGCGTTCCTGGCGCCGAACGCACCCTTTGGGATGTTGTGGCTGCGGTGCGTCGTCATTGCGGGCTGCGTCCTGCTCATCATCTGGGGTTGGCAGGTTGAGTGCACCGTCGATGTGGTCGTGTGGGCGAGTTTGTTCCTGGCGGTGAACGCGATCTACGTGGGGGCGCTGCTGTGCAAGCTGCGGCCGGTCAAGTTCGAGAAGGAGATTGAAGCGGTAAGTTTTCATCGTAATTTTCACTTAATTGATCATGAAACAGATGTCTTGAACGAAAATATTGTATAGTATTTAAATAAATACAAAAATACAAAAATACAAAAAAAAATGCAAAAATACAAAAATACAAAAATACAAAAATACAAAAATACAAAAATACAAAAATACAAAAATACAAAAATACAAAAATACAAAAATAAAAAAATACAAAAATACAAAAATACAAAAATACAAAAATACAAAAATACAAAAATACAAAAATACAAAAATACAAAAATACAAAAATACAAAAATACAAAAATACAAAAATACAAAAATACAAAAATACAAAAATACAAAAATACAAAAATACAAAAATACAAAAATACAAAAATACAAAAATACAAAAATACAAAAATACAAAAATACAAAAATACAAAAATAGAAAAATACAAAAATACAAAAATACAAAAATACAAAAATACAAAAATACAAAAATACAAAAATACAAAAATACAAAAATACAAAAATACAAAAATACAAAAATACAAAAATAGAAAAATACAAAAATACAAAAATACAAAAATACAAAAATACAAAAATACAAAAATACAAAAATACAAAAATACAAAAATACAAAAATACAAAAATACAAAAATACAAAAATACAAAAATACAAAAATACAAAAATACAAAAATACAAAAATACAAAAATACAAAAATACAAAAATACAAAAATACAAAAATACAAAAATACAAAAATACAAAAATACAAAAATACAAAAATACAAAAATACAAAAATACAAAAATACAAAAATACAAAAATACAAAAATACAAAAATACAAAAATACAAAAATACAAAAATACAAAAATACAAAAATACAAAAATACAAAAATACAAAAATACAAAAATACAAAAATACAAAAATACAAAAATACAAAAATACAAAAATACAAAAATACAAAAATACAAAAATACAAAAATACAAAAATACAAAAATACAAAAATACAAAAATACAAAAATACAAAAATACAAAAATACAAAAATACAAAAATACAAAAATACAAAAATACAAAAATACAAAATCATCGGGCTAGCAACCACCTAGCCAATAACAACTAGTTTTTGTGCTCCGCGTTTTTTCACCGATTTCTACGATTTACGGTCGTTAATTAACCGCGGGTGTGCTCCTACGCGATGCGTAACAAGGGCCGCGGCCGTGGCTTCTCGAGTTCGGCTCGGGGACGTGGCCAAAACAGCTCATTGCACCGTATCCAGAAGAGCTCCTCGCCGGCGGCAAAAAACCCAGCTGTTCTTCTTACGACTGCTGACCAAACGAAGATCCCGCTACTGCCACGTAGCCCCGTCAGAACCAGAGCATCCGGTAAGAAGGTCCAGCAGTCCGTATCGACTTCCGGAATGCCGCAACAAACGTCCGGAGCCGGTGGACCTGGTCCATCCTCCAGCACAACGGGAATTGCAATTCCAACAAAAAATTCGTTCGAGATGCTGTCTGATAGCGGCGACGACGACGAAAGTGCACACCAGCAGGAGGACAATAACCCCGCAGATGAAGCAAAGAAGGCAAAAATGCTCGCGTGTTCTTTGCCTAGGGTGAGAGACAGGCCACCAATGATACATGTGGTCGATACTTTGGCGTCTACTGTTGATGATCTATTGCTACCGTCAAACGTACAATATTTCATCAAAGTAACAAAAGTTGCGGTGCAAGTGCTCGCGCTGTCCCAAGCGGATTATGCCAAGGTTTTGGAAGTGTTCAAAGCCAATAATGTGAAATTTTTCACGTACGACCGCCGTGATCAAAAAATGGTCAAGGTCGTGCTCCAAGGACTGGCGGAGATGGACATTTCCGAGGTCACCGAGGAGCTGAAAAACCTCGACATCACGCCTCGAGAGGTAAAAGTGCTGTCGAAGAAGACCACAGCGACAGGTACACATGTATTGTACCTGTTATATTTCGACAAGGGTACAGTAAAAATCCAGGACCTCCGACTGGTAAAGTGCCTTTCCGGATACTTGGTGAAGTGGAGGTTTTTCACCAAGCGGCCAACCGACGCCGCACAATGCCACCGTTGCCAAAAATTTGGCCACGGATCCCGCAACTGTAACCTGCCCCCGCGATGCGTCAAGTGTGGCAAGGATCACCTCACCGAAGGCTGCCCTCTACCCCGGAAGGCGACGCTGAAGGATACCGGAAACGCTGAGCAGCACAAGCCTAGCGTGAAATGCGCTAACTGCGGTGGAAACCACACCGCCAACTTCCGCGGATGCACGTCCCGGAAGTCGTACATCGAGCAGCAGGAAAAGAAGAGGAAGCCGCCTGCCAGTTCACTGACTAAACCCGCAGCAGATCGCAGTTCGGCGCATCCACCCGGATGGTCGCGAACGTACGCAAGCGTAGCAGCAGCCAGCCTAGAACCTGCCCCAGCGCAGGTCGACGCTGCCGATGGTGACCTGTTCTCGCTGTCGGAGTTCCTCATCCTCGCGAGGGACATGTTTCACCGTCTGAGTAGCTGCCGTAACAAGCAGCAACAATTCATGGCGCTATCAGAGCTCATGATGAAATATGTCTGCATCGTTTGAGCCCTCAACGACACGTCGATTCACGCCGTCAACATTGTTTTGACTTAAATATTCTGTGATATAGTCCTAAGCTTTCCCTTCCCCTATCCCCCTTCCTAAGTAATTTTTGCAGTTTTTTTTGTGAACTTTTCCTGCACTTGCTTATCCCTTAATCCTAGAAACAATAGTAATCATTTGATTAATGTATTAAGCCGTAGCTGAAAGGATTTCCACAACACTACATAATGTAATTAACTCAACAAATTGTACATTGATAAGCACACACAAATAAATAAATATGAAATGAAAAAAAAAAAAAAAAAAAATACAAAAATACAAAAATACAAAAATACAAAAATACAAAAATACAAAAATACAAAAATACAAAAATACAAAAATACAAAAATACAAAAATACAAAAATACAAAAATACAAAAATACAAAAATACAAAAATACAAAAATACAAAAATACAAAAATACAAAAATACAAAAATACAAAAATACAAAAATACAAAAATACAAAAATACAAAAATACAAAAATACAAAAATACAAAAATACAAAAATACAAAAATACAAAAATACAAAAATACAAAAATACAAAAATACAAAAATACAAAAATACAAAAATACAAAAATACAAAAATACAAAAATACAAAAATACAAAAATACAAAAATACAAAAATACAAAAATACAAAAATACAAAAATACAAAAATACAAAAATACAAAAATACAAAAATACAAAAATACAAAAATACAAAAATACAAAAATACAAAAATACAAAAATACAAAAATACAAAAATACAAAAATACAAAAATACAAAAATACAAAAATACAAAAATACAAAAATACAAAAATACAAAAATACAAAAATACAAAAATACAAAAATACAAAAATACAAAAATACAAAAATACAAAAATACAAAAATACAAAAATACAAAAATACAAAAATACAAAAATACAAAAATACAAAAATACAAAAATACAAAAATACAAAAATACAAAAATACAAAAATACAAAAATACAAAAATACAAAAATACAAAAATACAAAAATACAAAAATACAAAAATACAAAAATACAAAAATACAAAAATACAAAAATACAAAAATACAAAAATACAAAAATACAAAAATACAAAAATACAAAAATACAAAAATACAAAAATACAAAAATACAAAAATACAAAAATACAAAAATACAAAAATACAAAAATACAAAAATACAAAAATACAAAAATACAAAAATACAAAAATACAAAAATACAAAAATACAAAAATACAAAAATACAAAAATACAAAAATACAAAAATACAAAAATACAAAAATACAAAAATACAAAAATACAAAAATACAAAAATACAAAAATACAAAAATACAAAAATACAAAAATACAAAAATACAAAAATACAAAAATACAAAAATACAAAAATACAAAAATACAAAAATACAAAAATACAAAAATACAAAAATACAAAAATACAAAAATACAAAAATACAAAAATACAAAAATACAAAAATACAAAAATACAAAAATACAAAAATACAAAAATACAAAAATACAAAAATACAAAAATACAAAAATACAAAAATACAAAAATACAAAAATACAAAAATACAAAAATACAAAAATACAAAAATACAAAAATACAAAAATACAAAAATACAAAAATACAAAAATACAAAAATACAAAAATACAAAAATACAAAAATACAAAAATACAAAAATACAAAAATACAAAAATACAAAAATACAAAAATACAAAAATACAAAAATACAAAAATACAAAAATACAAAAATACAAAAATACAAAAATACAAAAATACAAAAATACAAAAATACAAAAATACAAAAATACAAAAATACAAAAATACAAAAATACAAAAATACAAAAATACAAAAATACAAAAATACAAAAATACAAAAATACAAAAATACAAAAATACAAAAATACAAAAATACAAAAATACAAAAATACAAAAATACAAAAATACAAAAATACAAAAATACAAAAATACAAAAATACAAAAATACAAAAATACAAAAATACAAAAATACAAAAATACAAAAATACAAAAATACAAAAATACAAAAATACAAAAAATACAAAAAATACAAAAATACAAAAATACAAAAATACAAAAATACAAAAATACAAAAATACAAAAATACAAAAATACAAAAATACAAAAATACAAAAATACAAAAATACAAAAATACAAAAATACAAAAATACAAAAATACAAAAATACAAAAATACAAAAATACAAAAATACAAAAATACAAAAATACAAAAATACAAAAATACAAAAATACAAAAATACAAAAATTCTATAAAATCTGTACAAAATCTATACAAAATATGTACAAAATCTCTTCAAATCTCTACAAAAGCTCTACAAAATCTCTACAAAAAATTTACAACAGTTCTACAAAAAATCTTCTAAAATTCTACAAAAATCCTACAAAAATGCTACAAAAATTTCTTCAAAAATTCAACAAACAATCTTCAAAAATTCTACATGAATTCTAGATGAATTCTACAAAAAATCTACAAAAAATCTAAAAAAAATCTACAAAAATTCTACAAAAATTCTAAAAAATTCTACAAAAATTCTACAAATATTCTACAAAAATTCTACAAAAATTCTACAAAAATTTTACAAAACTTCTACAAAAATTCTACAAAAATTCTACAAAAAATCTACAAATATTCTACAACAATTCTAAAAAAATTCTACGTAAATTCTACAAAAAATCTACAAAAATTCTGCAAAAAAATTACAAAAATTCTTCAAAAAATCTACAAAACTTCTACAAAAAGTTGTAGAACTTCTACAAAATTCTACAAAATTTCTACAAAAATTCTACAAAATTTCTACAAAAATTCTACAAAATTCTTCAAAAATTCTACAAAAATTTCTACAATTCTACAAAAAATCTACAAAAATCCTGCAAAAATTTTAAAAAAAATCTACAAAAAATCTACAAAAATTCTACAAAAATTCTACAAAAATTCTACAAACAATTTACAAGAATTATACAAAAACTCAACAAAAATTCTACCAAAATTCTACTGAAATTCTACAAAAAATCAACAAAAAATCTGCAAAAATTCTACAAACAATTTACAAGAATTCTACAAAAACACTGTTTCTCAAAATCCTCAAAAGCAACCAACTTAAATAAAATTAACGCAATTTATACAATCGAGTTCAAGATACTTGCCACACTTACTTCTCCGAGTTCAACGACACCTCTCCCCACGAGACAAGTAATTACCTACCACTTTTGTTGCCATCCGGGTTGGCGTCAACGTCAAAGTCCCAGCCATCGTTCTAGAACACCTTCTTCGTGTGCCCGCTCCACTCCCAAGTGGGTGGAAATGATCTAAATTGCTGAATTCAATTCAGAACAAAACTTAAAACAGCGCACAATGATAACATCCAACTGTGGCAAGAAAAAAACAAAAAATATCACGATCGTGGGAGTTTCCCAGAACTCATTGTTTGGCGCGTCTTCTCCTCAAAACTTCCACCCAGAACTTGACTTGAGCTCCGCCAGGCCAATTTGTTAGTCTAATTGAGCTCCTCGACCCCCTCGCGCAAAAAGATCTTGATACCCGACCAAAGATATGCATCACTCGTGGACTTTGTCTTCGTGTCTTCCACGTAGATTCTTTTGAGTTTATTTTGCTTTCTAACCGAGTCGAGAACGTCTCAATTGAGTTGTTTATGATTTTTTTTTTCGTTTGAAAACCGCCCACCTTATGGCAACAAAAAAAAAACGTAAAGAAGAACTTGAACTCAATCTTCAAACGACGAAAAGCTGCACAAAAATTGTGCACTCATTCATGATAATCCTTCTTCTCTCCATTTTGCATTGTTTTTATTTCGCGAAAAGCTCGATCATTCGATGAGCTTTGGCGCGCGCGTGCCACGCCCTGCTCGGAGGAAAAAGTTTCAAACTGTTTATGAATTTAAAATGAGTGCAATTTAATTTGGCGCGATTGTGCGGAAAATATTGGATGTTGGAAGAAGTTAAACTTAGCAATTCTCTTCAAAATCGGCCGATCTCGACCATTTGTATTTTTTTTTATTTGGCTAAAACTTTGTTGGGCCTTTTCTATGAACAAAGAAGCCGTTTTGAGTCATTTGTTTACCCATACAAGTCTCCATATATTTTTGGCAGCTCTCCGTACAAAAATGGTACGTAAATTTTCGAAAATCTGTATTTTTAAAGGAATTTTCTGATACATTTGGTGTCTCGGGCAAAGTTTTAGGGATGACTATTAAGTAAAAATACACTACAAGATTTTTTTTGCTGATTTTTTTATTAATTTTTTTTTTGCAAAAACTCAATTACCCAAAATCTGCAACTTTTGAGCCGTAGAGAAGTATGGTCAACAAATTTGCCGCCGAGTTATGATTTTTTGAAAAAATAGTTATTTTTGGAAAAAATCGAAATTACATCCATACAATTTTTGACCGCATTTTTTAATGAGCAGTTCTCTACGGAATCGGTCTTTTTTCTTTAATTTTAATTTTTGTATTTTTTAATCCGGCTGAAACTTTTTTGGTGCCTTCGGTATGCCCAAAGAAGCCATTTTGCATCATTAGTTTGTCCATATAATTTATAACCGGCTCCGTGGCTTAATGGTTACGGCTTCTGCCTCACAAGCAGAAGGTTCAGGGATCAAATCCCGGTCGGTACCTTTGAAATTTGGAATCAGAAATTTGAACTTTGAATATGAACAAAAACGAAAATGAATCAGGTGGGATTCGAACTCACGCCTTTGGATTGGTGGTCTGGGACGCTAAGCAGTCGGCCATCAGAAGGTTTACACTCTAGCAGTGAATTGATCCGTAGTGTTGAAACATGTTATCTTCTCATATTAAATACGCGCTGATCCCGGATTTGCCTGACGGGATTGGAAGTCTAAATATAGATCGAGTTTCCTTCAGATGCTTGCTTCTATGTTTAGGCGGGGCCGAACAATGCCCAGCGACCTCGGAATTGGACCGCAAGGAGCTCTGTCATTCTTAAATGGGTCGTTGGAAGCAGCGCTAGGGCTATCACCACCTAATACCCGGGACTGAGATAAGTTGTATCAGCATTCGGCATATACAAAGTCTGATACAAACTATACTTTCCCATAATATCGCTACCGGTTAGCGGGTATTGGATTGGACCACACACACACACACACACACACACATTAGTTTGTCCATATAATTTTCCATACAAATTTGGTAGCTGTCCATACAAAAATGATATGTGAAAATTCAAAAATCTGTATCTTTTGAAGGAATTTTTTGATCGATTTGGTGTCTTCAGCAAAGTTGTAGGTATGGATATGGACTACACTGAAAAAAAATGATACACGGTAAAAAAAAATTGGTGATTTTTTTATTTAACTTTTTGTCACTAAAATTTGATTTGCAAAAAAACACTATTTTTAATTTTTTTTATTTTTTGATATGTTTTAGAGGACATAAAATGCCAACTTTTCAGAAATTTCCAGAATGGGCAAAAAATCTTTGACCGAGTTATGATTTTTTGAATCAATACAGATTTTTTCAAAAAATTGAAATATTGGTCGCAAAAATTTTTCAACTTCATTTTTCGATGTAAAATCGAATTTGCAATCAAAAAGTACTTTAGTGAATTTTTGATAAAGTGCACCGTTTTCAAATTATAATCATTTTTAGGTAACTTTTTTGAAAATAGTCGCAGTTTTTCATTTTTTAAAAATAGTGCCCAAGTTTGCCCACCTTTGAAAAAAATATTTTTGAAGAGCTGAGAAAATTCTCTATATTTTGCTTCTTCGGACTTTGTTGATACGACTCTTAGTTGCTGAGATATTGCCATGCAAAGGTTCAAAACAGGAAAATTGATGTTTTCTAAGTCTCACCCAAACAACTCACCATTTTCTAATGTCGATATTTCACCAACTATAGGTTCGATTTACAATGTTAAAACATGAAACATTCGTGAAATTTTCCGATCTTTTCGAAAAAAATATTTTAATTTTTTTTAAATCAAGACTATCATTTCAAAAAGACCAAACATTCAATATTACGCTCTTTTAATATGTTAGTCTTGATTTTAAATTTTTGAAATTTTTTTTTTCGAAAAGATCGGAAAATTTCACGAATGTTTCATCTTTTAACATTGTAAATCGAACCTATAGTTGCTGAAATATCGACATTAGAAAATGGTGAGTTGTTTGGGTGAGACTTAGAAAACATCAATTTTCCTGTTTTTTAACCTTTGCATGGCAATATCTCAGCAACTAAGAGTCGTATCAACAAAGTCCGAAGAAGCAAAATATAGAGAATTTTCTCAGCTTTTCAAAAATATTTTTTTCAAAGGTAGGCAAACATGGGCACTATTTTTAAAAAATGAAAAACTGCGACTATTTTCAAAAAAGTTATCTAAAAATGATTATAACTTGAAAACGGTGCACTTTATCAAAAATTCACTAAAGTACTTTTTTATTGCAAATTCGATTTTACATCGAAAAATGAAGTTGAAAAATTTTTGCGACCAATATTTCAATTTTTTGAAAAAATCTGTATTGATTCAAAAAATCATAACTCGGTCAAAGATTTTTTGCCCATTCTGGAAATTTCTGAAAAGTTGGGATTTTATGTCCTCTAAAACATATCAAAAAATAAAAAAAATTAAAAATAGTGTTTTTTTGCAAATCAAGTTTTAGTGACAAAAAGTTAAATAAAAAAATCACCAAATTTTTTTTACCGTGTATCATTTTTTTTCAGTGTAGTCCATATCCATACCTACAACTTTGCTGAAGACACCAAATCGATCAAAAAAATCCTTCAAAAGATACAGATTTTTGAATTTTCACATATCATTTTTGTATGGACAGCTACCAAATTTGTATGGAAAATTATATGGACAAACTAATGATGCAAAATGGCTTCTTTGGGCATACCGAAGGCACCAAAAAAGTTTCAGCCGGATTAAAAAATACAAAAAAAATCGAATGACCGAAATCTCAGAGAATTGCTCTAATATAAATGGAATTTGCAATCGAAGTACTTTACAGATTTTTTGATAAAGTGCCCCGTTTTCAAGATTAAGAAAAATAGTAATCACCTTTTCTCAAAATATGTTTTTTTTTAAAGTTCAGAAAATTTGCTATTAAATTGCTTTAAATTCCTACAACTTTGCCCAAGCCTTCGAATTGATCAGAAAATTAATTCAAAAAATTAAAGTTTTTCGAATATTTACGTACCATTTTTGCATGGACAGTAGGGTGCCCAGAATATGGGACTTTTTTTCAAAACCTCGCTGCACAAGATGAATATTCCTTGACCTATTTTAGGACTCTGGGTCAAATATGAGCAAAATCGGTCATCACTTACCCATTGATAGTGAAGTTTGTATGGGAAAAATCGAAAAAATGTAGGGAAAACCCAAGTTTCTTACGGTTTGGTCTGCACGGTGCGCTACTTCCATCCAAATATTCCCAAAAGTGAGATTCTTATTGATGCTCTACAACTTTGTAGAACATACCAAAACTGTAAAACTCGATCCTGAAAAGTTATTAGCGATTTGAAAATGTCATTTTTGTAAAAAAAACGTTTTTTTCGCCAACTTTAGGCTCGGGTATCAATGGGTTAATCTCATCCAATTTCGCTCAAAATTTACATAGATGCTTCAAATAACCCAAAAAACCGTTTTCCGATTGTGAAGCAGGGGGTCAGTTTTTCTGGGCACCCTAATGGACAGCTGCCAAATTTTATGGAGACTTGTATGGGAGAAGCAATGACACAAAATGGTTGGTCATAGGGAAGACCCTCACAAAGTTCGAGCCAAATATAAAAATACAATTAATAGACATTTCCGGTTTTGGTAAAGAATTGCTCACTGAGTAATTTTCAATTGAGTAATGCACAAAAATTTCGAAATTTAAATTGTGTATTTCTTATTAAGATGAAACTTATTTTACCCATTCCATGTAATTTTTGGAAAATATGTAATGAATTGTCAAACAAATTCCCAAAGCCGAAATCAAATTTTCAATTGAAAATGACTTAACACAGTTTTTGATAATGTGCATCGTTTTCATGTCAAAGGCAAGGCGAAATTTTTCGAAAAATTGACAGTTTTTTTGCACTTAAAAATTATGTTTTGAGGGAAAAGCACTCCTGAAAAAAAATTATCAGAGGCAGAGAAACATTCCTACATTTTTTTTTATTTGTTGATCGGACTACTGACTGCTGAGACACAGCCTCTTAAAAATATCGTTTTTTTTAATTCCCTATAAAAGTGTTGCCATCCAAATCCAAATAGATGATATTTATTTGACCATTACTAAACTCATGGTCACCAACGCCCTCTCATCACCCTCGTCCCAACAGGTAAGCTCCCCCAAAGGACAACTCTCTCATCAAGCATGACCAACCAACATTCACGTCCTTCCGTAAGTTCCGGGGCTCAAATCTGGAAAATGATTCATGTGCCAGAGAACCCCCTTCGGGGAGGGTGGGACAACCACAGCAAAAACCCCGAGAACCAGCTTCTTTTTTTGCCAACAACTGGTGGTTGTGCTCTCACGCCCCCAGGTCCAGAATTCCAAATGAGGTCAACTTCTTGCCAAGACGGTTCTGGAGTCTGTGTTTAAAAATGGAACGAACCTCTCAATTTTTCGCCCTCCCGAAAAAAAAACGCTCCTAAAAGAAAACCGACACGAACACTTTTCCGGCACTTGCTTTTAACTTTTCTGTTTTAGTTGGCCGCTTGCGAGAGTGCATCCAACAGCTATCAAGAAGGGGTCGTTTAAGCATTACGTAACGCAAACAACAATCCTTCTTCGTAGCGCATTTTTCAAACAGATAATGTCATTTTGATTAATTCGTTACGTAACCTGTGACCTCCCCCCTTGAAGCAAACCCACAAATTGCAGCGCTTCCCGCAGTGCTGCCAGCATGGGTTTATTTCGGTGACCTAATAGTGGTTTTGGGCTCGGAAAAGTGCTACCAAAATACCGGTGGTTAAGGGTGCACTTGGTTTGCCTCGTTGAAATATGACGGGGGTTGTCCCGGAATGATGCACCCGAATCCAGTTGAAAGGAATTCTTGGCGGTAGTGCTGCTGCCTACAGATGCTCATCAACGATTCAAGTGTCGTCGGTTAGTTCGGTAACTCGCCGAGTGAAAGGGAACTCTCGACTCGGTAATCGCTTCTGGAATCGCTCGTGCGGCGAGTTGTTTGCATTGCGATATTGTGGGACTGTACGCGTGGACCCGCCGGTACTATTGACTTTTGTTTGTTAGTAAGGTGAGTTTTCCGTGATCAATGTTGATAGTTGGATGATGTGGTAATTAATGTCTGCCTATGTGGATCAATCGGACCGCGCACTGGACTCACAATTCAGAGGTCGCCGGTTCGAATGTCGAGGCGGACGCAAAAAATTCTAAGTGTAAATATAGGTATTCGGTGCCCTCTCCCCGTGCCATACCTTCACACTTAGGAGACCCGGGAGGCGGAGTCTTGTCGCAAAAAGAACGATACACGCCTGTGGATCCGTTGACGAAACCGCAAGGTTTAATAGGGCCACATTATAAGGTGTTACGTCGATTCCGTTTTTGTCGTAATTAATTGATTTTATTAGTGTTGAAAATCAGATTATGATGGTTGAGAAAAATAATAAACATTGATATTAAGACTTGACTGATTCGATGATTTTTAGAATTGGAGATTTCGAATTCGTGTCGAATTTCCAAAGGTAGATAGAATTACACTGACCTACAAAAAAAAAATGACAAAAATGACTGTGCAGGCTATGGAGAATTAGGGCGGTTCGTCGTTTTGCATACAACTAAAAACTGCATGCAATTAGAGGAGTACTGAATCGCCTTAATTTTCCTTACAAACCTTGGAGAAAAACCATTCGGCCCTGTCTAAATATTTTTGAAAAATTCAAAGTGCTCGTGTTTATGGGGACCCCAAAGTTCATGCTTCCCCTCGAGTTGAGCCTGCGCAGAATTTTTGTTGGTCTGTGTTATCAAAGCTTTCGAAAACTTAACATTAAATTCGTTAATCTGATCCCCTGAAAATTCACCCTGAAGTAACTATGAAAAACTAGGATTTAATTAACCGTCCATTATGACCTTGAACATCCATAATCTATCAACCATCCGAGACAAACATTACCGTAATGTCCGGACCTCGATCCGTTTACTCCGGCAAAACGGCTAGATCTCTACTGTGTAATCAATCAATAAGGTCTATAATTTACTACCCTGCTCAGCTTCTTCTTCTTCTTCTTCTACGCCAAACCCTAACGATAGCTGATGTTTAACCACTACTTTTCTACGTATTATCGGCGAGAGACTCCCACCGCCGGCTCGAGGAAGAGCACGTCGTTCCGGCCGAGCTATGATCGAGGTTGGTCGGTCTGTCGTCCACAGAGTCTGGCGTGGGGAACCTCTAAACGCTGAAGGAGGTGCAAGTAAGGGAACTGTCAAAACAATCAAGATTATTTGATGTAAGGTTGAAACAGTTTCAATTATCTTCCAACTTAACTAGAACTTGGTAAACTTTCAAAATATTTGATGAGAATAGCTGAAGAGGGCACCAAGACCTCAAAATAATTGGTCAGAATTGGTGTTATGAACTCAAATGGCAGGCATTTGAAATGATGTTAAACAAGATTGGGAATTATAGAGAAGAATACAACTATTGCAACCCGTCAAAACATGACCTTGGTTGTTTTTACAGATCATCTTTGAGATCGAGACTATTTTCCTACGACCTTGTCGTCTGTTCCGACAGATTCCTCAAATATAAACTAGATTTTCGCCTCCTCCAAAGAGTAGAGGTTCCCTCTTGCACGTCCAGTAGTACACCAGACTTGGTTGCGACGACTGTGCTGAGTGATTATCGACCGCAAAACACAGCAAGTCCGGCCCCGTCCATCCATTGATGGAGAGGTGGTGTGCTGCAGCAGGTCCGCAAAACGGGTACTTCCGTTCCGTACGACGACGACGACGACGGTTCGATATGGTCAGCTGCCACGGCACCTGGTCAAGGTGGGTAGAGGTTTAAGGTTGGCGTCAATTTCAAGGAAAATGTTAATAACATATCTTCAAAACTTCTAACCTTAGTTTAACGCTCTTGAAGTCGTTTTCAGGTTGAGAAGCGTTAAGGTTGGAGACGTGTCGAAGCGGTTTGTACCGATACGCCGCTGACTGACAGTCGTTGGCGGTGGCGGTCTGGTTGAGAACCTGACCTATCACAAGCCGTTTGGGTGTGGAAGAATTTGATGTTGTGAGTTATTGTATAGTTGAGAGGGAAGAAAGATAGAGAGAAGTGTTATTCTTTCGTGTGCGGAGTTCACGGTAGAATTCGGCCGGGGTTAGTCGAAGAAAGTCATCAATCACTGCTGTGCTTCGGAATTGAGGTGTTTAGTCGCGATATTTGGGTTATTAGAGCTTTTGCCTTTATCACTGAGGAAAGGGTATAAAATCACTCGAAGCATAGTCATCTACCCAAAATTCGTTAAGCAAAATTCTGTTTTATTTTATTTTTATTTTTTTGTTTAAGATGCAATTGAATTTTTCATATTTCTGTTTCTGTAAATGGGTAATTCTCCGCCAACTCACACAGCAGTTGCCCCGACCCCTCTTCGATTTGCGTGAAATTTTGTCCTAAGGGGTAACTTTTGTCCCTGATCACGAATTCGAGGTCCGTTTTTTGATATCTCGTGACGGAGGGGCGGTACGACCCCTTCCATTTTTGAACATGTGAAAAAAGAGGTATTTTTCAATAATTTGCAGCCTGAAACGGTGATGAGATAGAAATTTGGTGTCAAAGGGACTTTTGTGTAAAATTAGACGCCCGATTTGATGGCGTACTCAGAATTCCGAAAACACGTATTTTTCATCGAAAAAAACACTAAAAAAGTTTTAAAAATTCTCCCATTTTCCGTTACTCGACTGTAAAAAAACTTGGAACATGTCATTTTATGGGAAATTTAATGTACTTTTCGAATCTACATTGTCCCAGAAGGGTCATTTTTTCATTTAGAACAAAAATTTTCATTTTAAAATTTCGTGTTTTTTCTAACTTTGCAGGGTTATTTTTTAGAGTGTAACAATATTCTACAAAGTTGTAGAGCAGACAATTACAAAAAATTTGATATATAGACATAAGGGGTTTGCTTATAAACATCACGAGTTATCGCGATTTTACGAAAAAAAGTTTTGAAAAAGTTGGTCGTCATCGATCATGGCCGTTCATGGTCACCCGCGACAGACACGGACGACGAAACAAAGAGAAACGCAAAAAGTAACTTTTTCAAAACTTTTTTTCGTAAAATCGCGATAACTTGTGATGTTTATAAGCAAACCCCTTATGTCTATATATCAAAATTTTTGTAATTGTCTGCTCTACAACTTTGTAGAACATTGTTACACTCTAAAAAATAACCCTGCAAAGTTAGAAAAAACACGAAATTTTAAAATGATAAATTTTGTTCTAAATGAAAAAATGACCCTTCTGGGACAATGTAGATTCGAAAAGTACATTAAATTTCCCATAAAATGACATGTTCCAAAAATTTTTACAGTCGAGTAACGGAAAATGGGAGAATTTTTAAAACTTTTTTAGTGTTTTTTTCGATGAAAAATACGTTTTTTCGGAATTCTGAGTACGCCATCAAATCGGGCGTCTAATTTTACATAAAAGTCGCTTTGACACCAAATTTCTATCTCATCACCGTTTCAGGCTGCAAATTATTGAAAAACACCTCTTTTTTCGCATGTTCAAAAATGGAAGGGGTCGTACCGCCCCTCCGTCACGAGATATCAAAAAACGGACCTCGGATTCGTGATCAGGGACAAAAGTTACCCATTAGGACAAAGTTTCACGCAAATCGAAGAGGGGTCGGGGCAACTTTTCCCGATTTCGTGTGAGTTGGTAGAGAATTACCCAAATATGGGTGCGAAAGAGAACATTTTTCTAAATGAAAAACAGATAAATTTTCATAATCAAATTTTAATTACATTTTATAGGACTTTTGAGCATTTTATTTATTTATTTATTTAATATACAGCAATTCCCCACGAAAACAGCATGGAAAAAAACAAAAGTGCTCGGATCGGGCTCAAATTTTTTCTGGGGGTTCCCTGGCCGAAATAATTAGACCCGTATTTTTTTGTTTGGCCATTAGGGTGACCTACGCCGTGTTAGGGTGGTCTGAAAAATGGCCATTTCCGTCGATTTACGCAAAAACCACTTTTTTCGAAAAATCATAACTCCTCACCATTTTAACCGATTTCAATTGTCTTATACGCAAATGAAAGGTGATAAGTTGGCCTTTCAAAGAAAAATAGTATGAAGTTTCAAAAATCTAGCCTAACATATGAAAAGGGCGTATGCAACTTTAAAATGCCGTTTTGACTGTGTCTGGACCAAAGAGCCTATGTCTGGAAATAATTTTATCGGATTCCCCGGACATTTTTACATAACATACTAAAAAATGGGAGGAGTTCATTAACAGGATTTCGAGATATGATTTTTTGAAAATAAAATCCGTGTTTTTTGACGCGCCGCGCGCAAAAACCGGAGAATGACGAAATTGGCAAAAAATCAACTTTTTTCACTAAAACTGCGATAACTTTAAAATTTCAGCGATGACCTATAGATGTCTGGGTACCAAAATTTTCGTAATTAAAAGACGCAACTGATTCTTGAGAAATGATAAATTTATGCACAATAAGGTAATTTAAAAAAATTCCGCAAATAAAATGTGTTTAGAATAACTAATACGCAAAATAATTTTTGTGATACTTATACTTCTACCAAACATTTGTGGAAATTCAAATTATTTCGTGAAAAAAAATTCATAAAGTTGCATGTCTTGATAAGTTTCTGTGGTCTCAAAAATCAAATTTGCAAATAGCAACAAAATGCAAAATTGAACGCTGTTGAATAAATTATCTATAACAAAATCACAAAAATTACAAAAATTACAAAAGTTACAAAAATTACAAAAATTACAAAAATTACAAAAATTACAAAAATTACAAAAATTACAAAAATTACAAAAATTACAAAAATTACAAAAATTACAAAAATTACAAAAATTACAAAAATTACAAAAATTACAAAAATTACAAAAATTACAAAAATTACAAAAATTACAAAAATTACAAAAATTACAAAAATTACAAAAATTACAAAAATTACAAAAATTACAAAAATTACAAAAATTACAAAAATTACAAAAATTACAAAAATTACAAAAATTACAAAAATTACAAAAATTACAAAAATTACAAAAATTACAAAAATTACAAAAATTACAAAAATTACAAAAATTACAAAAATTACAAAAATTACAAAAATTACAAAAATTACAAAAATTACAAAAATTACAAAAATTACAAAAATTACAAAAATTACAAAAATTACAAAAATTACAAAAATTACAAAAATTACAAAAATTACAAAAATTACAAAAATTACAAAAATTACAAAAATTACAAAAATTACAAAAATTACAAAAAGTGCCGTGCCCCCCTATGTTGGCGCTCCTGCATCTAAACCTTGAAACAGGAAAAAAAATGCGCAACTGCATCAATTTTCTGCGAAGCATTTTCCCGACATTTCACCAAATCCGAAAATTCTCCGGCTGTCAACATAAAAAAAGAAGGAGCAAAATACTTTTCCTCCCATCTTTTGCCATTTCGCTTTCCATGCCAAAGTAAATACCATTCCACTTTATTGCTGCCGTTTCTGCGAAATGCCAAGAACTTTCCATTTCCACTCCAGCTGGCAAACCTAATGGACTCTGTCAAATTGATAACTTCACTGCAGCGAAATCTTTTATTTTCACAAAGTTCACACAAGTCCAAGTTTTGTATGAATGTCACACAATGGTGGTGCTACTGGTCCTACTGCCTCGTTAATCATTAACAAACTTACTTTTTTTTTTTTGCTTCCAAATGCATTATTCCCATCACAGTCGTTACTTGTGTTTCTTGGCTTTAAAAAAAGGGGTAATTCATCGCCGATACGTGACTGAAATCGGACAAAACGAACGTGACCAGCTTTTAGGCGCTGGATTTCATCGGAACTTTGTACTCTTTTTTTTTTGTTTCATCGCATATTCCGCCAACGTACGGGGTTCAAATTTAAACGAATTAGGTCTACTCACGACTTTTAATTTAGCGTGTAGGTGTTAGATTTAGTCCAGATCGGAACGACCCCTATGGAGATCAACGCAAATTAATAGCCACCAACGCACCAAGGCCGCACCTCAAGTCATCAAATGGTTATGAGTTTGACGCGTCATTGGTTTCATACTAACCTGGCTAGCAGCACTGGCGGCAACCTTCAGCCATCCTCCACGTGGCGGCTCAATTAAGGCATTGCACCTTCCCTCCTCTAATGTGGTTTACTCAAGTAGGTGGCCGTAGCAGCAGGTTGGGGCCATTCCACGGGTTGCTAGATTGAAATTATAGAGGTTTCTACGTGCGCATGTATTGCGTGTACGTACACGAAAAAGATTGAGGTTAAATTTTGTCCGGCCAGCAAAATCAGAAGGTGCGTACGCGAAACGTCATAAAGCTCTATAGATCATCATCAACTTACGCTGGAAATCCATCGCACTTTTGCGGTTTGACGTTTTACACTCTTAAAAAGTTTTAGGAAGATTTTTTTAAACTTGAAAATCTGAAACCGGCATTTTTTTTGAATATTTTTTTCAACAATAAATAAATACAATCAAATTTACCCAACCTCAAATTGTAGTGTACTGCTCAAACTCCTGTGATCTACAGGTTACCGCGAACTAAAAAAAACTCCCGGGCCAAGGTAGTCGGTAGCAAGGCAACAGTCTAAACAACATCCAATTTTGCTGGATGCTGCTGGTAGAAAGACCCAACCAGACTCTTAATCACGTCAAATCGAATTAGGAACGCTGATTGGCCACAGCCACAGTAAACGTACCCTGGTGGAGATCAAACTGAGGCTCCACGACCTTCCCGGCCGTTAAACGTGGAAACCCCCACCGCGTGCTGCGATGGAATCCGATTGTTGAAGTGAATTGGGTATTAATTAAATTGAATTAATTTGGATTGCGTTTGGTAGTGGGTACTGGTTGGAGGGGGAAGAGTTGTAAGTTGCAGGGAAGTAGTGTTTGCTTTTTCTGTAGCTTATGTCTGGTTCGAATATATGAAAATACAAAATTAAAATTTAATTTAAAAGATGATATAACAAGATTTTTCAAAGCTATCTCTTGGCACCTTTTTACAAGTCCTGTGTGTTATTTATATGAATGAAACATTACTGTCCACGTATTTTCTATGTCAAAAGAAGTTATCATTAGCTTTTCCATACAAGATTCCATACAATTTTGCGGACGGCTCATACAAAAAGGGCATGTGAATATTCGAAATTTTTAATCTAGAGCATGAACTTGATGATCGATTTGGTGTCTTCGGCAAAGTTATTTTTTCCGAATAAATCATGCACAAAAACAAATTATAGCCTTAACACTTTTTATGAGCAAAACTTATTTTTTTTAAAGGGAGCAGACAATTACAATGTAACAATCAAACATAACCAATATTTTCCGAGACATCGTCACCTTAAAAATGGGTGACAATAAGAAAAATAAAATTTAAACTTTTAAAGGCTGTATCTCACCAACTAGCAAGAATTAACATGGAAAATTGTAGCCAATTTTCTATTTTTTTTTTCTTTGAATGCAAGTCGACATATTTGTATTATCATTGTGGAATTCTAAAATATATTCCTAAGTCGATTTGACCAATGACTTTTATACAAATATTTCAAGTATCTCAAGATAAATTTGAGAGTCTAATTAACAAATAATATATCAGCAATTCCCCACGAAAACAGCATGATTGGAAAAAAAGTTCTCCGATCGGACTCAAAATTTTTCTAGGGGATCCTTGGCCGAAATAATTAGATCGTATTTTTTTTTTGTTTGGCCATTAGGATGACCTACGCCGTGTTAGGGTGGTCCGAAAAATGGCAATTTTCGTCATTTTTCGCAAAAACCACTTTTTTCAAAAAATCATATCGCCGCGCCATTTCATCCGATTTTAGTTGTCCTAGACGCAAAAGAATGGTGATTAGTTTGGCTATTTGGGAAAAATAGTAAGAAGTTTCAAAAATCTAGCTTAACATATGAAAAGGTCGTATGAAAACTTAAAATGCTGTTTTGAAGGTCTCGGGACCAAAGAGCCTATGTCTGAAAATATTTTTATCGGATTCCTCGGAAAATTTCAAAATGGTGAAGTTATGTTTCCGATACTCGCCACGCGCAGAAATTGGAAAATGACGAAAACGGGAAAAAATCGACTTTTTTCACTAAAACTGCGATAACTTGAACATTTCATCGATGACCTATACATCTTAGGGTACCAAAATTTTCGTAATTGAAATACGGAACTTTTGGTATTTTATTGTCCTATAATATTAGATTAGGCCAAAACAAAATTTGTAATGAACATTTTTTAAATAACTTGAAAAATTTAAGATAAAAATCGATTGACAATTGCCAAACAATCTATTTTCTTTATTTTAACCTTTAAATAATATAAAATAAAAATTTCAAAGTTATTTTTAATTTGCCCTCAAAATTATTTTTTTTAATTTAGTGTGACCATAAATCATCATTTTCATTCAAATACCGTAAACCGGGGTGACTTTGATAGGATTTCAATTTGTTTTTAGAATATTTTCCAACAGGTAAGGTTTTTCTCAAGATTATTATTTTTAAAACATGTACTGGGGTAGACCACACAAAGCCCATGCACTATTTTGGAAAAAAAAGTTTTTTCAATAGTGTTTAGAAAAATAGTTACGTTAATAATTCTTAGTTTTAATTCCGGGGTGACTTTGATAGTCATAGTTTTTCTTGTTAAAATCATATTTAAGATGTTCAAACTTTATTTGTACGTTAAATGTACCATCACTAAAGTAGCTGATATAGTCTGTAAGAAAAAAAATCAATGTTTATATTTAGTTAACTAAGTTTATAAGCTTTTTAACAAAATACATATAAATTTTAGGTAAATTGTTAAAAAGTCTGAAATTTGTTAAAAATAGTTTTGTTTATAAAATTATCGATTTATATTGCATTTTATACTGTATTCGAAGCACGAATCACAAGTTTTCACATTTTACATAAAATTTGTTCAACTGAGATTGCCTATTAATCTGGAGATTATTTTTTTAAATTGTGTTTCAAAAACACATATTATTTATTATTTACAAACTTATTTAACCTTCTCCTAGTGGAAAATTGTCCAAAGAATCCGAAAATGCATTCCGTTTTCCGATTAAAAATCATGTTCATTGATAAAATCATGAACTTTATAAACTTTTCAAAAATTTATGAAAAGTTTCAAAAATTTATGAAAGTACTTCAAACTTTGAACACTTCTCTACCACGGTCAGTATGTTTCTGAACCATTCCTTACGTATTTAAATTGTAATCTTCATTTTGCGGAAAAATCGCAAACCTATCAAAGTCACCCCGATTTTGGCTTTTTCTAGTCTCCTAAAAGATGTAACATAATAAATTCGAATAGGGTAATTCTCCGCCAACTTACACGAAATCGGAAAAAGTTGCCCCTAGCCCTCTTCGATTTCCGTGAAGCTTTGCTTTAAGGGGTAATTTTGGTCCCTGATCATGAACCCGAGGTTCATTTTTCGATATCTCGTGACGGAGGAGCGGTACGACCCCTTTCATTTTTCTGGATTTTTACTAAGAGACGTTTTTCGGTGATTTGTAGCTCTAAACCGTTAATAGATACCCGGGCAGACGGTAATATCAAAATTCATGCCATTTCAATACCAAACACTGTTAAAATAACATAAAAAGGTTATGGAATCTTCTTGAAAAATCCATTTTTGCATAACAGTTTAATAACAGTTTATGTTATCATAACAAAATTTGTTATTGGTCTGATATTTGTTGAAAGAAAAAACAACTTGGAAATAACTTTTTTTTTATGGAAGAATACCTTCAACTGTTATTGGGATGATCGGATTAGTTGTTAAAATAACAAAAAATAATAACAAAGATTTGTTCGAAGAATAACTAAAAGTGTTATTAGTCTGTTATTACAATAACAACCCAATACCACAAATTTCATAACGACGAATAACAAATCTTGTTATAAATTACATAAAATGTTATTGGCCTAGTATTTTCAAATATCAAAAAATGTTATACTCTAGTTATTTCCGTCTGCTCGGGTAGAAATTTGGTGTGGGGTAGGCGTGGCTGAATGGTTACGCTGTTCGCTTTGTAAGCGGAAGGTTCTGGGTTCGATTCCCATCTGCCCCTATCGAGAAATTATGGAAAGAAGGAATAATTCTGAACACTTGAATATGAACGAAAAATTCATTAGCTCGCGGCGGGGTTCGATCCTCCGTCCTTTGGGTCAGCAGACAAAAATGCTAACCACCAGACCATCAAGGCTTAGTTGTCTAGAAGGATTAAGAATGCTATAAGAATCCAAGAAACTTGATTGGAATCTGTGTGAACCTAAGAACAGGAAAATGCAATATTGAATGCAAGTTGAATTCACGGACACTGGTTGCATAATTGTTAGGCGAATATTGAACTTTCAACACGACCAGAATTCACCACAAAAAGCTTGGTGAACCGAATTGGAAAGCTTCCAAAAATGAATCCAAGAACATACGAAGAATTCAGGACTTTAAATAGATTTGACCGGCCGCATCACTTACCACGGTGAATCCTGGCTTCACACCCATCTTACTAACACCCTCAAACCTCACGTGATACTTTGTCGAAGACGCAGCTGATTTAGCGGTCTTCATCACTCAAGTATCGGACTAAAATTCCTATCCACTTCCCCCGTGTCTTACCACTGGTCGTGGCCGGCGCTGTTATTGGCTAGCATGATAGGGACATTTCAAAGTTGCGAAGTGGTGATGATTGGTTCCTACTCTTCATCTGTGGTCCACGGAGCAATTCTTGGAGGTCCTGGTCAATAACAGAGTAGCAACTACGGGTAGACACCAATGCTATGCTATGCTATGCTATATCAAAAAATGTTATACTCTAGTTATTTCCGTCTGCTCGGGTAGAAATTTGGTGTCAAAAGGACTTTTGTGTAAAAATGGACGCCCAATTTGATGGCGTACTCAAAATTTCGAAAAAAAACGTATTTTTCATCATAAAGGTAAAAAAAAAGTTTTAAAATCGATCCATTTCCTTTTACTCAACTCGTGTCTTTTTATGGGAAATTTAATGTACTTTTTGAATCTGAAATAACCCAGAAAAAAACAAACATGAAAATTTTTCAACAAAATACTATCAATTTAACATTTATCTGAGTAGGCGGTGTTCATCTTGTGAAAGGAAATTGAAATTAAAGAAATTTTGGACCCCGCAAAATGTCGGGAAAGAGCTCTTCTTTCATGGGGCTAAATATCAGACTTGTCGTTATTTTTGTCTTAAGTTTGTTCTAGGAAACACACCGTGATATATTCAATTGGTATCAAAATCTTAAGCATATCATTGATACCCTGGTTTACTGTAATTTGAAGAATTTTAAATTACTTACGGGTTTTTTTTTATCAAGCTAATCAAATCACGTTTTTGGCGAACTTTGTGCAACTCTCTCGATCGATTTATTCACCGAAACTACACTTTTTAAAGTTTTCTGCAGTTTTTTTGAACGGTTTTAGCTAGAGCGTCCAGTTTCCCGTTCCGGGCATTCCCGAAATTCAAGCGGAAGTATAAATTTTCTGAACTTTTTCGAACCAATTTTTGAAAATGTTCCAAAAAAAATTAACTTTAAATTATTTTATACATTTAAATTTACTGTGATTATTGAATTTATCAGATGGTGAAAAATTTCATGTCCAGATTTATCTCTGATAATATTAATTTCTGAAGCATTCAAAACTGGAAATTGATTTTGCCTAATGAAAATATACTATTACATTTAAGGTTAGCATTTTAAAGAATAGTTGGTGTTATTTAAAAAAAATATTTTACCCTTAACTGCCAATGCAAAATAGAGATTTATTACATTTTTGTTTACCATGATGATCTAATGGGATATAAATTGAATTGGTATTATTAAATATGCCTTGTATATAATCCTATAGGATTCTGCAGGATAGTATTCAAGATTATCGTAAGGTTAATCATCTTTTTGTACTATAAAAAGTCATTTATTAAGCTAAAACCATGTGACAAAATAAAACCATAAAATTCATTAAAAAGCTACTTCGTATTGTTTGAAAGGTTCCCTGATAATGCAAACATATTTTTTTACTTCAAATATTTGAAAACATTGACTTGTTTCACTTTTAAAAAAAACAAGTGGAGTCAGAATTTTGAGGAAAAACAAAAAAGCTTTGTTATATTTTCTGCCCATAATTGAAAATTCGGCTATTATGCCAAATCAAGTATTCCGAGAAAAACGCGTTTTTGTGTTTGTCAGCAAATCTTTGCCACGGCAATGTCAAAGGGGAATGGGATATCAGCCGTTTGGTTTTTCGCATCGGCTTGTAGATGAAGATTTTTACATGAAGTCAAGATATTAATTGATCCTCGGACTTATTTTAACCATTAAAGCCACTGTCCTATCCAATTTTCTTGCACATTATTAATCAGATCCAAGATCAGAACAGTGCATGGCCGAATGGTTACGCTGTCCGCTTTGTAAGTGGATGATTCTGGGTTCGATTCCTATCTGCTCCAACCTTCCATCGGATGAGGAAGTAAAATGTCGGTCCCGGCCTTGGTTGTTGTTAGGCCGTTAAGTCTTTCCAGGTGTAGGAGTCGTCTCCATGCCATAAGTACAAACAACACACCAAAACTAAGCCTGCTCCGGTGACATCGCTGGTTGGACTCGCGATGGTCGTCAGTTCGAACCCTGGGGTGTGAAGTTCCTTGGAGTAGAAAGAGGTTTGGGTGCTCTCCCCATTCAAGCCTTCGGACTCCTAGGTTCGAGCAGAAACTTGCAATAGAGACCACAAAAGACCCGGGGGTCGTTAATGTGGATGGTTTGATTGAAGATCAGAACGTTTTTCAATTAATTTAAAATTTCCCGGGGATTCCCTGGATTTCCCGGGAAATTGGTTGAAAATTTTCCGTTTCCCGGGATTTTTGTAACCCCGGAAAATTGGAGGCTCTAGTTCCAGCACAATATAGGAACTTAACAGGACTTCATATTGATCATTCTCTTAGTACAGTTTAAAACATATTTTTTGAAAAAAAAAACAAAAGTTTTGCATTTACATGATTTTTTAGCCTCGACAATATTTTTACCGGAAAGCTCACCAAAGTTCCCATAAGTTTAAACTAGATCGCATTTAAGTAACACACGGCCTTCTCAAATATCACTCTTGAGTGAAATTAGCTCTATTCACTCAATATGGCTTTGAATAGCATGTCTACAAAGTTTTACTAAAGTCGGTATAGAAATGCCCTTTTTGGTATTTCCTGAAATTCTCCTCAGCTTTCCAATCCACTTTTCGCCTCAAAAAGCACTAAAACATTCTTGCAGAGTTCTTCGCAGCAGTAAATAAGGACAAAAACGACGGTCGTCATCACGCTAACGGGCAACTCTTGTTATCCTTAATGGTTTTGGGGCTTATCTTGTTATCATTCCGAGAAAGTCTTGTCTCACGGGGAGGACCACCTTCCTAATGGTAATCCTTCCTGGAAATCGAGGCCTCCGGTGACCGAATGTCATAGGTCGAATTTAGGTGATTTATGGGCTGTTTGTTTGCTTTTTTTTTTCAAAGATAGTAAAACCCTTCCTGGGATCACCACCCAGCTCTCCCCTTCAATTAGTTCTGAATAGCGAATAGCGATTTGTTCGACACAGCTGCGAAATACCACCCTATTTGTTAAGGGGCTAGTAAAATCGATTTATGACACGCGATACACGGTCAACGAAGTCGCGCCAAACTGGTGTGACATATTGGCGCAATTGTACTGCTCGTTGCAACGGTGAATCAGAAGAAGGAGCAGACCCCCGGTGGGGAAAGGTGCCCAGGTGGACATCGACAAAGAGACACTATCTACAGTGGAACGTATGACGTAATCGGGCTCGTACCGGCAAAAGTTAGCCCGAATAGGGGGGGGAATTGGGGTAAAGTGAACATGTTTTGCTCATTGCTAACAAATTTTGTTAGATTTGTTAAAAAAAAAGCACAAAAAATTGTTTCAAGCAAAGTTGGTAGCGTCTAGAGGGTGACGAGCGGGAATTCCCGGGAAAAATTTCCCGGGAAATCGACCATTTTTGGACCTCTCGATTCCCGGGAAATTTGGTCGAGACTCCCGGGAAATTTTTAAACTTATAAATATTGAAGCAAAATTATATAAACTAATCAGAAAATTATGTTTAAAATTATAAATTGTTTAGAACATTGGATGTTCAATGCTCGATGTTCAAGTTCGAATAAACCAATTCTTCTCTAATCTTCTTATTCAGAAAGTGTAAATTTTAAATTCCAATAATTATAATTGAGAGAAGCCAAACAAATGTTGGACTCCAAAATTTACCTTAAAGTATACTTAGCAGTTACACTCCTGAAATGAAATTTGAAGTTTTTTAAATATGATTTTTATTTATTATTTCTAAGCGGGTAAAGCTTTTTCAAAATAAGTTCAATTTCCATATCCTCTCTCGAGTATAGCAATCCTCATATTTTTTTGTCCCTAAGTTAATTTCGCTGTATCAAGGTATTTTTTTATGTCAATAAGTCATTTTGTGTTTCACGTCAACCTCAATATTAAATTATATTTTGGGGGAAAAAACTCTGGCAACCTTTGTAAAGTTAAAGTTCGCCAATTGTGAACATTCGGGGTTTCCTAATAACTGTAAATATTTCTTCAATGATTATTTACAGTTGACCTTAAAAAGGAAAAAAACAAGTTTAAATTGTTGTTTGAGTCGTTATTTATCATATTGCAAAAATCCCGATACTTGGAAATTATGTATATTATTCGTAAACATTTTAAACTAAAATTCCCAGTCAGTCCCAGAGTCCCAAAAAGCTCAAGAAACAATCTTGTAATTGCAGATTTAGATAAAAAAAAACATAAGATAGATATAGTTCTTCTAAATAATGAGGATACTTCAATAAACGTTTCATAGAATAGGAAATAATTGAAAAAAAATATTTTTTACTTCTATTGCCACTATTGGCAAAGTAAAAAAAAAAAACTCCCGGGTCCCGGGAATTCCCGGGAAATGGTCAAATTCAACTCTCGATTCCCGGGAAATTGAAAATCTCGAGAATCGTCACCCTCTAGTAGCGTCTATACAATTTTAAAAGATAACAAATTTTGATCAACCAATAACAAATTGTGTTCTGATAAGCAGTTGTTGCATTTTTTTTCGCTCAACATGTATGTCAATTTCGAACAAGTTTTGTTATTTGTAATTTATGTCAGGTGGTTTTATAACAAACCTTGTTTCTTTTGAACAGTAAGCTAACAAATTTTGTTAGATTTCAAAAATATTATGTGTTCTCCAACAGTTTCAAATGTTTCGAGGAGGTTGCAAAAGAGTTCGACAGCAGTTGCACAGTTGTTTCACAGGACTCATTTCACCCTAAGTGGCCCTGCCAAGGTCCAATCAACCGTGCCAGTACAGACGCCTCCGGGTACCCAGGTTCAGGGAAGGAAGTAATAAAAGCCCCGAGAGTGCGACCTTTGAGTGCCGGCATGTTGGCCGTCGGACTATACAGCGGCGAACTATACCCCCCTTCACATACACACACAGAAAAAAAAAGTTACCAGGTCAACGAGACCTTGGAAGTCGTCGTACGGGGAGGGACAATATGGGACAATACGGTGGATTGTGTTCTTTCAGGGTGGGGCAGCCTACTGGATACAAGAAACAGGGCGAAACAGTAAAAGTTCCTAACCTATAAAGTGTACTTGGCGCATTATAAGGGTGTTTTGTGCGATAAGGATTTAATGGGGTTCGTATTACCTCTTTCTGTGGAATGGAAAATGGCTTTACGTTTGGCGAAATTGACTTCTGCTTCGTCGGAAGTTACTTCAGTTTCAGTTTCAGTTCAGTTTCAGTTCAGTTTCAGTTCAGTTTCAGTTCAGTTTCAGTTAAGTTTCAGTTCAGTTTCAGTTCAGTTTCAGTTCAGTTTCAGTTCAGTTTCAGTTCAGTTTCAGTTCAGTTTCAGTTCAGTTTCAGTTCAGTTTCAGTTCAGTTTCAGTTCAGTTTCAGTTCAGTTTCAGTTTCAGTTTCAGTTCAGTTCCAGTTCAGTTTCAGTTCAGTTTCAGTTCAGTTTCAGTTTTGATTTCAGTCAACTTCCGCCTTTATTATTTAATTTTGGTACTAATTGCATCATGAAAGAAACAAGAAACTAGACACTGGTTGCGGCTGATTAGCAAACACTATACTCAATAATTCAGCTTTCCTAATGTTCCCATAAATTGTTCCAACCGGCACCTAAATAAATCCTGCCATTACCTCCCTCTCCCCCCAAGTGACCTTCGGAAATTAGTAGAAATTTTCCCTTCCGCCAACATTCCAAAAACGCCCAAAATGGAGACAAACCACATCAGGAAGAACAAGAATGGCCCAGTCCCCCCCGCCCACAAGTCTCGTAAAGTAATAACAGAGAGGAATTTTTTCATTTGTTTATTTTATGACTTGCCTCCTGTCTGTGGCGACGACGACGCCGCTCCGTCCTGAACTTTTCCGTCCTCTTGGAGAAAACGTCGTCCCTGTTGTTGAAAAGGCCATCGATCTAGACATGGCAATATCTATAGCTTATCTCACTCTGTTGTGTTCGAAACTATGCGTCTCGCGTTCGTGTAAACATACGTTACCACGTGCTTACATTCTTGTGGTTTCAGACGGGAAAATCATATTTGGATAGAAACGAACACAAGTTGTTATTTTCTAACACTTTTTGTTAAAATTATCTAAAAAATAAGAGAAATGATTGTTAAGTTAATTAAGGAATTTTAATTGAAACGCAACCTCAATCGATTTTAGTAAAGAGAACAAAGCTTGCAAAAAAATAACAAATTGTGTTTTTATTAACTACTCCGCTTACCAAAATAATTTATTGTAGACGTTTTTGATTTTCAGCTATTCCCAAGCATTTTCAATCGAATTCAAACACACTTTGATTTATTATCAGATAACAAACCTTGTTCCTTTTAAGCAGACTGATTCTACTCGGGTCGCACAGTTTGCTCAGCCCGGCCAACAACTCTCCATTATTGAGATCGTTCTTCGTTCGTTGAAGGCATCTGACGACGGTAAACCAACTAGCTTCGTAGCGGTATCACAATGTGGCCAAGGCGCCATAAGCTGCCTCGTTTCTCTGCCAGAGCGTTGAGCCCTTCCTGTATAGAGTACTTTATCGTCAAACTGGGGACAGTATCTTGCAGGATTTTTGCTGTATTTTCAGTTTTGGATCTTTCTAATTCCATTCAACTATTTTCTCGTTCAAATCATAATTTTGTGAAGAAAGTCAATGAATTATTAGTTAGTACTTTGTGCAGTGACTTGACGCTTAAATTCTCTCACGGAGAAAAAAAAGTTCCCAAAATCGTGAACAAGCGTTCATGAAATTTGGAACCACTTTGACTTTGCTCTCGATCAGTCGATTTTTTTTTGCATTCTGCTTTGTGCGGTGATTCGTCTCTCAAATTCGGCCGTTTTTTGCATTCCGCTTTGTGCGATGACTCGTCGCTCGAGTTGAGTCGATTTTAACCTTCTGCTTTGTGCGTTGATTCGTTACGTGAATTAAACTGAGCTTTTACATTCCGCTTTGTGCGGTTATTCTTCACTCAAATTCAGCCAATTTTGTGTGGTAATTCGTCGAGTTTGACTTTCTTTATGATTTTCTGGCTGTTTAAATTCGTTTCAAGCTAGCAACTTTAAATTAATGTCATTCGTTTCCGCAAAAAGTTTCTCCATTTGTTCTGAATTCCCCTTACACATCACTCCAATTACTCACCATCTGCAGCATTAGCACACTCACACCAGCGTTTATTGCCCGGAGTAGCACCACAACAATCGTATCAAGCCAAGGCAAATCTATCCTAACCTTGAAAGGAAAACTTTCATCATTTCCCCGTCCCAGCCTATTCCCACCGTCAACCACCTTGCCCCAAAGGTTGCCCTGTATGCGCTGCAATTTTATCGTTCTTCTGGGAGGTTTGACCGTATTAAGCCAGGAACTAATCAAGAGTTATGACCAACCGGGTCCGGTACATGGCATAATTTGCATTTTTGGCCGCTCCGAAGATGGTAATCTAGGGCGCAGAAATTTTCGGACACGTGCTGTGGTAATTTCGGAGGCCTTGAAATTTAATTCAGTTCAGTTTGAACTTTTTTGCGAAAAAAAATGACTCTTCTCTATTCATGTGTCACCGAAGCCGGAAAGCGACCGATTACGGATTTGAGCTAGAATTCAGGCTTTCATTGAAAACACCACACACTGGGGACTTCCAATTTGAATGCGATAATTAAATCCGGTCACGGACCGGTGAACGAGACTGTCCCAGGCGCTTGAAACCATTCATCGTTTTTCTGTTTATCCACCGGACTGGAATCTGGCACTGGTTTCAGTGTCCCCACCACCAAGCGCAATCTCGTTCTGGTTCTGCAAAGCTTGACCTCTTTAGGTCGCTCGAAAAGCACCTAGGAGTTTATTGTATGTGTGCCAGCAGCACACACAAACTCACATAGAAGCAAAAGTTATAATCTGTATACACTGAGTTAGTGTGTGATTGTACGGACTACTGTACGGATTCCAAGAGAGAAAAAGGATATGAACCCTTCGAGGCATAAATTAATTATGAAGAGGGATTTCCTTTAACCGCTGGAAATTAAACCTGAACCCGAAGTCTACCGCACTGGGTGACCAGAGTAATTTTTTTTGTATTTTTGTATTTTTGTATTTTTGTTTTTTTTGTATTTTTGTATTTTTGTATTTTTGAATTTTTGTATTTTTGTGTTTTTGTATTTTTGTATTTTTGTATTTTTGTATTTTTGTATTTTTGTATTTTTGTATTTTTGTATTTTTGTATTTTTGTATTTTTGTATTTTTGTATTTTTGTATTTTTGTATTTTTGTATTTTTGTATTTTTGTATTTTTGTATTTTTGTATTTTTGTATTTTTGTATTTTTGTATTTTTGTATTTTTGTATTTTTGTATTTTTGTATTTTTGTATTTTTGTATTTTTGTATTTTTGTATTTTTGTATTTTTGTATTTTTGTATTTTTGTATTTTTGTATTTTTGTATTTTTGTGTAACTTTAGGTGAATTTAACATTTGGTTATCATAATATGCACTGTTCACTGACCTTTTTTTCGTTTATATTCGCGAATCTCCACCATCGACCCTTTCAGGTTTAAATAAAAGTTTCACTCATGCCCAACTAAACTGTGTGGTCGTGTGAGGTGAAATGGAAACTCAAAGACCCGGATGTGCCCTGGATGAGGATTTCCTGGGATTGCCAGAATGATTCATTTTCTTTTATTTTTAAGAATCAACATTATCAAAAACCGCAAGTTGAATAAACTCAATGGTGCATATTTATAGTCGTTTTTAAATTTTCGATTTCGATAAAACATAAATTTCCGGTTTCCATTTTCGTCACTTGCTGGATCATGCTGGATCAGTTTGCAATCTTCGGTTAAGTTCATGATTGCCACTTTAGAAGCCAGATGATACCAATAAATTCTGAATAAATTTAATGTTTGCTCTATAATTCAATTGCACGATAAAAAAAACACATTTTTCAGCGTTTCACTAAATTGTTGTGGGCAATCACGACAAACACCCCACAGGTTAGCCTCAATAACTCATTTTCTCCTGCCGAAAACACTCCATTAAAATGAAAGATTTGATTGGGCCGGCAGCAGTGCTGCCAGCTCACAGCGTGGCACCACTCCTAATAGAGAGAGCCCATAAAACCCTAAACAGAACATTCACTAATTATTGAAATTTCCATGCATATGCATATTAAACAGGACGCCGCCGGCGCTTCGCTTTCCGTTTCGATTTCCTCTTGGCACGGAAAATGGAAACAGAAACGGGGAAGTCCTGCTCGCTGGAAAACACCACTAGCTTTTAAGGGCTCCTTCTAGGAATGTTGGTAACTTCTGGCAAAGTGGAAACCCCAGCGGTGGAGTTGCCATCGTTTTAGCTTGTTTAATATTTAATTTGAGTAACAGCGCTCGGTTTAGCGGGTTTAGTTGCTGCACAAGGAAAAATCCGATAATTTATAGTTTAAAATATCGCGTTTCAAAATGAAAACTTTAATAACATTAAATTATTGCTCCACCCAAAATTATTTTGCTCAGGCCAATGTTGCAACATTTATTTTGCACCCTTCATCCTGCAAAATAGACTGCAAATAGACTTCCTATGCAAAATGGCAGTCCCGAGAGGCAGCTTTAAAGAGTTACTTTCAGCGAACCTTACACGACTTGGGGAGGTTGCACGAAACTAATTAAAATTTACTGGTGCATAATGGAGAGGCAGTAGGAGGCGAGCAGAGTGCAGGTGTGGCAATGAAGGCAGCAACCTGAGCAGTTTATGAATTTTTGAATTATTAACTTGACTGCGCGCCTGGGTTTGGGATGGAGCCATGAAGGTGTTAACAAAATGGAAAGGAGTTTACTTTGCGGACCAAAAGGGGCCGAAAGTGTTTGCGATTAAAATCAGTTAATTGAAAAGTGAACGAAATCATTTAAGTGAATTATATTTATTGATTTTAAACTAATGTGGTTATCATTTTGAAAAGAGCAATTGTTTTTTTCATTTGATGAGCTTGTATAGTAGATCTCTGGTAGTTTTTTAATTTTGTAGAATTTACGAGTAGTTGAGCTCAATGTTTAACTTTCGTGACATGGTATTAGGCCGATGTAAATATTTTTCAAAGTTTTTGTCCTTCGGCTCTGGCCGGAGTCGAGCGGGGCAAAAAAAAATGTATAAAAATTTAAATAACTAGCCATAGTTTCAATATTTGCATGGAAAAAGTGATTTTAAATGCATTTTACTCTAGTTAAGTTGTTTTGCAATCATTAGTTTTCAAAAAAGTAAGATTTGACGAAAACAAAAAAAATATCGAAAAAAAACTTTTTGCGATGATAAACATCGAAAATTTTCAAAAATTCAAAAGAATTTTCAACAAACCCTAACATGCTAAAATTGATTCTAAACGCAGGAGAATGCATTTTAAGTTGATTTCAGCTGATTTCACTTAAATTTCCATTGAAATTTTGAAGCTTTCTGAAAACATATTTTTTTGCCCCCTGATTTTTCGGGTCAACTTCGACACTTTGCTTTTAAGTTTGCTATTTCAATATTAAAATTAAATTTAAAAATCTGGAACAGAAAATGGCAAATCTTTATTCTGGCTAACACGCGAGTAATCTGGAAACATGGCAACCCTGCCCTGAATGCCCGCCAAAAGGTCATTTTTGTTACAGCGTTTTTGCTCACTCGCTAACTCACACACTTACTTACTACCTCTCCAGCTGGCTCGCACACTAACTGGGTTATTCACTAACTTACTCACTCTTTCCACCACTCACTAACTAGCTTAATCACACACAAACTGAGTTAAACTCACTCACTAAGGTGGTCTGTTCGGCAGAGTTGTAAAGCATAAAATTTCCTATGAGAAGCTCACTTCTGAGAATTTTGGAATGAAATCAGCGCAATCTGCCGAATAAATCGATTAAAAATAGTTTCTTCATATCGAGATTACTTTTTCAAAACAACAAATACGCCATGGGTTTCCTTTGTTTATAAGACCTTTTGAAAAAAGTAAGCGAGATATTGTTTTTCCATATAAACCAGGGGTGCTCAAAGTTTTTGGAGGCCGGGCCAAATTTGAAGCTCAAATGAGCTTGCGGGCCAAATTTACAAAAAAAGGTTATTGAAAAAAAAATTACATTATTTTAATTTAAAAGATTTAATTTGTTATTTAAAAAAATCAATTCAAAATAATAGAAACCACAAAATAACGGTTTTATATCGGTATCGTTGATTTTATTGTTTCAGGTATTTGAAAAAAAGTTTTTAGCTGAATGTACTTGTTTTTTTTTTCAAGAAAAAAGACAAAGTTTTGTTTTTATATTTCGAAAATGGTGACATTACATGTTGAACAATTCATCTAAAGGCGTAATTTTATCTATAAATTAAGTGTGGCTAATGAAAAATCGTTGAGAGCCAGAATTTCAACATTTCAATGAAATTAGAAAATGTTTTAAGCTTCCGTATAGTTAAACTGCAATCATTATTTTCAAAAAATAAATTCCGCAAAAAAATACTTTTGGCGAAAAAACATTTATTTATTTCATTTTTTTTATAAACCCAAACATGCTCAAATGATTCTAAATGCAAAGGAATGCATATTTAATAAATTTCAGCTGATTGCACTTAAATTTCATTTTTTTGAAGTTTTGAAGTTTTTTGAAAATATATTTTTGCTCCTGGTTTTTGAGCCATTTTTTTAAATAATGGTGGAGGGGTGAGTTGATCGACGAAAGCTTTGTAAAATATTTGCAACAAACTTGATCCTCCGATTTCCAAATTTTGTCTTTCTGAATCAGTTGGTAGTCAATCAGATTTACTATCTAACTGTGATGAGTTCGAATCCCGAAGGAAGTGCAATGTATGTTTGAGGGTCAGTTCATAAAAGTGTCATTACGACTTGCAAATAAATAAAGAAAACTTACATTTTTGCAACTATTACAGAAATCTACCTAAGTCAAACTAGAACGTTTTTTTAATATTTCATAAAATGTTTGATGAAAATTTTGACGATATTTACTAGTTTCACTCATATGAAACGTTTGAAATTGTTTTAAATATAAAATATTTTGAACAAATTATTTGTATCCTAAAGTGGGGATCAACATATTGATAAATCATAAGTTTTTTTATTAACAAAAAATGAAAAAGAATAGCGTATAAAAGTTTAAAATAAACCTTAATTTTGAAAAAGTATAATATCACTTTACAAGTGGTCAACGGGCCATTTAACATAATCATTCAAAATGGGTCCGCGGGCCACAAAATATCACCTCGCGGGCCACGTTTGGCCCGCGGGCCATACTTTGGTCACCCCTGATATAAACTCACTCATTCGCTCACTTGTTACTCACTCACTCACTCACTACCTCGCAAGCTGACTCACTAATTGCACTCCCCTCTAGCTGAGTCATTTACACACTCAGTTCTTACTTACTGGCTCACTCTCTAATTCGCTCACTCGATCTCTCACTACCTCACTAGCTGACTCAAATCCTAACTGAGCGTTCACTTACTCGCATACTTGCTCACTTGGTACTCACTCACTTGGCACTCACTCACTTGGTACTCACTCACTTGCTACTCACTCACTTGCTACTCACTCACTCACTGTTGCGTTACTGCGTCGTTCGTCCACCTGTTTACTTATTCAATCATGAATTCACGGGCTGAATTTAACGAAAGTGCTTGCTTACTTTTAACTGTGCTGTTTTATGAAAATGATATTTTCCAAAACAATTGCAATTTGGGAGCATTCAAGTCGTGGAAAGAGTGCATGATCAGGGTGTGTGTGTGTGTGTGTGGTCCAATCCAATACCCGCTAACCGGTAGCGAAATTATGGGAAAGTATAATTTGTATCAGACTGTGTACATGCCGAATGCTGATACAGCTTATCTCAGTCCCGGGTATTAGGTGGTGATAGCCCTCGCGCTGCTTCCAACGACCCGTTTCAGAATGACAGAGCTCCTTGCGGTCCAATTCCGAGGTCGCTGGGCATTGTTCGGCCCCGCCTAAACATAGAAGCAAGCATCTGAAGGAAACTCGATCTATATTTAGACTTCCAATCCCCTCAGGCAAATCAGGGATCAGCGCGTATTTAATAATATGAGAAGAAGAGATAACATGTTTCAACACTACGGATCAATTCACTGCTAGAGTGTAAACCTTCTGATGGCCGACTGCTTAGCGTCCCAGACCACCACCAATCCAAAGGTGTGAGTTCGAATCCCACCTGATTCATTTTAGTTTTTATTCATATTCAAATTCCTGATTCCAAATTTCAAAGGTACCGACCGGGATTTGATCCCTGAACCTTCTGCTTGGGAGACAGAAGCCGTAACCATTAAGCCACGGAGCCGGTTGAATGGGACGTGGTTCACTGTATGGCTTTTTGCGAGATGAGAGCAGAGGACAACAATCATCTCAACGTTTCCACTTTACCCGGGCTAACGACCGGCAGTTCCAGTTCACGATGATTTCCCTTCATATGTTAAAAACCACTTATGATTTTGGCACATATTCCGTTTGTCAGCGTTTCCTGTCATTACTGGCGGAAAAAAATCTACGTGGAATCAGCTGTGCAGACCTTATGTGTGACAGGAATGCAGGTTGAGCGACTCCCACGGGCTGGAAAGAGTGCATGATCAGGGTGTTTCAAAAAAACTCAATTTCAAGAATATTTTCTGATTGTTTTACAAGTAAACTTTAACGATTGTATTTCTATTAATTCGATTATGACTTAAATTCAAATTGTTCTTTCATTCGCAGATGATGAATCTTATTGAAACAGGATTCTTTAGTTTTGAAATGACACATTTTCATCATTATAAATTTCGTAAAAACAAAGAAAGCTGCTCTTGAAATAAAATAAATAGCTGATTGCGCTAAGTTTCATAAAAATTAAACCACACTTCAATTGCTTCCCAAATATTGATATCACACTCTTCAAATTCTCTTATCAAATTGTTCAACCCACGTACATCGACCCCCTTTATCAAAACTCTAAGCCAATCTGTACTCACTTTTTTTTCTCTCTATTCTTTCCCTTTTCCAGGTAAGTGAATCATCATCGTCCGCTCCGGTGACTCTTTCTCGTCAGAGATAAATCTATTTATGATCTACGTAGGTATACGCCAACTTTCAATCCGGGTAAGATCTTGTGTATGGAGGGGGGGATAAAAATACTCAAATCAAGTTTTCACGTGAACCCTAACCTCGAGCTGAAAGGATTCAGTCTTCCCCCCTTGGGGAAGACACGGGAGTATTAAAAACATAATCTTTCGCAGAGTAACCCTTGAATGCCTTTTCAGGTATAAGTTTCGTTGTTAAAATTTGAAATAAATAATTAAATTAGGTTTAATTAAGTTAAAACCATATTTTATCTAAATTTAAACTTTTTTGGATTTGAGTTTTTCGGCTTTCAGTCATATGACTGAAAGCCGAAAAACCCAAATTCAAAATTGTAGAGTAACAGTCGAGAGCATAACTACCCTAAATTTAAAGTTTTATTTATTTTTGATTAACTAAGGGTTACCAACCTTGGTAGGCCTTTTCACGAGGCTTTCCTCTTTTCAGCTGATGATGATGATGACGTCAGTTTTGTGTGCACTAGAAGTTCATTATCTTGCCGGCAGCTTTTGAATGCGGGCAACTTGCCCCTCCTTAAACTTGCCTCTGACTGCTCCCTTCAGGACCTCACCCTCTTGAATGGGGAAGCACAATTTGAAAAGAACTTTTTTTTTCTAAATAAAAACGAGGGGAGGTCTTTGATGTGAAAAGTAAGAGTTTTTCCTGCTCTTTTTGCCCTCCTCTCAGAACGAGCTCCATTAGTTAATTGTTTGCATTTTCTCGCTCAAACTTATGACCCAATTTAAAATGAGAGAGGGGAGGAAAATAACATTTCCAATCAAAACAAATTAAATCAAATTTGCCCACCTGAACTCGCACCTTGTTGACACAGACAGAATCCGTGTTGCCAGATCGCAATCAGCCCGGCTATAGTGGTAAAATTACCTTTTTAGATAGCCTTCCCGCCCCCTTTTTCTACGTCGAGTGTTGTGTCACTCATCGCACCGGCGCCATAATCGAATTAATCAAATTTTCATCACCTTTGACAGCCCTGCTCGGGGGCCAATTTTGCAGCGAGAAGGGAAGTTCTCTGCAAAAAAATTGATCTTATTTTAAGGGTTTTTTTTAAATTATTTTTTAAAATTAAAAAGTTAGAAAACAGTCAAAAATTGCAGTGTTTGACATAAGGAAATCTAGTTTCCATTGTAATCTGAGATTACAAATTGTAATTCTAGATTACATATTGTAATCTAAGATTACAAGTTGTAAAATTTATTATCTGATATCTTATAAGCCAAATTGAAGTCACTTTTTTTAAAGTTAAAATATCCCAACAAACAACATACTTATTTTTCATAAAGAAATTGCTCAACCAACTAGGCCCAAAATATTTGCCTCACGTCGAAACGATTTCAACATCTGCAAATTTGGCTCTGGCGATAATCACATTTGGATATTTATTCTCGGTGTCCTCTCCAGCTGCTGCTGGTTGACATGCTGTTTCAGAAGGGGGTGCGGTGAGGAAAGGGGGAAAACTAAATGAAAACTCCTCTCAAGAACTGAACCGGTGCCAAATTTTGTTTGCTGCTGGGGGGAAAACTTTCGACAGCAAACGGATGGCGGTGGACCTGAGCCTTCGTGGGAAAATGAGAGCTTTTGGTCGTTGCAGTAGCAAACAGAGGCTCGCTGATCGATACAATAGTTTGCCGGTGTGTTATTTGGACAAGGCCGTGAGGCTGTTTCGGATGCTTCGGACATGTTTGAAATATTGAAAAGTGAAAAGCGATGAGCGGTGATTTCAAATTTGATGGTTTGATCGTGTGGAAAACTTGTTTAAATTATATTTTTTATGTGTATTCACAATGTCTTAAGAACTTATTGCCTTATTTTTCCTATGTTGTTTAAACTTATAAAAATTCATGGTTTACTCTGAAAGTTATTTTAAATTTTGTTCAATTCAACAACACATCATTTCTGCCAAGCAAAGCTAATTCGTTGTATTTCAGTGCGAAAGGCTTATTAAGTCAAGATGGTTCTCCTGGGACTTTGAAAACACAACCGAGTTTGTTTTTTCTTTTGGATACCATCATTCTTATAGTCTAAAATTCAACTAAAGTATTTTAAAGTTTTTTTTTTTTTAAAGCTGTCCAACAAATTTTCAGAATAACTGGTCAAGTTCAGGATTTCTGAAAGCTTTCGATATTTGTACGTGAAAAAACCTAATTATTATATTAAATTCGTCGTCGTAGCCCTACAAATTCCTAAAATCGAAAACGAATTTGTAAAAAAAATAAACACAATTGTGCTAAAATATACCAAACCAAAGTAAAAGTTCAACATTATAATAATAATAATAATAAAAGTTCAACATTATTATAATAATAATAATAAAAGTTCACCATTATTATAATAATAATAATAAAAGTTCAACATTATAATAATAATAATAATAATAATAATAATAAGAATGTTGAACTTTTACTTTGGTTTGGTATATTTTAGCACAATTGTATTTATTTTTTTTACATATTCGTTTTCGATTTTAGGAATTTGTAGGGCTACGACGACGAATTTAAAATAATAATTTGGTTTTTTCACGTAAAAATATCGAAAGCTTTCAGAAATCTTGAACTTGACCAATTATTCTGAAAATTTGTTGGACAGCTTTAAAAAAAATACTTTGCTTATTTGATTTGACAAAATTTCGCTTCTATTTATTTCGCTGGTTTCTATTTATTTCAACATGATTGTGCCAGCTTGTCGCACGTCACTTGTTGACGCTTCGAGAAAAAACGCGTTTTGATGTTTGACCTTGACTAAGCTAAAACCACTAGAGCATGAAATTTTAACAATAACAAACATGTTTGATTTCAGGAGTCTCGAATTGTAGTTAAAAATGTAAACAATAGTCGGGCATGCACGTGTGACAAAACGCCCTTGACTTCAATTCCCTTGGGCAAGATGTTGCATATGCAGGGTCATTGTGTCAAGATAGCGGAACTTCTTTGATATGGATAGTGAAGTTTTTTTTGTTCGAAATTCGATTATTCGAAGTCCTATAAAAACCGTCAAATAATTGAACTTCGGATAATCGAAACTTGGGATAATCGAGGCTTCGTAGTCTGGACTGTATAAAATTTCAACTCTTTTCGTTTTAAAAAAAAATTAAATCAGGTTTGAATTTTTTTTTATATTTTTAAGGCCATCGCAAACAAATTAGGGTATCACGAGAGGTCTCAGGGTGTAGCGGAAAGGAAATCCTGTATCCGCCTGGCGGACATTTGAAAATATTTGAGAAAAGAAAAACAAATCGAATTTTGGAATATTCTTAATCTCTAACAAAGTTGTTTGTTAAAAAATATACTTTAGTTCTTAATTCCTTCACATTTCTTAATTAGTTTTTATTATATTAATTTTTTAGTTTTAAAGTCTTTTCGAGATTTTTGGTATTAAAATTTCTTCTATTATTTTTTATTTAAGATTTGTAAATGTGACAACCTTCTTTAAAAAAAATCAAAATGTTGGTAAATAATTATAAAGTTTCCTATTTTAAACATTGTTTCTTCGACCTTTCGTTGCCTAAATATAAATTTTTCAAAAAATCTAATTTTTGCAATTCCGTCGTGAAACTACTTACTTTTCCTGTCATTATTGAACGACGAAATAGCCTACTTTTCTGTACCAAAAATAACAGAATCGAATAGCAACACTTTTCAAAATAAATGCTGAAAAGTTTTTTCACTAAAATGGGTGCTGAAAAGTTGAACTTTTCAGCACTTGTTTCGAAAAGTAACACTTTTCAACATTTTTTTTTATTTAAACGATTTATTAACAAAATACATGAAAATTTGACTTAAAATTTCACTCAATGGGTGTTTTTCGGAATTGCAAAAAATGTTGTATGGAACTCGTTGCAAAACTTGATTTTTTCAGCACACTTCGTATTTATCCAACTCGGTGAACCTCGTTGGATAAATGTACGACTCGTGCTGAAAAAATCCTCTTTTTGCAACTTGTTGCATAAACTACTATTACGAAACATTTTTTTTCTTTAAAAGTTACTTAGCTCTTAGCAATTAAAGATTCTATTTTAAATATTTCGCAAACAATAATGTTGTAAAATTATCACATATTTTTGCATAATATATACTCAAAATTGTAAAATCTTAACTTCTACCAAAAATAAAAATATACAATTCATGCACGTGTCGTGGCCTGTACGGTACCTTAGCAATGAAAGAGTGGATCAAAAGAATTCAAAAAAGTTGAACAATTTCTCAACTGTTTATTTTTTTTCAGCGTGGACTTTTTATTAGCACACCGGCAGTCGCATACATGTACTTTGTACACACTGTATAAGGATACTTATAAGAAACGGCAATACAAGTGACTTCCGAAGGGTTAATAAAAAAACAGCTATTATATGTAATTTGAAAACGGTGCACTTTATTAAAATATAACAAGTAACTGTTCATGACAGTTTTGAATCTTAAATCAGAAAAAAAATGAAAATTTTGTAAAATGCATTTGTGACAGTTTCAAAAAATCTTGTTTTCATAATTCATAGAAAAGCAAAAAAATCTTTTATTTAACTATTGGTAATAAGTTTGCACTTTACCAGCTTACTCATTTTACTTTTCAGAAGATCAAATTTCTTATTGAATAAGTTATTTTTTAGAATTTAAACTGATATTTAATTAAATTAATAATTAATTTAAAGAAATTCAGAAAAATATCTTTTATCAAACTATTGGTAATAAGTTTGCAAAGTCCAGTAAGGCCGTTGCAAATATTTTTCAAAAAATATGTCAAAATTCAAAATCGGTCCGAAAAATCGGGGGGAAATTTTTTTTTCAAAAGCTTCAAAATTTTAATGGAAATAGAAATCTAATGAATTGAAAACAATTTGACATGCATTTTCCTGCGTTTAAAATTATATTTAGCATGTCTGGGATCGATCAAAACTATTTTGCATTTTTGTGAAATTCCAGTACTGCAAAAAGGTTTTTTTTTGCGAAAAACAAATTTTCGTCAATACTTTGATATTTTGAAAACTAATGATTGCAAAACAACTGGTCAGGTGTAAAATGCATTTTTTAACCCTATTTTTTCTTCAAATGTTAATACCATGGCTTGCTATTATTTTTTTTTTATAACGTTTTCCGGGAAAATTGGTTCAAAATCAAATTGTTGTTTAGGGTTCAAGTTTACCACAATCATTTTTGAAAATAAACACAAAAATCGTAATAACCTGGTTTAACAAATTGCAAATTATGATATCGATCCACACAAATTCTACTAGTCTAACAAACACACACGCACCCTCACACAATCCCATCATCACGCTTGAAAACGCCAGAATGTAGGCTATTCTCGCTGCTGCTGCTGTTGCTGCTGATTTTGCGATTTTGCCTTGTTCGAAAGAATGTCACACCGCGTGCTTCGACGATGCGCGTGCTGATTCGCCATCCGGCGGTGTGTTCTTCTTCTCTCCTCTCTCACTTTCACCGCGGCAGCCGCTCTCCCTCTCGCACTTTTTCTCATTTTCCGTCACTCTCTCTTTTTTCCACGTGATAGATACAGTGTGACGTGCAAGTTTTGGTACCACGGTTTGAAAGATGTTTTTTTGGAATGTTTATTTTTCTGACATTGTGATTTTTTTAAAGTTACAGTTAGTTCAATTTGTCATCTTTTCGACACTTTTTTTTGCATTTTTAGATGTCATTTTCAATAAAACCATTTCACCAACTGTCAAACAACAGTCGCAAATCCCTCGCATGACTTTCTCTTTGTTAGAATTTCATAAATTGAGATTTACGGCCCAAAAGTTCTGCACGCTTGTGTGCGTTCCGGTTTCCGGTTTTGGTCGGTTTATTTTTTGGGGGATGATGACAATGACTGACAACGAGTGTGACGATAATCAGAGTGCTCTTTTTTCGACATTTTGCTCAAACGAGGAGTGTTTTTTCGGTGGGGAGCAAGCAGGCGGTAATAAAATCAGTGTGACAGGTATACATGGGGGGGTTGTTGTTTTTCTCTTTCTACCGTTTGGGGTTTGGTTTGGAGGGCAGGGGGTATCATCATTAAGGCGAGGCGTGAAAATCAAACAGAAATCTTTTATCGCTTCTCACGGGACCCCGGCGCTAATGCGGTTGTGTCGTGCTACGGTGGTAAAATCTGGTTTGTCTGTTGTTGACACCATGCTGAACTATTTCGCAGTTTGGTTTGGGGTTTGTTTATTCTTGTTTTGATTTTGCGTTTTTTTTTCCTTTTTTTTATAAAGAAGCATGTTATAGTCAAATAACTAATATAATTAAAATATTTCACAGTCTCATTTTTTAGCACTTAAAGACTAATTTTGAAAATATTAAATATTGGAAGTCTTAAAATCTCCTAATAGAATGTTGGAAAAAATCATGTTATGAAAATCTAGTCAAAATTGAATCATCAATAATAGTTGTAGAAGGGCAAACACAAACAACTAAAAGTTATCAATTTCCAGAAAAGAACCAGAAAATGACTGCTATTTATTATCAAACCAAGAGTAATTAGGTAACCAAATCAATAAGATGCAATGCTTTGTATCATGAGTGATGTATTTTTTTCGATTCGTTGTGAAACTACTTACTTTTCCTGTTATCGCCAAAATAACGGTACTCAAAATCACCTTTCAGCATCTATTTGAGTGCTGAAAAGTTCATCTTTTTAGCAATGAGTGCTGAAAAGTTCAACTTTTTGGCACTTGAATCGGAAAGATCAACCTTTTCGCACTTGTTGAACCTCGTAACAAATTGAAACTTTTGTTAAAAAAATATAATCGTCATCGTCCCTTGACAAAATGATAATTTACAACTAAACGAAATGCTATTTTCTCACTTTTAATTTAATCTACACCAATTACAGTAATTATAATTATTAATTAGGGTCCCGCGCTGCTGAATGATGGCGCTTGTTTCGTGTGATCTCTCCCCCTCTCTCTCTCTTGCTCTTACCTCTGATACTTTGTTTCCTTTCAACCTGGGTTGCATTTGCGTGTTCACGTGAGTTCGTGAGGTGTTGAGGCTGTTTGCGTTTCAACGCCTCTGTACGTGTATCTCATAGCTATCTATCGATATAGCTGGTGCAACAAACACACCAAGCAACGGTTGCGTCAGAGCTGTTTAATTTCGTTTAATTTTGGGATCTTTTTTGCTAAGGGGGGGCGGGGGGGGGGGGGGGCAACGGTACAATCACATTTTGCTAAGATTTTTTGTTCTGTGTGTGGTTATTTTGTGATTGTTCAGACGGATTTGAACATATTTGAGGGTTTTTTCATAAAATTATTTTATTAGGTCCTTTTCGGTACTGGGACCTGGTTAGGACCGAGTCGGCTTTTGTAATTACATTGCTAAGAGTAATTACAGAGGATCTTCTTAGTATTCAGGTATTCAATTTGTGTTAATGACCAATTTTGTTATAATTTAAATTGTGGTTTAATATATTGTATTTGAATACTAATCAGAGATTCCTGGAAGGATTGAAAATTATGGTAAATGAGCTTTACCCAGAATAAAGAAAACGACTGGTCTGCGATTTTCAAATTTTAGTCAGACTTTACGTTCGTTATTTTTTAATTAAAGGGATATTTCTGAAACTTTTAAGAAATTCTTTATGTTTTCGCAAATCGACATTTCATTGTATTTTTTTTATTTTGATGAAACTTTGTCGATTGATTCCTTAAGTTCAAAAAGATATTTGTCCCTATTTTGGGTCTAGTAACTATATTGGGCCTACCAAACTTAATTTTACGAAAATGTGCATTCCATGGACGGTGGACAGTTTGGTGGGCAAGATTAATTCATTATTTACTTTTAAATAGGAAAAAAACGGAATAAACACAACACTCGTCAACTTTTTCGTGGCAAATTGCTAGTTGCCCATTAGGTCCAAAATTTTCAACACTTTTGCTACACTTCTACAAACTGAGACAGTGTGTGCGCGCCTTTCACATATCAACCTTGTTCGCGTAGTACGGGTTAATTATTTTGCTTTGCGACAAAAGTTAATTATGTTTAAAGCTCATAAATTAATTATATTAATAATGCTCATGCAGTTTATGCACGTAATTTATTTATTTTATTTTTTATTTTTAATCAATCATTCTAATGTTGATTTGTGGCTTAAAACAACACAATGATTTAGCCTGTTTGGCGACAGTTCTGAACTGTACGTCAAAAATGTTCGCCACATGCTTCGAAATTTCAACCAATCAGAAGGTAGGTCGAAAATAGGCACATTGATGGTCGAATCTTAGGAGCAATAGAACCAAAATATGGAACAAAAAGTTTATATTTTAGTTTTCGTTATTTACCAGGTTTTTTTTTATCAAAAAGTTGATAGTGTACGAGCTACAGCACTAAAAAATTAACTAATTCATGTAAAAAAACTAGGCTGCCTAAAGCAGCCTTAAAGAATATATCAACCTAAAAGTAGGCCCAAAATAGGGACAAATACCCTAAGCCTTTTTGCATATTTGGTTTCTCCATTCAAGTTTCGATACTAATTTGGAGGGCTATGCATGAACGAGTGCTTTGCATATATTCGAAAACCTGCATCTTGAGAGATAATTTTCGGCAAAGTTGTAGGTTACGATTAAGACTGTTCGAAAAAAGATACTCGAAAAAAACGGTTTACATTAACTTATTATCACATTTTACATTTTATCCCCTTTATTTTTTACAAACACGCATTTCTACACTTAAACACAAAATCGAATGCAATTTAAAAAATCCTAGCCCAATTGTCTGTGTCCGCGAATAAAACCCCCAAAGAATCCCGCAATCCCTGTCTACGGAAGTCGCGAGTAAATCGGACAAAAATAGACACTTTTACATAAAAAGCGATTTACATACGCTACTGCGACAAGGTGCACCTCGGCAAGTGACGACGACGACGCGTTCACCGATAAGCTTAGAACTAGCACACAGCACAGCCCATGACACGATTACATCACAATCCGTCACACCACGTTTGCGGTTGGCTCGCACGGTTCTGGAGCATGACACACACACACACCAACACATGCCACAAATTTTGCGCTACGGTGAAACCGATTGGCGACACGAGGAGCGAACCGTAGCGTCACTTTTGTTGGCAAAACGGGTGACAAAGACAATGTAAACACGGCTCAAGTATTGAATTACAAATTGTGCGACTTACACGTCCGCTAATGGAGCGTGACGTATTGAGATTTTTAATGCTCAATTTGAGACTAAAAACGTTGGTTGAAACACAATAATAAAAAAGTAAAAGTCAAACGACACTTTCTGTCATACTTTTCTCATTTGGGTGTACGCACTGCTGTACGGAGCTCTCGGAGACAGTAATAATGACATCCCGGCGCGTTATGCCCTCCGGTGCCAATTCGATTTATTAGTTTCTTGTTTCTTGCAGTATCGCAGTACCCCTTAATTATCCGAAGTCACGCGAACGCACTCCAAAAGAGTACTCGATTCGAGGTGTCAGATGATTGATAGCTGCATAATTAAGCCTTAATCGTACTTATTAAAGCTACAGCGAGATTTTTCTCCGTGTTTTCGCGTGAAATTTTGTCATATTTCGATGAGTTTGAAAAAATATACATTTTAATTTATGTAAAAGCAAAATTTACAGATTTTCCAATGTCCCATAAAATGTATGTTTTGTTAACTTCAAAACAAACTATTCAAAAATGGATATTTGAAATTTCTGAAAAAAACTGAGTTTACTTCGTACAACGTAACGGTTTTGCCTTTTTGCGAGTTCATATAAATCACGGGAGTAGTCCAAACGTAGAGGAACACTGATTGCTACCATGGTATGCTGGAAGTGTCCCACAAACTTCCATACTTTGCTAGTAATTGGGCGCTAATTGGTGGGTTTGCTCGTGACAACTGGTTATTAAGCCAAAATTAAAGGCTATTTTAAGATTTGGGAAAAAAAGAAATTAATTTGATCAGATGATTTTTTTTTCATTTTATGAAGTTTAAAAAATATATTATAAGTAATTTGTTAAATTTCTAATTTTTTCTATGCAGAATTCTACCAAAATTAACAAACAAAATGTACAGCAAATCGAAGTGTAAAATGTGTAGAAAGTCTCGAATCATGTGAATATCATCGTGAGAATTCTTTTTCCAGATGAGTTAAGTCCGATCCGTCTGAGTTGTGTTTGGACGAGTAGGATTTTTTTTTTCAAATCGATTAGCAATATTATACAAATTAATGATTATCAACTGTTGACCAGCTGATTGGATTTGGCGCCTTTGAAATAGGTAAAACATATCAATTTACACCCAGAACTGGGCGTCGGCATACGAGAGGATAAAGAGCATGGTTCAGTAGTAAAATGGCACTGTGAACGGACGGAGAGGATAAATCCCGAAATTACCGAGAGTACTTTACTCGTGGGTTCATTTTCCAAAAAGTTCACCCCTCAAAAAAAATTGTCGATACCGAGACTTGAACCCGAGACCTACGGCTTATTGAACTGAGCCTTTTTCATATCGGCTACCACGGTTCGGTGATTAAGTAGCGGTCATTTGTTCATATAAGCCACACCAATGGGATGAACTGTTTTAATGAACGAATGAACACGATTTGTTGTTGTTGTAGCGCGAGAGGTCTTTACTCACACCAAATAGTACTTTCCTCTCGTTTCTTTTCGAGAGGACTATCCGCATGGACTTTAACTTTGGGTGTATAATATTCTTTCACTTCCTTTGAACTATCATTCGTAGTAAAAGGGGTATCAATGGGTCTGTTAAAATCAATGAAATGATGCAACTTTTTGTCCCTCTTGCCGGAGAAAGTTGGAACATCTAAATCAGGGTTATTTAATAAAAACGCAGTTTCGTGAATTGATATATTTATTTCAAACTAAGAGTGTAAAATGAATCCGAATTCGATTATCAGCAAAAAAGGACACATATGTTCAAAATAAATACTTTTTTTTATATGCTCATATGTTGAAGAACACAACAAAAAAAAAGATGCAGGTGGTTATGTTGCACATGACCAGTATGACAAAGAACTTAGCAGAAAAGCTTTTAAAATTAGGCCATTTTGTTGAATTATGCGTCAGATAAAATCAAAACATAATTGGATTTGAATATTCGCTCAATTTCTATTTATACTCCGTATAAAACACCATGATATCTGTATGGTTCCATGTTTGTCCCCTAATCGGAACAATCGTGAGGTAGCGGCCTCTCCAGATTGTGGCCACCTTTTTCGAAATGGCCAGTATTGATAACCATGAGTTGTGATACCCATATTGCCAAAACTCGTTGGTTCAGTAAATGTCTCCCCGGGAAAACTTTCCTTTAGGGCACCGGCCACTCCAGGTTGTGGCCACCTTTTTTTTCGAAATTACCATTTTCATTACCAATATCAAAAACTCCGGGTCTTGTGGCCAGAATATTCCGGTGGCTCTCAATCGTTCCGGCTGGCCTGCCTCCGCTTGGGCTGCTCCTTGCTCCAGGCCAGCTGCTTTTCGGCCATCTGCTTCCAGGTCCAGGTTGTTGTTTACTCCTCGGCGTTCAGCGATAGAATGATTTCCCTGGGCTGATCGAGCAGGGTTATATTGGCTCAGAATGGTGACGGATGCCCCGCCTCTTTGCGCCAGTTATCCCATACCTCATCATTCGCTTTTTGTTGCAACTGTGTGGAAAATTCCATGCAACAGAGCCTTGTTGCGTTGCAGACCCCTTCCCCAGTACAAAGCATGCAACCTTTTCGTAACGCGCGACATTTTTCGTTTTTCTGGATTGACACCTCACCAGAATAGAGCCCTTAGGACACAGTTCATTGTCAAAAGTAGCAATCCAGCTGCATGTGAAAGGCCTGGGTTAAAATAAATGTTGCATTATTTTATGAATTTCAATGTAATATTACACCCTGAAATATGTAGCCCATCAGTATGGAAAACCTACTTAACCGAAATGTTAGGCTCATATATGCGTTTATCCTTTACATTCTTAATCGGTTTGATGGCCGAGCGGGTTAAGACGCCAGTCCTTACTGTTGGTGCTGAGTTTGAAACCTGTCGGGAGCAACTTTTTTGTGTTTACAAAAATTGTACATGCGTTGTGTAATATTAAGTGTCTTTTTCATGCTGATGTGCATGCTTTTGCATGCGATTTTACCATCGGGTTTTTTTGCTGTGAAGGATCCAGATTTTAAAAATGTTATGTCAAAAGACGAAGATAACTTGATCAGATTCTGCAAGGCGTACATGATTTCACAAATTGCAGTGTAATTAAGTGGTTATCGACAGTTCAATTAATGAATCGTAACATATATAAACGTGTATGATTTATCAATTTCATTCGCCTCTCGGACGACCTTCGATCGTAGAGACTCTCAACTACTGGCCACTTCTGCCGATCCAATCGATGATGAAGGAGGAGAATCTCACAAACCAATTTAATTGCTCGCACTTTTGCTGCTACCCCCAAGTGTCATGGCAAGTCATTTTTGCTACAATGAGCGAACCATTGGATGGTGCGTGCGGGCGACTTCTGCCGTTTCTGACCGGTTATGGCCGGTTCCAATCCCCACTTAAATTGCCCTCTGGAAGTTTCTTCAACACTGTGAATAATGCTGACTTGGAAATTTGCTGTACGAAACTTATGAAAAGGACAATTTTTAGTTATTTCTAGATCAAACTTTCGAACATCAATTTTCTTTAAATCGTAACACGTTGACAAAATCGATACAAATCCTTTTTGTCAGGCCCAAATCGTATTATTTGAATGATCCCATATTAATCCGTGAATTGTCAAAACTTCTTTGATTCCATCAGCAATGGAATTCTCTAGTATTTTCATTCATCACCAAGTTTTTTTTATCATCCGTGAAAGCAAGTCGAAGTATATCACGACAAAAAATCGTGACGAAAAATCTGCCGGACTCTCAAAAGAATATCAATGAGTCTTACGTTCACCTGTGAAGAATTAGTGAGATCGAAACACGTCCCTAAAATCTTGAAATTAATTCCATAAGTTTTCATTTTGTCGATATTTAGTAAAAGATAGAAGCTTGACTCTCTTAGTGAGTCCTGGAGGAAATTCTTTAAGGAATATTCCAAATTGCTCCTCCATTTGTCTGTGACGATAGATTATGCCTAGCCATCTCCGGCTCTTCTCTCATCTCATAAAATTATGCACACTGAGCTATGAACTGTGAAATTCACGTGACGATTGGCCGTCACTTGCGGTGTGTTTTTGTTGGACATGGCCATTTCAATTAGTTCACCCCTATCCAGTTGGCCGGCATCCGTTACGTGTTACGGTTGGCAGCACTTTGGTGGCAAAAAAAAGAGTTGAACCAGGACGTGGGCCAAGTCTTGTGACTGGTCGGTCGCTGATTTAATGAAATGGTTGAGCTCATGACCGCTGACCAGCGAGGGAGGTTCGCGGAGGTGTAAAACAAGATTTTTATCGAGTGTCGAGGTGGCGTTTATCGATGGGAGGGTACCCCTTCGCGTGTTCCAAATGGGTTTTCTTGTTGGGATTTCGGGAATGCCACGGAGTTGGTGGAGCAGGACAAATGAAAAATGGGAGCTTTTAGGGTGGAATTTTGAACTTGAGAATGTGCTTCTTAAAGCAAGTACGGTGGCAAGGTATTTATATTTCATTTTAGTGACAAAGTCTCCTTCTTTTTGGTTAATTGAATTAAATTTTATGTTGTCAACTCTAATTTTAGAATGCATATCGTCTATTTTTGCTCAGGCACGTGTCACCACATGCCGGCTTCGTCGACGTCACTTGACTTCAAGACTTTTTTTCTGCCACCTCATGAAAACTTTCAGCTTGGCCAGCGGCTTTAATCCAACCGCCAATAGTTGGGTATTTATATAGTCTGTGGTAAATAGAACCCCGTAGTGGCCTATTTATCAACGCAAACGAATCGCATATGGAGCGCCACGTGCCTGTCTTGTGGTATCTGTGTGCGGTGGTGTGCGAACTCTCAGTACTTTTCCGGTGGTCGTCACAGATAACAAAATATTTATCTTGATTTTCTACAACTTCAAAAAATAAAAGAATCGAAAACATTATAGAGATATGGTAAAGTTCATAGAATCTTAACAAAATGATTAACTTTATGTTGTACTTTTAACATCTCCATAAGCTGCCCGAAGAAATAAATTATAAAGAGTTATGGCTAACATTTATATTTCTTTAAAATAACTTCTTCGTATATTAAAGTTTTGAAAAAAACAAACAAAATCTATGTTCTATGGATTCAGAAACAGGGATATACTAGCCAAACAGTTCTATCTAACCTATTCTAATCTAATCTAATCGAACACGAGCGTAGCCAATCCAACGAAAGCATCCTGATTGAACTGAAATGTTAGAATTAATTAAAAAAATAGAATTCAGAAATTTAGATATGTTTTTTTTTGAAATTTGGGAATGGACACTGATGGACACTATTATCATAATCGAAAAATTGATTTTATTATGGTTTAAGTCTATTTCAAATATTAAAAAATATTGGCAAATTCGGTCCGAAAAAACAGGGGTCAAAAAAATTTATTCAAAAAATATCAAAATTTCAGCGGAAATTTATTTCAATATTTATTTATTTTGAAATCAATTAAAAAAGCATTCTTCGCGTCAAGAATATTTTTTAGCATACATGGGTTTTTTTAAGAATTTTCGCTTTCGTTTTTTTATCATTGATACCTCGGGAACTTATGGACCATTAGTTCCAAAGATATCGGTGATACAAAAAACCGTAAACCTTAAAAAATATTAGACATTTGTGAAAATTATTTTTATTTTGTTAAATCATTGCTTCTTCAGAGATTTAGGCCAAAAATGGAAATTTCCGAAAAGATGGCCTTTTATTTTCCCTAAAACATTTTTTTTTAAATTTTGTCCAATCTTACATTTATTGAAAACTAATTTCTGAACCTTCAGATAAAATAAAAAAAATACGCCCAAGATTTTAAGATTTTGTGAAAACAAAAAAAAATTAAAAAAAAAACATAATTTGGGCAAGCAAATTTCCATCTCTATGTATCATAGATCGGAAGATGGAAATTCTTGTCATCTTAAGTTCAGCGATTGTCAACGATCCATAAAAATAAGGGTGGAATTTTTATGTTTAATAGTTTTCGCCCAGAAATCTTTTTACCTAAAACATTGCCGAAAACTCCTAATCATTATGAAATTTCCTTTCCAAGATACAAACTTTTTAGCATTTACATAGAATTTTTGTAAGGATAGCTGCCAAAGTTGTATGAAAACTTGTATGGACGAATGAATGAAGAAAAATAACCTTTGGGCATACCAAACGAGTATTCAAAGTTTGAGCCCAAAAAATGAACGAATATTTATTCTCCTAAGATTTTTTTTCTATAGGTTCTTCAGCAATCTGATGGAACTCACCAAAATCTACAAAAAAGGTAGACTTGGAATTCTTGTATTCGGTTATGTTCAACTAGTGTAAGAGTGCTTGAAAAATTTGAGTGGATTATTTTTTCAAAAGCAATTCTATACCTTTCGTTTGTATGATAGGCAAAAAGGTATAAGCAGAAACAAATTAAATTTTAATTATCATCCTAAATCTGTTTCATTTTTAAATTTCTCAAAATTGAAATGATCCTATGTTGGATGATCTGTAATCTACAGTATATTAAATTTAAAATGATAAATCTTTCTAAGCGAATTGCTGCTCAATTTTACCATTAACAAAATGGACCATCGTCTGAATGTAATAACCTCAATCAAAAATGTTTCCAAATAATTTTGTTAAATGTCCAAATTACATGTTTTTCAAACGACAAACTTGGTGAAAAAAACAATGACTCTTCAAAAAACCGTTCTTCTCAAATTCATCACCATCCTCGATCACCCACTAACCTCAAACCTTGCTCGCGTTGCAATTATCGCTTGCTTTGTCTCGCTTGATTCCCCTCAATTAGTAGGCTCCGGCAGTAGTAGGAAGATCATGCGGCGAAGGACGAGTGAGGGGGGCGTGGCCAAAAAACTTCTGACGTCCACGCTTGTCACGAGTCGAGTCTGTTGCGTCCGTTTGCGTCTCCGTCACAGACATCAAATAAGATCTCCTTTCTGCGGCGAGGTGGCGGTGGCGGAAAAGGTGGGGAATGACGGATGTTTCTTTTTTGTTTGTTTTTCAAAGTAATTAATCCAGTTTAAATCTGATTTTAAGCATTTGTTTCGCTTATTTGCTTCGGTTATATTTTATTAGTACTATTAGGGTGGTCCCCGTCTTTTTTCATATAAATTCGTGCTTTTAGCTATTACATAAGCTGTTTAATTTTTGTTTTTCTACTAACAAGATTGGATTAAAATAAATAATCAGCGCGGTTACATAAATGGCATTTTGGGCTATACAAACTAGTAGTTAAAACAACGCGCGACTGAAATTTTTGCACTAACTAATGACTAACACTCTAATAAAAACGTATTTGCTAGGAACACTACTTCAGATCTTTTATTCTCGTCTCCCTGTTTTCGTTGATTTTTTGTTTATTGCGTTTAACACAGAACTTTCGAAAATTGCGATAAATAGGCTAACATTAGACTACACATCTCAAAACGGTCACTTAACACACTCATAATCGTCAAAATTCGCGCTCTGCTCGCCTCTCGACCTTACCCCTCAATTGACAAAAATAATCCGGGATCTGAAGTAGATTTATAGTGCATTTTCCCACACTCAGTCTTCCTAACCTCAACACCTCAAAAACTAACCTTTCCCTGGCGGAACTCTTCTTTTCAACACGACTAGATTCTCTCTCTGCACAAGCGTTTCCCTCCGTGCGCACAGTCGCATAATACTGCTCGAAAACAAAACAGCTGGAATTGTAATACTTTGGCTTCGCCTACTCTGATCAGTCTACACCACAAAATGGCGGCCCTTACAACATCTCGACGCGTGACGCGAGAAAGTGCAGGTGAACGAAGGTGCAGGCCAGCGCGACCATGTTGGCCATCGCCGTCGTCATGTGGATCTGCCGGAAGCGCTTGTGCACGGACTTGAAGTGCAGGGAGCGCTGGAGCTGGGCGTTTTCCGCTCCGGCAAAATGGCCGACCTCCTGGCCGACGGTTTCGCTGGCTTCGAAGTGGTACTTTTGGTGCATGAGGCGTAGCATGGGTGGGGCTAGGTATAGCCATACGATGAGCTCGAGGGCGGCGCACAGGGCCAGGGAGACGAGCTGGAGGAGCAGGAGGGGGTCCCAGCTGTGGAAGGAGGCGCTGGTGAGTTCCGGGTGCGCCGTTTGCTGCAGCTTGATGAAGGTGATGAGGGTGACGGCGGACAGGCCGGCGCCCATGGAGAAGTACTTGGGGAAGAGGATCTCCTGGACGCGGCCGAAGGTGTGCCGGGGCAGGTTAAAGTACAGGGCTAGGCCCGACACGAAGGTCATCCACATCTGGGCGCCGAAGTGCATCGCGAAGGAACCAAAGTAGGCGAGCGATACGAAGACGCTGGGTCGCTGGGCGACGGGTTTCGCCGGCGATGCATTGGTTGAAGGTTGGCCTACTATGTTCGGCCAGAGTACCAGCAGGATGAAGGAGACAAACACCAGGGTGATGGCATGCGACGGTTGCGTGGTGCGGGTGAGGATTCTGCAAGAATAGAGAACGTGCTGATTAGAGACAATTGACCCGAATATCGGAGTTGGGGAGTGAGGGGAGTGGCGGCGGTAACAGGTCATCGACATTCGTCGACGCACGAAAGGAAAACTCCACACGCGGAAGAGAGGGAGAGAGAGAGTGCGCGAATGGGAGCATTTGCTGCTCGAGTGGCGTACGTGATTTTTCGCGCACTGCTCCTCCTCTTCGTCGACCTGCTGCCACACCGTGTTGCACTGCTTTTGTTTCAAGGTGATAACACGGCGCAAGGCTGATAATTCGCAGGATTGACGCGCGTGATTTGTGGCAAAAGGGGGTAGAACGTTCTACTCACTTGTACGCAGTACTGCGCCGGAACTGACTCGTCAACTGCTTGCAGCTTTCCACCAGCTTCCGGGTGGCCTGGGTTGCCCCCACGAGGGCATCCTGGTAGACCTGCTCCTCTGCCTCAACAACTTCTTTCACGGCTTGCTTCTCCTCCGTCGCCGACGTCGTTTCTGCCACGCAGCACGACTTCTGCTCCATGACCAGCTTCTCATCAGCGACCAAACGCTCACTAAACAGCTGATGGCTGGTGCCTATCCGGCTGGCCGCACTGTGTTCCAGCATCATCTTGTGGAGACACATAGTTCTAAGCTTCTTCTTCACGCGCGTCTAATCTCACTATTCACTGTCAAGTCCCGCTGACTTGACTCGACCTCGCACTTTCGTTTCGTTCGTTCGACTGGGGACGATCTCTTCGTGGAACCCGCAAAGTTCTGTTTGGTTCAGCTTTCTCTCTTGTTGTTCAGCGCGCGCGCACGACTTGAATGATGGTTCCTCGCGGACCGGGCATCGTATTTAAGACATCCAACTTTTACCACCACATGCAAAGGGCGCGTAATCGTGCGCGCGCTCTCTCTCGAGAGAGAGCGCGCGTTTCGCTCCGAACAGCTGAACCGGCCGCGGACCGTTTCGGGGGGTGTGTACCGGTGGCGTAGTCCGAGGTTTCTCACTTAATGACTGCGGAGATTTCTATGACGTCGATCTTGGGAGGAAGTTTCGCGCGGGGCGCCACACGGTAAAATGCGAATTTCGAAGCGCGTGATGACGTGCGATCGCGAATTTTGTGGTCGTCACTCGCGACGAAGATCGCGATCGTTTTTTGGGGACAACCCTCTGAATTGAGAGAGAGATGATCGAGGGGGGACGAAGTTCGAAGCGGTTTATGGCGGGTTACTCCGCGCGAGTTGTGACTCGTTGGTTTCAGGAGGTGAACTGGTAAAGGCAACTTGCAAAGGACGACATTTTCTGCGGAGAAGTTGGGAAATCCACAACTTTTGTGGTTTTTGAGCCGAGAGATACAGGTCAGCGGACAGTCCAATTAGTTGGGACGTAATTACCTGAGAGGCGTCGTCGTCATACCGGTTTTAGTGGGACAGGTTAATCATGGAAGTTTGTAGGATCACCGATTCTAAGAAATCATTTCTGTTGCTAACTTGGAACAAATTTGAGGAATCTTCTCGAAGATTGAAATTAACATAACCCATGCCCGCGAAGAAACTTGGAATTTGGGGGGTTTCCCAAGTTTTTAGATTGTTTAACTTCCACAATGTTCATCAGGAAGATATTGGCTATTCAGCTGAATACATGAATTTTTAATGCTGAGATTGGCCTTTTTTGGCATTTTGGAACTATAAATGAGGGTGTTTTTTTTTTATTGACACCCCTAATAAATTATGTTTAATCCAGTTTGGTGACAATGTTTGGAAAAAAAGCCTAAGAACAATCTGACACTTCATTTTATTGGGACGAAAAAAGAGCCACCTGCTAGCGAAATTTTGAAACGATTTGTTTCTCTTTTTTAGTTCATACAAAGTAAAACGCTCTTCAGCAGCACTCAAACTTTAAACTAAAAATGAACTTCTAAATTATTCTTACTAAATGTGAGAAATAGCATAGCAATTCCCCAAAATTTCTGACATCGATTATTTTTTGGAGCCATTTTTCATCATCCATTCGACCATACAAGTATTCATACAAACTTTGGGGGTGGTCATGGTCATTCAAAAATTCTATGTGAATGTTCAAAAATCTGTATTCTGGAAAGGAAGTTTCAGATTGACTTGGTGTCTTCAGCAAAGTTGAGTTCTGAGAAATACACTCTAAAAAAACTTACCCATTTTTTATTTCAGTTTTTGAAACTTTAAAAAAAAACTCGATTTACGCAAAAACGCTACTTTCAAATTGTTTTAAGCTATGAGGCAGCAAGAGCATCAAGTTTTTAATTTTACGTGAAGCCCTTTTCAAATGTTAGTCTTGAAATTGAATTATGATAATATTTAAGCTAGTTTCAATCGAGTTTTCAAAGTTTTCTTAAAAAATCGTTTTTTAAGTTGATAACACTTATTCCTGGCTTAATGTTTTTTTAAGTAGGTAGTGCAAATTTTATTTCATGTTTTTGTCCCTAAGCTCTGATCGAAGTTGAAAAGGGGAGGGAGGAAAAACTTTCAAAATGTTTAAGCAAAGAATATCACAAAATACCTTATACATTGTTACTGTTTTGCTACTAAGAAAACCTTTATTTGATTGAAAAGAATAAATAAATAAGTCAAAAAAATGAAAGAATCATTCTTAGGTGAAATTTGCTAAATTTTTCGATGAAAGTATTTAATCGAAACATCAAATTCCTGATAACAATGCTCCTTTCAAGGTTAAATGTTTAAGGTGAAAACTTTGAAATTCTGGCCAAAATCTTCATAAAAACCAAAACAGTTGTAAAATTACTTTTAATATGCACATATATTTATTTTTTGCTTACTCTGCAACTTTATAGAACATTGTTCATCTAATAAAATTCGTACAAAATAGCAAAAAACAAACGTCACTATAAAACTTAAAAAAAATCAAAATGAATCATTTCCATGTGAGCAAATCTTTACAAAATCGACCAATTTTGTGAATTCTTTTGGTGTATTTTTGAATTTCGCTAAAACCTTGTTATTGTGTTTTCTATGACCTATGCCTACACAGCTAAAAAAGTAGTAATCCTGCTGCGTGTAAAAGGTTTGGGTGTAAAATAAATATTGCATTATTTTATGCAATTTTGTGTGATTTACACCCTAAAATATGTAGCCCATCAGTATGGGAAACCTACTTGACCGAAATGTCAAGCTCATATATGCGTTTATCCTTTCAGCGTTTCATCGGTCTGATGGCCGAGTGGGCTGAGGCGCCAGTCCTACTGTTGGTGCTGGGTTTGAATCTCGTCGGTTGCTACTTTGTTGTATTTGCAAAAATTGTACATGCAGTGTGTAATATTAAGTGTTTATTTTGACGAAGATGATGTGCATGCTTTTGCATGTAATTTTACCATCGGCTTTTTGCTGTGTATGGTTACAAGGCTCCATACAACTTTGGCAGCTGTCCATACAAAAATGGTACGTGAATACTCGAATATCTGTAATTTTTGGACCAAATTTTGCCACCGAGTTATAATCTTTTTTTCAAATTGAGTTTTTGGAAAAAAATAAATCTACCTCAGAAAATTTAGCTCAAATTTCTAATATAAAATCGAAATTGCAATCAAAAAATACTTAACCATTTTTTTAAAAGGTGCGCCATTTTCGAAAAAAAAACAACTTAAAGTTTAACCCTAAAAAAACATCATTTTAAAGATTTAAAAAAAATGTTCATGAGTGACAATTGCTAAAAATATTTCTTTCAAAAATTTCAGCAAATCTCCTAACATTGAAGATTGGATCTCTGGCTGAGATAAAGCGGATAAAACAAATAGAAACAGGAAAATTTAAGATTTCCAAGTCTCACCCTAACAGCCCAATATTTTGATGCCAATATCGCAAAAAAAAATATGGTTCGTGAAATTTTCTGATCTCCTCGAAAAAACTATTTTGAAATTTTATAAGCAAGACTAACATTTGAAAAGGGCGTTGTATTCAATATCTGGCCCTTTTGAAATGTTAGTCTTCATTCCCAAATTTTCAAAATATGACACTCATGTATGTATGTATGTATGTATTTCAACCCCCGTCTTGGTGTTAGTGGTTATATAGTTGTTAGATATGTTGTACTCTGTGACATTATTTCGTCACTACGGATCAATTCAGTTCTAGAGCATAATCTCCATGATGTCCGACTGGTTAGCATCCCAGACCATCAATCCTAAGGTGTGAGTTCGAATCCCACCTGATTCTTATAGATTTTTGTTCATATTCAAAGTTTAATTCCTAATTCCAAATTTCAAGGGAACCGACCAGGATTTGATCCCTGAACCTTCTGCTTTCGAGGCAGAAGCCGCAACCATTAAGCCACGGAGCCGGTTCTTTTCAAAATATGACACTCATGGACACTTTTCTTAAAAATCAAACAACTGACATTGTTTAGTTAAAATACAATATTTTTGTGTGAGGTTGCTATTTGTTTTAACACCGTTTAAAAAATATCTTTACTCGGCAGCAAAATGTTTCTTCCACTTCTCTATGGCTCAATAGTTGTTGGTCAAACAGTTTAACAGGTCATGTACAAATACGGTTGAAAATTGATTTTCATGAAAAAAGTTAATTTTAAAATCGAAAAAACATTATATCGATCAAAAATATCAATATCTTACAGTATTTTTTCAAGTGTGACCAAATAAATTATAAGCAATTTTGAAAAAAGTCCAAAATCTCTGTTCAACCCAAAAATATTCAAATCCAAAGCCATCAGTCCCAATGTATCTCCAGTGGGCGTAAACTGGCCGCACCTCGTGACGATGTCGATCCCAAAAGCCGCTCCTTCCTTCTTATGCCACTCCCAGGCAGATGCATTAAAGTCACAATCAGTTCGGTCAGTTGGTCGCGGTCACGAACAAAGGCGAACGAGGCCCGATTAAATCCCCAATATCTCGATGGTTATGTGTTCTGCAATTCTTCACCAAACTGCCGCAAGCTGCCTACACTCTCTATCTCTTCAAAAAGGATTAAGGTGTGCGAATCCAACTCTTGAGATTTTATAAACATGCTTGAGCAAAGCAGTGCAGTTTTCTACAGGTTGTGCCCGCGAGGAATTTCGAAACTACGTGATTTGATTGTTGTTTTCGTTTTATTTTTAGAGTAGGGGTACTACTGCTACTTGCTAATCCTGGTGGCTGGTGGCCTGAATTGTTTCTCTAATCCTTTCGAGAGTTGAAGAATTGTCCTGCTCGATTGTCTTTGTTGATGGCCAGTACACGAGAGCTGGTGCACGTTCCTTAAAAGGGGGTTGTTAGATTCCTAATAAGAGGGCACGGGGTGGAGTGTGATGTCTGAAGAAGATACCGACCTCGAAATTGTTGCATGCTACTGGAACACTGCACTTGTGTCGAACATGTCTGGTATCTTTGAATGGACGTTCCCTCAAGGGAAATCTACCTCCCAACCTTCCATCTCGTGTCCCGGACGAATCAACTTGTTTCGCAAACAAGGTTCGTTCTTTTTGAACAGAGTGACTACTCGGACTACTAAATCGTAGTGCGACAAAATAGCTCGATCACGACGACCTGTAAAATTTTGGATTCAAATAAGTAAAAAAAAAATTCTAAAACATAAGATAAGCAGCCACCCTGTACCCTCTGACGGATCAGCAAACCTCATCAGAAATCAATTATTTACTGCAGGTAGTTGTTCGTGGAAGCCTCGTCTTGGAGTCAAACTTTGAAGGCTCATCGGCTGATTCATGACGGGAAAGGTGATTTTCTGTTTTCGGGTGAACACCACCGGACTTTTTTTTTCGGAAGGTGTTTAAAGCTAAGATAAAACAAATGGCCGGCAGGCACTAAATCAGCGCTACGACGACGTGGCACGAATTGGTGCAAATTGAATTTTAAGCGGGAATCAATTTTTGGTTTTAGAAGATTTGACCGGGAGCTGCGAGACGAAATTTGAGGAACATGTTTTCATCAGCATATTCGACGAGCTCTGTTATACATGTGGACAAAACTTATTATAGATTCTAATGAATGACTTTCATTGACAGCACAAAGAAGACAGTTGTTAAATGATACTACACGGGTAAATTTTGGAAAATTTCAAACATAGTTCAAACATGACAAGACTATTTGTTCAAATTTGTGTAATCAAACAAGTGTTTTTGTGCAAGGCCATTTTCGCGAGTCGATAAAATTTCCAAGCATTATTTTTAGAATAAATAATGGATTACATCACATGCCTTAAATATCTTTAGGGGTTCTTTTGACGAGAATGAATTTTGCATATTTCGATTGTAGCGATAGCTCCACCAAATTTTAAAACGATCAGAAAAAATCAATTTCGAATGCTGATCTGTATAAGCTGGAATGACTTATTGTATTTTTTTTTTAAATTACCGTCAGTGGGGGTGACATTGGGTCTGGGGGGTGAGATTGGGTCAAAGTGATTTTTTACGGATTTTACCATTTCTCAGGTACTTCTCAATGAAAATAAATTCTGTTAAAAGGGTTGTGCGAGGGACATCTTAAGATAACTTTTCTGAAAAAATCTCGTTCCTAGAACAAATCCTGTCATTTTAGCAGCTGTCTAAAGTTGAGGTACGTTTTTGGCCAAAAATGACCTCTCGAAAAATCAACTTTTTAATTTTTTTGTTGGAATTGATCAAAAAGTACCCAAATGTTTGAAAATCTCTACTTCCAATATTTTAGCATGTCAATACGATTCCCTCGAACAAGAAACACTGTTGGATGACTTGTTTTTACTATATCTTTGTATTTGAGCATCATTTTAGTTTCATTTGACCCAATGTCACCCCCTCAAAGGGGTGGGATTGGGTCAATTTTCAAACGATTACCATTTAAGGTAGAGTCCATCAATTTACACCATATTTTGGGAAAATGTTAGTAAACTATCTAAGAACAATTCTACGATAAAAGATTTTCGATGTTATTCAAATTGTTTTTGTTATTAAGAAATTACGAGAGGTGTATCGTTTTTTGACCCATAGTCACCCCCACTGACGGTACTTAATTTGTTCAATATTTTACACAATTTAGTCTTAAAAGTTTTATTTACTGTATCAATCAAATAATTCACGAGTCGTAAGCCACAAGTGATCGGAGAAGTTCCGGTGAGGAGAAATTTGTCAAGTTTGGACAACATAGTACCGTGAGATTTCGGAAAATATTCCTTGTCATTCTGGTCATGTCAATAACATAAACACCTGCACCTTTTATTGCCACACTTTTGATCATTTCGGAACCGTTGAATTTTTTAAGAGTCAACATTTTTTGTTTAATTAGGAATGATAGAATGACAGTACGTAGTGACGCTAATCGGACAAATATCACCAAACCGATATGAAGGAAGCAAAAATGAAAACAAATAATTTTCATAATTAAACTTTAATCACTTTTTACAAGATTTTTGAGCATTTTATTTTTTTCAAAATTGGAGTAGAGAATGAAATCTCAAAAACATAAATAATACATGATTCTTGCTGAAAGTTGTGCCATTTTTGTGACAGTTATGCTTATACCAAACATTTGCACAAATTCAAATCTATATTATATATATATATAGAATTTCGATGGTTTTGTTCGAACGCGAATCAGTTCAATACGGAGCGTCGGATCGAGGTGCTCTTTGTTGCGTTAGGTTCGTGTAAGCCCAAGGAAGGTTCTTACGCCAAAAAGTTATAACTTTGGCCACTCTGGAACCGATTCCGGAAAATCTGCCGATTGTATGGAGAAAGTTACGTAAAATCAAATTTTGATCAGAGGAGGCTGAATAGGCAAAAAATCAAAAAGCGTCAACAAACGAAAAAAGGCAAAACAAAGTTTGTCGGGTAAGGCTTGTTAATTCATATAAAAAATGTTCCTGAAGTCGTCATCCGTTTCTATGGTATCAAAAATCAAATTAGCAAGAAGCATTAAAGTGTAAAAATAAACGCAGTTTTAAAAATAAATTCTCAATAAAAACTTACACAATTTACTAAAAATACGAAAAAATATAACAATTACAAAAATTACAAAAATAACAAAAATTACAAAAATTACAAAAATTACAAAAATTACAAAAATTACAAAAATTACAAAAATTACAAAAATTACAAAAATTACAAAAATTACAAAAATTACAAAAATTACAAAAATTACAAAAATTACAAAAATTACAAAAAATACAAAAATTACAAAAATTACAAAAATTACAAAAATTACAAAAATTACAAAAATTACAAAAATTACAAAAATTACAAAAATTACAAAAATTACAAAAATTACAAAAATTACAAAAATTACAAAAATTACAAAAATTACAAAAATTACAAAAAATACAAAAATTACAAAAATTACAAAAATTACAAAAATTACAAAAATTACAAAAATTACAAAAATTACAAAAATTACAAAAATTACAAAAATTACAAAAATTACAAAAATTACAAAAATTACAAAAATTACAAAAATTACAAAAATTACAAAAATTACAAAAATTACAAAAATTACAAAAATTACAAAAATTACAAAAATTACAAAAATTACAAAAATTACAAAAATTACAAAAATTACAAAAATTACAAAAATTACAAAAATTACAAAAATTACAAAAATTACAAAAATTACAAAAATTACAAAAATTACAAAAATTACAAAAATTACAAAAATTACAAAAATTACAAAAAATTACAAAAATTACAAAAATTACAAAAATTACAAAAATTACAAAAATTACAAAAATTACAAAAATTACAAAAATTACAAAAATTACAAAAATTACAAAAATTACAAAAATTACAAAAATTACAAAAATTACAAAAATTACAAAAATTACAAAAATTACAAAAATTACAAAAATTACAAAAATTACAAAAATTACAAAAATTACAAAAATTACAAAAATTACAAAAATTACAAAAATTACAAAAATTACAAAAATTACAAAAATTACAAAAATTACAAAAATTACAAAAATTACAAAAATTACAAAAATTACAAAAATTACAAAAATTACAAAAATTACAAAAATTACAAAAATTACAAAAATTACAAAAATTACAAAAATTACAAAAATTACAAAAATTACAAAAATTACAAAAATTACAAAAATTACAAAAAATACAAAAATTACAAAAATTACAAAAATTACAAAAATTACAAAAATTACAAAAATTACAAAAATTACAAAAATTACAAAAATTACAAAAATTACAAAAATTACAAAAATTACAAAAATTACAAAAATTACAAAAATTACAAAAATTACAAAAATTACAAAAATTACAAAAATTACAAAAATTACAAAAATTACAAAAATTACAAAAATTACAAAAATTACAAAAATTACAAAAATTACAAAAATTACAAAAATTACAAAAATTACAAAAATTACAAAAATTACAAAAATTACAAAAATTACAAAAATTACAAAAATTACAAATATTACAAAAATTACAAAAATTACAAAAATTACAAAAATTACAAAAATTACAAAAATTACAAAAATTACAAAAATTACAAAAATTACAAAAATTACAAAAATTACAAAAATTACAAAAATTACAAAAATTACAAAAATTACAAAAATTACAAAAATTACAAAAATTACAAAAATTACAAAAATTACAAAAAATACAAAAATTACAAAAATTACAAAAATTACAAAAATTACAAAAATTACAAAAATTACAAATATTACAAAAATTACAAAAATTACAAAAATTACAAAAATTACAAAAATTACAAAAATTACAAAAATTACAAAAATTACAAAAATTACAAAAATTACAAAAATTACAAAAATTACAAAAATTACAAAAATTACAAAAATTACAAAAATTACAAAAATTACAAAAATTACAAAAATTACAAAAATTACAAAAATTACAAAAATTACAAAAATTACAAAAATTACAAAAATTACAAAAATTACAAAAATTACAAAAATTACAAAAATTACAAAAATTACAAAAATTACAAAAATTACAAAAATTACAAAAATTACAAAAATTACAAAAATTACAAAAATTACAAAAATTACAAAAATTACAAAAATTACAAAAATTACAAAAATTACAAAAATTACAAAAATTACAAAAATTACAAAAATTACAAAAATTACAAAAATTACAAAAATTACAAAAATTACAAAAATTACAAAAATTACAAAAATTACGAAAATTACAAAAATTACAAAAAATACAAAAAATACAAAAATTACAAAAATTACAAAAAATACAAAAATTACAAAAATTACAAAAATTACAAAAAATACAAAAAATATAAAAATTACAAAAATTACAAAAATTACAAAAATTACAAAAATTACAAAAATTACAAAAATTACAAAAATTACAAAAATTACAAAAATTACAAAAATTACAAAAATTACAAAAATTACAAAAATTACAAAAATTACAAAAATTACAAAAATTACAAAAATTACAAAAATTACAAAAATTACAAAAATTACAAAAATTACAAAAAAAAATTACAAAAATTACAAAAATTACAAAAATTACAAAAATTACAAAAATTACAAAAATTACAAAAATTACAAAAATTACAAAAATTACAAAAATTACAAAAATTACAAAAATTACAAAAATTACAAAAATTACAAAAATTACAAAAATTACAAAAATTACAAAAATTACAAAAATTACAAAAATTACAAAAATTACAAAAATTACAAAAATTACAAAAATTACAAAAATTACAAAAATTACAAAAATTACAAAAAATACAAAAAATACAAAAATTAAAAAAATTACAAAAAGTATCGTGCTAACCTTAAGTCGGCGCCCTTGAAAATAAATAAACATTGGAAACATTATGGAAAAGTTAATGTTCGATCTATATTAAGGGGTTACATACATGTAGAAAATCTCAATATTTCATAATTCCGAATATTTGGTAAATCCTTTACAAAGATGAATTCCAATCACTCCTGAAAATTTCATTGAGATATGTCATGATTTAAGTGAGTAGAAGACGATTTAAGTTTAAACTTTTGCCATGTGCAAAGCGGACTGTCAAACTTTGTGAGCGTTTTTCTCGGAACACCGAGTTGATTACCGGGTGCCACGATATCTCGAGATGGGATAGACCAAATTGGTTGAAATTTGGGGTGAAGACTCTCAAGACATATTCCGTGTGCATGACGAAGCCCGATTTTGGAATTTTGTTATTTAAAAAATACAAAAATAAAAAACTGACGAATTTTTATATGAAAAACACAAAAATATTTTTATCTTTTTTTTTTAAATAAACTTTTTTTAAATTGGCCTTCGTCATGTACACGGGACCGGTTTAATGAGTCTTCACCAAAATGTTGAGCCGATTTGGTCAAAGCAGTGTTGAGATATCGTGGCACCCGTTTTTTGAAACAGCTAACTTCAAATAGCTGTAACTCGGCAAATACACAACCAAATGTGTTCAAATTTATTTTATTGATAGATGAAAATGTATGTTTTAATGCCCTGAAAACATATTTAAAAAAAAGTTTTAGCGTATGCTCAAACCAACCCACAGTGGGAAAAAAGGACCCAAAAAATTACCGCAACATGATTTTGCGCAAACCATCGATTGCTATACACCAAAAGCTTCGTTTTTGCACCAGGAACAATAATCCGATGAAAAATCGCACTGCACGGACCGGTGGCCGGAGTACAGGCCACCGGAAAATCCGGATTTTTGGAAAAAGTGTCAGATTCATTCAATTGTGAACTGATAAGCTTTCTTCTTCCATGAATAGTCATGCAAAACAATCCTAGAATATTATTAAATACTATATGACCCATCGGAACCGGTTCCACCGATCTCCGGTGGCCACATCCGGAACCGCATTAGGAAACAGCGTAAACTAGTCATGCGACGTATCAAACTTCTTGATTTTGGATGGAGAGTATCCTTAAATTGTATTTTTGCCTCCAGTGACCGGTTCCAAGGTTCTCCGCTGGCCACATCCGAAGATCATATTTGGCAAATTCCTGAAACCACTCTTGCGACATATCAAACTTCATATTTAAAAAAAGGAGTGTATAACTCATGTCCCCATCCAAAATCAAGAAGTTTGATACGTCGCATGACTAGTTTACGCTGTTTCCTAATGCGGTTCCGGATGTGGCCACCGGAGATCGGTGGAACCGGTTCCGATGGGTCATATAGTATTTAATAATTTTCTAGGATTGTTTTGCATGACTATTCATGGAAGAAGAAAGCTTATCAGTTCACAATTGAATGAATCTGACACTTTCTCCAAAAATCCGGATCTATCGGTGGCCTGTACTCCGGCCACCGGTCCGTGCAGTGCGATTTTTCATCGGATTATTATTCCTGGTGCAAAAACGAAGCTTTTGGTGTATAGCAATCGATGGTTTGCGCAAAATCATGTTGCGGTAATTTTTTGGGCCCTTTTTTCCCACTGTGCAACCTCTGAAACTTTTGCCGATTTACATGTATTTAACCTCTTAAACCATATATAGCCTGAAGGGTTAATCCAACAACACCAATAAAATCTCAAGACCAGGAAAACAACTCAAATAATCGTTGGTTGGATTTTGTCTTGTTTTATTACCATACTAAACCTCTTTTTCCGTCGCTGTCGTTCACATTCATTCATGGGTCAGACGGCTACGGATTAGAGTGTTGAGGGGGGCAGGTGCTCGATTTTAATCAAACGTTTAGTTCAAACCGGAAAACAAAGATAAGAAGACCTCACTGGCTGGCTCAATTCCGAACGAATGTAAGCTTCTGAATATGTAACGATTTTATTTTGTTTAGTTTTGTCGTTTTTGCTAATGTTGTATAATTTAGCGATCATGTTAAGTATCGGCAATTTTTCAATTTATTCCATAATTTTAACTGTCAGTACAAAACATACACGAAAATCATGTTTCCACTTTGTTGATGTTCCTTTTTTCCCCCGATCGCCTATATTATCTTTTCATTATCGTCATTTTCTTTTCAACCACCTTTTTTTTCCTCCTTCCGTAATTTGTCCGATTTTCCACTTTTCGTGTCTTTGGCCGATTTGCCAGCGTGCATATCGATTTCGCCCCAGCCGCGTCACGTGAACTGAACTTTGGAACCCCGTCAAACGACTCCTTTTTGGCCGCCGTCAGCTGGTCTCTTCTGAAGGTGCCGAGACGAGGCCGCGAACAAATTATTAAACTTTTTTTATATTTTTAAGGTCTCTCTTTGAATTTTTCGCCATATCCGCAAACTTTGCGTTTTTTCGGTCTGGCCTGAACGATAAAAAGGGACAATCGCAACAACAACAAAAAAAAGTCTGGCTACATGAAAGTTATGCAGAGCATTGGACACTTCGACCCAGGCCACACGAACCGCGGCAACGGGAAGGTTATGACCGCGGCGTGACTTGTGGTGGATTCGATGGGGAGTCACCTCTGTAACAGGGTTGAAGATTTAGGATATATTTGGAAAGTCATCTTTCATCAAACATTTCCATAGTGCATATTCTTAACACGGACCAAAAACAAATCTTTCGAAGATCCTTCAAAAAAAAAAAAAAAAAAAACACAACATTTCAAGCCTATTTTACTTTTTCTGATCGATTTGGTTTCTTCGGCAAAACTGTAGGCAAGGACTATTCAGGATTTTTTTCATTGTTTTATTTTTATTACCCAAAATAGCATTCCCAAATCTGATTTTAAGATTTTCAAATATGATGATAGTTTTAGAGGAACAAAAATAGCATTTTTGAGCCATAGTCGCAACGTGCAAGGTGGTTTAACCAAGTCTGGAAGATCTGGAAACTATGTAAACAAATATTTGGAAAGCACGTGTCACAAGTGTGTTTTGAAAGTAATATTGTACTACGTGCACAAGTGTGCAAAGAATTCCCATACTAACTAAAATAGGTCTAAATCAATAGTTTAACCGACTTAATCAGTATATTTTCAAAAACAAAAGATTGCATTTCTTTAATAAAGCGTGTATCAACATAAATTTGTGAAAAACAAGAGAAATTTTCCACATTTTCCAACAACATGTATGACGTGTCACAAGTGTGCACGATCATTTTGATGATAAAATGGTCTATGTCACAAGTGTGTATTGCGATATCCGGGGAACGGAAGCTAGTTCCCAAAATCGGGTTAAAGCATCTTGTAGTGTTTGTTAAGTATAGCAAAACGTCATCATTAACTCATTGTCGACCAAAATGGTCTATATCTATGTCACACTACAGACGACATGATGTTATACTTGAAAAGTATTGATTTTTGAAGAGTGTCTCATTGTTCCCCAGCTGTCTCATTGTTCTTGCCAAGTGCGTCTACAATGAGACAGTTGAATTACTCTGGCTGTAGACGTCAGATCGATCTCATATTTTGGTCAATGTTAGAACACATTAAAAGAAAGAAAATGCAACAAAAAGTTTATTAAAATATGCTGATGAAAAAAAATACAAAAATCGTTGAAAGTTAAAAAGGGACCATCCATAAACCACGTGGACACCTTTAGGGGGGGGGGGGGTTTGCGAGTGTCCATGCTCCATACAAAAAAGATTTTATTTGTATGGAAATTGTCCACTATGGGGGGGGGGGGGGGTTGAGATTTCCAAAAAAGTGTGTTATGGATGGTCCCAAACCAAAAGTGTCTCATTGATGACTACCGTACCCTACTCATTCTTTTCAAGATTTTGAGAAAAATTGAATAATGATCATGGATTTCCAACTGTGAAAATATATTTTTCAAAAATCTTTGAAAATTTACTTTTAGTTGGTTGAATTTAGATTTTTTTTTTTATTCCTGAGATACAGTCAATTTAAAATAAAGAAACAATAAAATGACACAAATTTTCAAAGCTAAAAGACCATGTGAAACAAAGACCGAGCTCGAGCTGTCACTGTCCCTGCCAAATGTGTTAGCCGTCATCGAGGTGTGATCGAAATGTCATCTTAATTTCTTCTGATTTAATGCCTCTTCAAAATTGCAGAATTTGCACACAATTTGAAAAATATTTGCAATTTTACATGAATCATGATTTGAAATGTTTGCCACGCATCGCAATAACTCATAATTATCAATAAACAGCAACCTCATGAATCAGTCCCGCAGAGTACAAATAAAAATATTGATTCAATCACCCTACATTTGCCATTGCGAACAAAGTAAGTCAAGAAGGTTTAATCTGCAGTAAATCATGCAGTATTTATAACTCGGGAGTTTTCTTCAGGTTTTATTTATGCTTTCGATGAATAATGTTGCCCCTTATCAACCAACTGAAGTTGGCAATCTGGTTTAAGCAGCACATGCGTTCGATTTTTTTTGTTGAACTTTATTTATTGTGATTTAAATTTACCAAATACTAACAAAACTTTATTTTCTTTTATTTTTCAGGTGAGTTTTTCCTCAAGCTCAAATTTCCAAAGATGGTGTGACACTAGACGAGAACTGATGCGTAAAAGGGCAAGTAAACCATCACCTGATAACGCAGATGCACTTCTCCGTGGTTTTGTTATTGTTTTCGATTTGAGACTCAGATTAGTTCCCATCCCCGTGGGTAAACTTTGGAACGTCCAACCCAGCCACGCTACAATGCATGCGCCGAATAGAATTGTTTTGAATAACAAATTTATTTGTAAACTAATTTATACTGTTTGGGCTGTTGATTTTAATACAAATACACAAATCGTATACGCGTTTGAGAGACAACCTTGCCAAGGTGGTTGTGAACAACAGTAAGGTAAATCCAAATTAAAAAAAATATATAAAATTTAATTAAATCTACTTTTTATGGGGGGCTCGACAGCATTTACTTTAATGTATCTATTTTGGACTTATAAATACAGCTTTCTTCTTGTTTTAAAAATTATCTTGTTTTAATAAAGTTAACAAAGAGAAAAAGTTTATGATTGTGTATTGGCCCTGAAATATAAAATAAGGGGCCTTTTTATTTTTTCAGCTTTTTTTTAATTTGTTCGAACCAGCTTCAACCATGATAACAACTGTAACCTGTGACAGCCGAAGGCTAATAATGAAAAATAGTGGTGCTTCTCCCCTCCTTCCTCTTAACAGGTCCCTACCTCCCCTCTCTACCCTTTTGGTGCCTCCCCGGAATTCGTGGATCGTCTCCACCGGCTGGGCTCAATCAGCAGCAACTTCAAGGCATTCGACCCGTCGGACTTGAAACTGCAAGCTAAGACGCGAAAAAGCTACAATAAAAAAATCCGTTGCATTTTAAAATCTAATGCAGTTGGCAATAAATTTATCAATGCCGTTGGCTGTCACACTTCCTCTCCCCCTCTCCTCTCTCCCTCGCTCATTCTGCCGTTAGTTGCACTCATACATAAGAACACGCTGAAAAAAGCATCGCGACGTCGCTAAAATATGCGACGCGAATCGAACTCAGCTGTTTTCGGGCGCGACAAGTTGAGCGGAGGAGAAAGAGTCTCACTTCTTTCTCCATTTCTCTCTGCTCTTCTTCCGTCGGTCGTTTCGTGGTGCACGACAGGACCACTTTGTGAGCCGATTCTTCTTCTTTCCCTTTTTTATTTTGTTTATTGCCTCAGTGTTTGGGTAATTGCATCGAAGTGCACTGCGTGTGCAGTGGGATGCACCCAAAACTAAAAGTTTATTTTTGAAATTGTGCTATGCTTTGAAATACCGTAAACCGGGGTGACTTTGATAGGATTTCAATTTGTTTTTAGAATATTTTCCAACAGGTAAGGTTTTACTCAAGATTATTATTTTTAAAACATGTACTGGGGTAGGCCACACAAAGTCCATGCACTATTTCGGAAAAAAAAGTTTTTTCAATAATGTTTAGAAAAATAGTTACGTTAAAAATTCTTAGTTTTAATTCCGGGGTGACTTTGATAGTCATAGTTTTTCTTGTTAAACTCATATTTAAGATGTTCAAACTTTATTTGTACGCTAAATGTACCATCACTAAAGTAGCTGATATAGTTTTTAAGAAAAAAAAATCAATGTTTATATTTATTTAACTAAGTGTATAAGCTTTTTAGCAAAATACATATAAATTTTAGATAAAATTGTTAAAAAGTCGGAATTTTGCCTGAAATTTGTTAAAACTAGTTTTGTTTATAAAATTATCGATTTAAATCGCATTTTATACTGAATTCGAAGCACGAATCACAAGTTTTCACATTTTACATGAAATTTGTTCAACTGAAATTACCTATAAATTTGAAGATTTTTTTTTAATTGTGTTTCAAAAACACATATTATTTATTATTTACAAACTTTTTTAAACTTCTCCTAGTGGAAAATTGTCCAAAGAATCCGAAAATGCATTCCGTTTTCCGATTAAAAATCATGTTCATTGAGAAAATCATGACACTTTGAGAAGTTTAAAATAATGACTTTCATCAACATTTTCTTAACTATAGTTAACTAACTTTTTAAACTTGTCAAAATTTTATGAAAAGTTCTTCTTGAGGTACTTTGAACACTTCTCCACCACGGTCAGTATGTTTCTAAACCATTCCTTACGTATTTTAATTGTACTCTTCATTTTGGCTATCAAAGTCACTCCGTTTTACGGTAATTTTTTTATTGAAAATTGTTAGTTTAATACAGTGGACTCTCTCGTTGTCAATATTGAAGGGACCGTCGAGAGCGGGAGTTATCAAATTATAGAACGGAAAATCAAAGCAATCTATTTGAAGGGACTGAAAAATTTATTGACAGCTGGAGCAATATTGGTATCGAGAAGATCGACAGCCAGAGAGTCCACTGTATTTCAAAATAAAAATAATTTTTGAGCTCTTAAATTTCCATTTTTCAAATGGGGGTCTTTCATATGACCAAAGAAGCCATTTGTGTCATTGCTTACCCCGTACAAGGCTCCATAAAATTTTGGTAGCTGTCCATACGAAAGTGGTACATAAATATTCGAAAATCTGTATCTTTTGAAGGAATTTTATGATCGGTTTGGTTTCTTCGGCAAAGTTGTAGGTATTGATGAGGAGTATTCAGAAAAAAATGGTACACGGAAATTTCCATTTTTGCCATTTTTAAATTTTCACAGAATTCAATTTCTCAAAATATTTTTTAAGTTTTTTTTTATTTGGTTTTCTAGGGGACAAAACCCGCTAACAATGCAAAAAAGTCCAATATTCAATATTACAATATTATTAGAGCTGATTCTATAATTTAAAAAAATCGAAGGGATCAGAAAATTTCGCAAATGTTTCAATGACACTTTAGAAACTTCAATTTTCTTGTTTCTTTTTCTTTTATTCGCTGTATTTCAGGAATCAGAATATAATTCTTCAATTTTTCTCAGGTAATTTTATTGCAAATCTCCTGAACGTTCGAAAAAATATATTTTCAGGAATGGAAAATCATGGACATTTAAAAAAAATCGAAAACTGGAATTTTTCAATTAAAATTGAACCAAATTGACTTTTTTTTTCGTGTGCCATTTTTTTCTGAACAGTCTTTATCAATACCTACTTTTCCGAAGACACCAAACCGATCAGGAAAATCCTTCTAGATAAAAATGCATGAAATTGGCCGATTTCGTAGAGAATTGCTCTTTCTGATTCTTTTCTTTTCAAATGCTCTCGCTTCTTTTGTTTACGGAAAAGGGTGGATTTTCATGGATTTTTGGATGACCGACATCGAAAGCGGCTTTCGTTGCTCGTAGTCAAATTTTGACGAAGAGGCCACATTGAATTACTGAGGTTTTTAGCTTGGGTGTAGTTTTAGAATTAAAACTATTCATAATTTTTTGGTTTTGTCTTAAATAGTGTATAATTTTGTGTTTAAAGATTCATACTTTAAGCTATTTTCTTAATCTTCGCCATCCATGCATGTCCTTTTTATAATTGTGAATAAAACTTGTAAACTTTGTAAACAACCTCAACAACTTTTGAATTCATAATAAAATAGACTAATTTTGAGGCAGAGCTGAGCTGTAGATTAGTCGAGGTTAGTCGTCGACTAACAAGTTCTTTACAAAAAATGTCGCCCTCCTTAAACAATTTGGCGCCCTCAGCGGGTCCCAAGAGAAACTTTGCATTTTGCAAATTTTCCAAGTTGCTGATTTGTGCTGCGCCTTCATTAAAAAGATATAGCGCCCCCTGAGGAGGCCCCAGGGCGCCCAAAATGCCATTTTTTGCAAATTTCAAAAAAATGCCTAACCCGACGGTAATAACTAAATTCATGCCGTTTCAATAACAAATACTGTTAAAATAACAGAAAGTGTTAGGGAATGTTCAATATTTGCATAAGGGTTTAATAACAGTTTATGTTATCATAACAAATTTTGTTATTGGTCTGATATTGAGTGAAAGCCAAAACAACTAGGAAATAACATTTTTTGTTATGGAAGAATAACTCCAACTGTTATTGGAATGATCGGATTAGTTGTTAAAATAACAAAAAATAATAACAAAGATTCGTTTGAAGAATAACTAAAAATGTTATTATTCTGTTATAACAATAACAATCCAATAACAAAAAATATCATAACGGCGAATAACAAATCTTGTTATAAATAACATAAAATGTTATTTGCCTAGTATTTTCTAATATCAAAAAATGTTATTCCCGCGTTATTTCCGTCTGTTCGGGAAGGGAGATTTGAGGGATTTTGCCTTTTTGGCCAAAGAAGAAATTTTGCTTCAGAGCAAATCTCTACGAAATCGGTCTTTTTTTAGAATTTTAATTTTTGTATTTTTTAATTTGGCTGAAACTTTTGTGGTGCTTTCGGTATGCCCAAAGAAGCCATTTTGCATCATTAGTTTGTCTCTATAATATTCCTTACAAATTTTGCAGCTGTCCATACAAAAATGATGTATGAAAATTCAAAAATCTGTATCTTTTGAAGGATTTTTTTTATTGATTTGATGTCTTAGGCAAGGTTGTAGGTATGGATAAGGACTACACTGAAAAAAAAATGGTACACGGTAAATTAGATTGTGGTGATTTTTTATTCAACTTTTTGTCACTAGAACTTGATTTGCAAAAAAAAACTATTTTTTTTTATTTTTTGATATGTTTAAGGGAAACATCAAATGCCAGCTTTTCAGAAGTTTCCACACAGTCAGTTTTTTCTGCCGAACTTCGGCAGAATTCTGCCGAAATCAGAACAACTGAGCGCTCGGCAGACTGTTCGGCAAAAAATTAACCTGCCGAGCGCTCGGCATTTTAATTTTGAAAGCGGTTTTTGTTGTGCCGAAAATCTCGGTATTTTCAAAAACACTTTTTACCGAGAATCTTGGCAGATTTCAATCAATTTTAAATCAGTTAAATCATGAAAAAAAAAACATTTAATTTGTTTTGTCAACGTAAACATTACCATTTATTTAAAGAAACATTAACATAAAAGACTCTGAAAACTGTAAATTTACTTTTTGCTCCAGAAGACATCGTTATTTGTTCTTGGATGACAGATTCCCATAAAGTTGTTCCGCAACAGGCTTTTCCTTAACGGCAGCTTGAGGACGTTGTATCGATTGGGAAGTCCTGTTTTGTTGGAGATAAAATTAAAATTAGCCAATGTAAGTTTCTAGAAAACATAAATAATACTTACCACTTATAATTTCAACATGTACAACTTGCCCTGGCACAACTTGATCAGAAAATAAACATGGCTTCTTCTGATTTTAACCGAGCAGCTCGGCACTTTAATATAATTTGACAGATATTTCTGCCGAACTCGGAAGATTTTGATGGTACCGAGGTGCTCGGCACACTTTTAAGCCGAAACTCGGCAATTTAATTTGAATTAACTGAGTGCTCGGCATAATTTGAAAGAAATTGTGATTTTCTTCCGAGACTTCGGCAGAATATTGTTTTGCCGAATAACCTCGGCATAATATTCTGCCGAACTCAAAAATTGATTTCGAGTGTGCAGGTTGTGCAAAAAATCTTTGACCGTGTTATGAATTTTGGAATCACGATTTTTTTCAAAAAATCGACATATAGGTCGCAAAAACTTTTCAACTTCATTTTTCGATGTAAAATCAAATTTGCAATCAAAAAGTACTTTAATGAAATTTGGATAAACTGCACCGTTTTCAAGTTAAAGCCATTTTTAGATAACTTTTTTGAAAATAGTCGCAGTTTTTAATTTTTTGGAATTAGTGCACATGTTTGCCCACCTTTGAAAAAAATATTTTTGAAAAGCTGAGAAAATTCTCTGTATTTTACCTTTTTGAACTTTGTTGATACGACACTTAGTTGCTGAGATATTGCCATGCTAGTGTTTAAAAACAGGAAAATTGATGTTTTCTAAGTCTCACACAAACAACACACCATTTTAAAATGTCGATATATCAGCAATTATTGGTCCGATGTTCAATGTTAATATATGAAACATTCGTGAAATTTTCTGATCTTTTCGAAAACAATATTTTCAACAATCAAACATTCAATATTACGCCCTTTTAAAATGTTAGTCTTGGTTTAAAAAATTTGAAAATATTTTTTTCGAAAAGATCGGAAAATTTTGCAAATGTTTCATATTTTAACATTGTAAATCGGTGAGTTGCTTGGGTGAGACTTAGGGAAAAAATCTTCGCTTACGATCAATAGATAAATCAACGTATTAAAACCGTTACAAAGCAGTTTCTGGAGCGATTCGACCACGAAATTTCCACTCTTTTTTTATCAGCATCTGCGTATCTGCGAGGTAGTTAAACATTTACGACCCAATTCAAAAAAGTACGATCCAGATCATTCCGGCTCAGGGTGTAACCCACTCGAGTGACGGCAGAGTTGCGCGTGCAGATTTGTTGCCAGTACATGCTCACGTTTCACAGCTCTTCCACCACCAACAGCGGGCGGTTTAGCATACCTTCCCCCGACTAGTAGCCCACACTTAGTCGTTCGCAAGTGATGCTCTCAGACCTGGGACATAACTTGGGGAGGAGCAGTAACCCTTAAATCTCTGTTTTGTCTGTAGGATTTTTTTTTCTCATTTTCAGTTTTTGGGACTTTTTTCGAATCTTAGAATTTTTATGTTTTTTATGTCGATGCATCTGTGCTCTGTTATGCTAACTAGATTAGAAAAACCAGCAAGCTTAGTACAAGAGAGCACAGAAGCATCGATTTCGTAAAGTTTACATTTTAATTTTTATACTGTTTTTCCTTTTTTGTCTTTTCTTTTTTTTCATAATGAGTTTTTCCTAGTTTTGAAAAAAAAATTTCACTCTTTTTTACCAAAAAAACTGGTTCCAACTGGTTCCAAGAAAAAATAATGAAAATTTACTTAACTGCCAAGGGTTAAACCCCCGTAATGTGGGGACACTGCAAAAAATCGAGGTGGTGGGGGGAGCTGTTGCATACAATCGCGAGCACAGCTCGAGCAAAAAGTGTCTACGTGACCAGGCTCAAGTAGGCACTCTGGCCTGTGGCCACCAAAATGCACACGCTCCTTGGCAAATAGAGCGCCAGGGGAGGTCCAACAGCTAAAGGACACAGCAGCAGCAGCTTGGGTGCATCAGAGGGGGGTTGAAATGGTCAGCCAACATAAATAATAAAATTTAGGATAAACGAGAGACACACAAAGAGGTCGAGACCTCAGACTTGAAAGGCTGCGAAAGAATTGTGGCGAGATCATAAATGTTTTCCTTCTCCCTTCACCTTCCCTCGCCAACGGGGATCAATTTCCTCATGATTCAATTAAGTGAGTGGCTTCCTACCTCCTTTTTAGGAACGTTTCATTTGTAAAGCTTTCAGCAGCGCAGTGGCTGAATTTTGATTGCTGCTGTCCAGGGAAAAAAGCACTGCCACCGTGTCGAGATTGGCACCCCACCACAACGCAGCAAATGTGTTATCGTGAACTGCGAGGTGACGGACAGTGGCGTTTGAAGGGTGATTTGAGAAAACTAGTGGTTAATTTGTTTCAGTTTGAGCGTTTGATACGGTTTTTCAACGAATCTTTCCTCCCTTGTAGATTCTGTGAAATGTGATCCGGTTTCCGAATCCTCTCTGCGGTAAGCACTGCGAAGTAGGGCTGGCTGCTATAGTTTTTGTAATACATTTTCAAGTGTTCTTGGATGTAAGAAATTCTCTACGATATTGGCCGATATGTGCACAGTTATTTTTTTTTAATTTTTTTTTTTTCAGATATGACCACGTAAAGTTTGATTTGAATAAAAAAAAACGATTTTTTAAAAGTACTCATAAGTGATCATATTATATTTGCAGATTCAGGAGAAAAAATCAAAAGTTAGATTTAGTTCCTCTAAATAATGATATTTATTACTTTTCTTTTTGAATAATGGCCACTATGCATAGTTAAAAAAAACTCCCGGGTCCCGGGAATTGCTGGGAAATGATAAAATTCAACACTCTCACTAATACTGTGATAACTTTAAAATTTCAGCGATTAACTAAATATGTTTGAGTATCGAAATTTCCGGTTCCGTCCGCAGTTTTAGTGAAAAAAGTTGATTTTTTCTCTTTTTTGTCATTTTTCTGTTTTTGCGCTTGGCGCGTCGAAAAACTCAGTTTTTTTGAAAAAAATCATATCTCGGAAACGTACTGTTCGTAGGCTCTTTGGTCCAGACACGGTCAAAACGCCGTTTTAAGTTTCCATACGACTTTTTAAAATGTTAAGTTAGATTTTTGAAACTTCTAACAATTTTTCACTAATAGCCCAACTTATCACTTTTCTTTTGCGTCTAAGACAGCTAAAACGGATGACGAAAATTGCCATTTTTCGAACCACCCTAGCACGATGTAGGTCACCCTAATGGCCAAACACAAAAATACGGGTCTAATTATTTTGGTAAAGGAACCCCCAGAACAATTTTGAGTCCGATCGCAGAACTTTTTTCGGTTTAGGCTCTTTTCAAACGCGAGCAGACGGAAATTACTTGGGAATAACATTTTTTTTGATATTTAAAAATACTGTGCCAAAAACATATTATGTTATTTATAACAAGATTTGTTGTTCGTCGTTATGATTTTTTTTGTTTTTGGATTGTTATTGTAATAACAGACTAACAACACTTTTAGTTATTCTTCAAACAAATCTTTTTTGCAGGGCTGCGGAGTCGGGTCATGTTTTAGACGACTCCGACTCCGACTCCGGCTCCGGCTTTCAGCTTCATACGACTCCGGCCTGTCAACTCTAGCCGACTCCGACTCCGACTCTAGCTTTTAACAAATTGTTGACTCCGACTCCGACTCCAACACTTACTCAGTATTAAGAATATCTAAAACAATATTTAAATAAAATCTCCTTTCCTCTAACTATCCTCCTTGCAAAATGATACTACAAAATGATTTTGCAAAATCATAGTATTTCAAAAAGTAAAATTGGATTCTGTTTTTAAGAATAATTGTAATTTATTTGTGTGTGTGTGTGCAACCAGCCAAACGGGACCACGCGGTCGCTTCTTACAAATTGAGTTGTTTTCATGTATTTTAGATTTTGTATTCTATACATGCAAATAACTCGCATAGGCATTTGGACGGTGTTAGCTCTGCCGAGTTTCGGTGACCCATTTCTACGCAGGCTAGCCATGCGCGAGGTAACTCAGCTTGAATCGACAAGCCCCGCCCTAAAAAACGATTGCATCAATCGGATTCAAACGTTATTTAGAACTTCCGAGCCCTTGTCAAATGGACAAAGGCCCAGCATGTATATAGTTTGTAGTAATAGTATCCCTAATTCAACCAATCCAAAGGACGGGGGATCGAACCCCAGTTCGAGCGACTTTGATTTTTCGTTCATGTTTAGAGTTTCAAAAATTCATATTTCCTTAATTTTCTTGTTGGGAGCAGATGGGAATCGAACCCAGGATCATTCGCTTACAAAGCGAAAACCGTGACCAGTCAGCCACGGCTGCTCCATAATAGGGACAACACTAGAACGCTCTCACCAAATTCTGGGATCATCCATCCAGCTCCGTAAACTCTTATATAAATCCCCGCTTCCTTTGCATCTCTTGCGTTGCCGGATGTGGCCGCCAAGTGATCCACACGACTGCCTCCATCGCCGTTGAACTGGTTTCCAGCTTCCACAGCCACCTGGCCCCGATTTTCTCCGGAGTAAGCTCCACCTCGAATTGCTTCTTCCTCGCCTGAGAAAATTCCACTTAACACAAACCCCCCTCCCCCCCCCCACTCACTTCCTACACCAAATTTGTTACCAGCAGCTGGCACAGTTTTTAACACCTCCATTTTGAAATTTAGAATCAAGTTTCACAATTTTACAAAATAAACTCGAAAAAATCGAGCAATTTCACAATTTTCAGTCACTTGAGACGAACATTGTTTTCAGACTAAAACCCAAAGTCTGGCTTCAAAAACACTATTTGGTGACCGAGATTTCACGTCAAAATGTCACAACGCCCAATCCACGCGAACACCTCCGAAAAACCGTCGGAATTCTGGTTCCACTTTAACCCACCAAACTCCGGTGAAGTCACGGGTGAAGTACAACACGGATTCTGTAAACCGGATAATCGACCCGCGAAATTGACCCATCCGGAACATTCTTGAATAACGCGTAACGGAACACACCACAAGCAAAGAATTTCGAACGAGAAGACATGAAAAAACGCGGAGCAAAACTTTCAGCCAACCGATCCCGATCAAGGCTTGCTGCGATGCCAATAATTGTAATTTTATTTATTTAGCCCGAAATTTACATTACTTTTTATTAACAATATAACAAGTCAAACAAATATGTAATTATTATTTTTTTATTTTCATTAAAAAAAATGGGAAACCTAGCCTTCATAATCGATTTGACATATAAAATCATTTTGCTTACATTTAGGCTGTAATTTGTAAGACACAAAGTAACTATCAAAGTCACCCTGGTATTAAAATAAACAGTTTACGTAACTATATTGCAAAGCTCTACTGAATTTATTTAAAAATACATACATGGACATTTTGTGATCCAGCCCAGTACATGTTTTAAACATATAAGTCACGATAAAATTCTTACCGATTGAATAATATTTGGAAAAAATCAAGTTCTATCAATGTTACCCCGGTTTATGGCATTTAAAAAGAAATATTTTATGGCCGAAAACAACCATATCCATCCAATTTGCTGATTTTCACTATTCAAACAACTAATTTTGCAAAACTGTTGATAGAAACTTGTTTGCTCACATCCTATTGATCTATTTATCACTCGATTTCAGTTGAAAACGCTTTTTATGAGCTGCAATTGAACATCAATGTGCTGATATGGCAACATTAGAGGAATTAGATGCTGTTCTCCTAATAGTTTATAATTTGATGGTCAATTTTACCAATGTTTTAAGAACGTTATCATTTTAGTTAAGTACTGATAGTGATCTTTTGTTTTTGTGAAATTTGGTAAAATTTGAATTCGAGTTTTGACGACTCCGACTCCGACTCCAGGTCCCCAAAAAGACCCGACTCCACCGACTCCGGCTCCGACTCCGACTCCACAGCCCTGATTTTTTCTTATTTTAACAACTAATCCGATCGTCCCAATAACAGTTGGAGGTATTCTTCCATATCAAAAAATGTTATTCCCAAGTTTTTTTTGGCTTTTAAGAAGCTATAAAAAATTCTCTACAATTTTCCTTTTTAGATTTTGAAAGTTAGGCAAATACCTAGATACCGAGAAAGAGATTTGAAAAAAATAACAAAATCAAATTTCAAGCATTAAACTATTTTTAAGCAAAAAGTATCATAACATTCTTTATACAATTTCAGATTATCACTGGCTTTATATCTATAGTTTTTTATTGGGTCCTATAAACATATGAAAGACAATAGTTTATTGGTCCTTTAAAAAAAAACTCTAGACATGTTTATCTTGGTAACTTTTTGTCTGATTTTCAAAGCTTTAACATGAAATATATTAGAGAATTTTCTCAGCTACTAAAAAAACAAATTTCCAGAAACTCACTTTTTCAAAAACTTTCAATTAAACTTTATCTTACTAAAAAATATCTTTCAAATCTGTGACACATGCAAAAATGCCCCAGTTTCAAATCAATTTTCAAACCATACAATTAATCGAAATTGATGATTCTTATTAATCCATGAAAGTTTAAGAACCCTCTCCGAAAGGATATCTTTTTGTCAACAAAGGGCTCTTTCTAGTATCATCCATCATCAAGTATGTCGCAGGTCGCAGGTGTTCTATCAAAGCACCGATTTATCAAACAGCCCTTCAAAACAAACAAAATAAAGAAAAAAATGTGAAGAACAATTTTCAAACAACAAAATCCAAATGTAGCCACTCCCTTATCGCGTATGATCAATTGTTTTATTTCTGGAGCTTTCTGAAAGCCGCAACCATAAATCAAACCATGACCTGAAGGGTTCTGATAGGAAGCGTGCCAACCTAGATAAATGGTTTTATCAGGTAATCCCTTTCTGTTAAGTCGTATTGAACATTCCAGAACCAATTAGTGGGATTGAAGGCCCCATGGTGATTTCGACCTTAGCAATCTGGGATTTTGAACTGATGATGACTTGATACCCTTAAATCCACTTCTCACTTTCTTCCAATTTTCATAAATAAGTTGATATTAGAGTAAGTGAAGCAAATCCTGCAAGGATCATGCGGTGTGGAAGGTTTTGTTAGTAGGGTAGATTAGGATTATTTTTGATAGGTTATGCAGTACAGGTCAACGCGTACTTTAAATTATTGTTTTGAGATGAATCCACTGCATCTCCTCATCCCAATCACTCAAGCAACTCACCCCAGCTAGTCCCACCCCCTCGTACATCCCTGAACCGAAACAACCACTCACGGCGAGGATGATCCGCGCCCAATCCATCAATCTCTTTAACGACTCAAGAGCCCCCACTTGAGAACCCGCGAAAGGGAAAGCTCGTGGACAATTCAATCAAACGTCGCCGTCGATAACTTCGCATGAATCAGCCTCCCAAATCCATGACCACCGCCAACATTTGTGCGGTCAGGAAATCCGCACGAGACGACAGGAACCTGTTTCGCACAACTCGAAAGTCATTAGCCAAATGAAATCCCCCAAAATCTCGGCTTCATTCACAAATTCAAACATTCCGAGAGAGAGGGAAAAAACCTGGTTCGGTGACCACCTGTTCACGGCCAACTTTGTTTATCTCCGTCGTCGCCTTTTAACGACTGTTGTGTGTGATCTGCTGGCTGGTGACGTTCGCCGACTCAACCAGCTGACTGACTGACTGGATTGTTGACGGTTCAGGTCTTTCGTCATCGAATTTGAGTTGGCGCTCGCGCGCAAAATGGTTGATGAATGGTTTCGAGATTCGATTATTTGATTATTTGATGGTTTTCTCACGCAGGACCGGTTTTTTGGGTTCGTGTAGTTGCCAAGTTGTGAAATGTGGCAGATTGATGCATGATTTATTGCTACCAAACCATATTGTGGTTTGATTGATTTAGATAACGCGACAACTGCGGACCATTTCGTGGTTGAGGTAGTTCCATGGGAATATTGGCACGAAATTTTTCGATAGCGATTTATCAGTAACGTGCAGAAATGGTTTTTTGGTTATTGAAGCATGAAATTGAAATTAAATTTCTGGTTTTCAATCAGTAAACCTGGTTGACAACAATCAGAGCCAATTGTTCGATGGAATCAACGAGAATTAATGGGTAAAATTGCGCAATAGCTTTTTAAAGGTGATTTTAGAAGAAAAGCAATCTTCATTAGGTTTCGGCATACATTTTCAATTAATCAACATTATTTAGATTTTTTTCCATTTTGATAAAACATCGCAAAAAGTTCAAACAAATATATTTTAAAACTTTTGTCATTTCTGGATGGCACCTTGCTGCCTTTTTTTGTTCACTTAAATGTATGAATTCGTAAAAATAAAACGTTACGTGAAATGAAATGAATGAAATGAATGAAATGAATGAAATGAATGAAATGAATGAAATGAATGAAATGAATGAAATGAATGAAATGAATGAAATGAATGAAATGAATGAAATGAATGAAATGAATGAAATGAATGAAATGAATGAAATGAATGAAATGAATGAAATGAATGAAATGAATGAAATGAATGAAATGAATGAAATGAATGAAATGAATGAAATGAATGAAATGAATGAAATGAATGAAATGAATGAAATGAATGAAATGAATGAAATGAATGAAATGAATGAAATGAATGAAATGAATGAAATGAATGAAATGAATGAAATGAATGAAATGAATGAAATGAATGAAATGAATGAAATGAATGAAATGAATGAAATGAATGAAATGAATGAAATGAATGAAATGAATGAAATGAATGAAATGAATGAAATGAATGAAATGAATGAAATGAATGAAATGAATGAAATGAATGAAATGAATGAAATGAATGAAATGAATGAAATGAAATGAATGAAATGAATGAAATGAATGAAATGAATGAAATGAATGAAATGAATGAAATGAATGAAATGAATGAAATGAATGAAATGAATGAAATGAATGAAATGAATGAAATGAATGAAATGAATGAAATGAATGAAATGAATGAAATGAATGAAATGAATGAAATGAATGAAATGAATGAAATGAATGAAATGAATGAAATGAATGAAATGAATGAAATGAATGAAATGAATGAAATGAATGAAATGAATGAAATGAATGAAATGAATGAAATGAATGAAATGAATGAAATGAATGAAATGAATGAAATGAATGAAATGAATGAAATGAATGAAATGAATGAAATGAATGAAATGAATGAAATGAATGAAATGAATGAAATGAATGAAATGAATGAAATGAATGAAATGAATGAAATGAATGAAATGAATGAAATGAATGAAATGAATGAAATGAATGAAATGAATGAAATGAATGAAATGAATGAAATGAATGAAATGAATGAAATGAATGAAATGAATGAAATGAATGAAATGAATGAAATGAATGAAATGAATGAAATGAATGAAATGAATGAAATGAATGAAATGAATGAAATGAATGAAATGAATGAAATGAATGAAATGAATGAAATGAATGAAATGAATGAAATGAATGAAATGAATGAAATGAATGAAATGAATGAAATGAATGAAATGAATGAAATGAATGAAATGAATGAAATGAATGAAATGAATGAAATGAATGAAATGAATGAAATGAATGAAATGAATGAAATGAATGAAATGAATGAAATGAATGAAATGAATGAAATGAATGAAATGAATGAAATGAATGAAATGAATGAAATGAATGAAATGAATGAAATGAATGAAATGAATGAAATGAATGAAATGAATGAAATGAATGAAATGAATGAAATGAATGAAATGAATGAAATGAATGAAATGAATGAAATGAATGAAATGAATGAAATGAATGAAATGAATGAAATGAATGAAATGAATGAAATGAATGAAATGAATGAAATGAATGAAATGAATGAAATGAATGAAATGAATGAAATGAATGAAATGAATGAAATGAATGAAATGAATGAAATGAATGAAATGAATGAAATGAATGAAATGAATGAAATGAATGAAATGAATGAAATGAATGAAATGAATGAAATGAATGAAATGAATGAAATGAATGAAATGAATGAAATGAATGAAATGAATGAAATGAATGAAATGAATGAAATGAATGAAATGAATGAAATGAATGAAATGAATGAAATGAATGAAATGAATGAAATGAATGAAATGAATGAAATGAATGAAATGAATGAAATGAATGAAATGAATGAAATGAATGAAATGAATGAAATGAATGAAATGAATGAAATGAATGAAATGAATGAAATGAATGAAATGAATGAAATGAATGAAATGAATGAAATGAATGAAATGAATGAAATGAATGAAATGAATGAAATGAATGAAATGAATGAAATGAATGAAATGAATGAAATGAATGAAATGAATGAAATGAATGAAATGAATGAAATGAATTAAATGAATGAAATGAATGAAATGAATGAAATGAATGAAATGAATGAAATGAATGAAATGAATGAAATGAATGAAATGAATGAAATGAATGAAATGAATGAAATGAATGAAAATCTTACTATAAATGCATTGGTCAAGCTAAAACCATAAAACAGCGAGTAACCAATAAGGTTAAGGCTGCCAGAAATAACTGAATCAACAACACAAGCCATGACAATGCACTTTTGATTCGCTACCCAAGTAACATTTTTTCCCAGGAGTTCTACAAGAGCTCTTCAAGATAGCTACAGCATAGCAGTTTGGACCGCGGTAGGATAAAACTCTCTTCAAATACTCTTCCAAACTCCTGAAGAAGTTTTAAAGAGAATTTTATCCTACCGCGGTCCAAACTGCTATGCTGTAGCTATCTTGAAGAGCTCTTGTAGAACTCCTGGAAAAAAATGTTACTTGGGTATTCTGAGAAAAGTTTCTCCGGTTATTAAAAAAATCGAAAATTGAAAAAAAAAAAAACAGGTTTCGCAAGACAAGCGAAACATTGTCCCCTTCTTCCGTAGTACAGTTAAGCTTATCAGTTCAGGGCAAACCACCTGCAGAATCTCAGAAACTGCGCAGCTTTTTGCAAAGCTTAGAATGTCCCTTGGACTCCATCGTCCGAGGTGTCGTAGAAAAAGTGCTGCGTTTGCATGACTGCAGTTCCGTACCGGGTGGCCTAGACTTAAGCTGAGAGCTGTGGCCTGAAAAGGAAGTATCAGCAGAAGCGGCCGGCCTGCTGCCAAGGGATCAATTTGCGCCGGAGTCAGCATGACTTGGCGAATTGGCTTCGGGCTACTAATTTGGACGTGGTCGTGGGGGTTGATTTCGGAGAATTTCTCAGATCTTCATCCGATTTTGACACTAAACGGTTTAGTGGTGTCAAACGTTGATCAAGCCCACACTTTTAATAGCAGGCTATGCGATCTTCGCGAAGATCAGTCCCACCCAAACAACAGGTCAATGACGTACAGTTTTAGCGATAATGTTGGTTGGAATCAACAGTGAAGGCCACGACCAAGTGCTAATTTGCTACTTAAACTGATCGTCCAATCTGGTTCAAAACAAGTAGCATGGACTTGTTTTCGCGAGATAGTATGATATGCGGATTTAAATCAGTCGGGATAATGAAAGATCTTGATTTTGGTTCAAACTCTGAGCTATGATGTAAGTTCAAGTTCAAAAAAGGTATTTTTCACCGAATAAGGCTCTTTGTCTGCGAACAATACTCTTTAGGGTTTGCATCAATCAACTTGATTGGTGTCCTTGTTTAGTACCTATTCATCATTTAGCCCTTCGCGTATACAGGTATTTGGAGTGAACCTAACCTCACACAATGAGGATCGGATTGGTAGAATACCTTAAGTTGCTTTAATTGGAACGACTGGCAACCATTCAATAACGGTTCAACCATATCTTTCAGATTGGCAGGTGTCTAACCGGTACAAACGGTTTTATCAGCAAATCCGTTTTGTTATTTTTAATGGATATTTTGGAGCACATTAGGGTTTAGTGACCTTGTCAACCAAATTATGTTTACAGGTAGTCTCAAGTTCAACAAATCCCTAATTTTTAGCGATAAGCATCTTCCCCAACGATGCACATTTGTTATCTTCTGTCTGGCCCTAAATCCTAATTGAGGGATTTCTTAATCCAACGCCCAGGTGCAGGTGTTCGGTGTCAAAGTCTATTTTTTTTGCGGTCCTCCGGAAATAACAAAACACAGAGCTGATGGACTGAGTCTAAATTAAGGCTGGCCCTTATCACGCTTATCATGCACGGTCAAATTTTGTTTGTTGTCAAGAAACCAACCATTATTGAAACCACGAAAACCAGATTGATGGTTTTTATCAAATAATCCCCTTTTGATAGATCGAAAAAGAACGATCGGGAACCTATTAAGGGATTACAGTCTTTGCAAGATATTGTTTTTGATAAACTTGGTATTTGTAAAGATATTGATTTTTTCTTGACGGAACTGAAGACTGAAGACAGTTTAAAGACATATTATTATTTAAATAAGGTTTCAGGTAGACATTGAGTGATGTTTTACGATACACACATTATAACACAACATGACAACTGAAGTTGATGTCAGTAAACGCTTCAGTTTTGTCAATGTATGGTAGATTTATGCTTCCTGAACACGCTCCAATCGACCGAAATAAATTTAAGAGAATTCCCTGCCAATAAATACAATTGTAAATTTCGGGCATAAATGGTATGGAATCATTATGAGCAACCATGCGCACTCAAGTTTTTCTGTAGGGGTACCAAAAATCTGAGGGTGCGCAAGGTTGCATATGATGATTTCATAGCATAAATACACAATATTAATTATTAGCAGGGAATTCGCTCTAATCGTGTCCGTCCCATAAGTAAAAACAGCAAGCCGAGAAAAACGCATGTCAAAGTTGTCCCGCCCATAAGTCTACGTGTTAGAATTTCACGAAAAAGTGGATTTTCTCCGGCTTTCTAGAATAAAGTACTACATTTTATTGGTTTATCTGATAGTTTACATGATTTTGAACCAAACTGCATCATTACCTCAAAATTGACGAAATTACATTAGGGACGGACTAGCTTCGAGCGGCAGTTCACTAAATTTAAATACAGTCGATTGAAGCAAGTTCAGGGAGCCCAAATCTACCATACCATTAACGTTTATTGTAGAGCATTTCCATGTCAAATAGGGAATCGGTTGTACCCGACCCTCTCCGATTTCAATGAAACTTTGTAGACATGTTATCCTAAGCCTATATAAGCCATTTTTGTGTATATGGAGCCAATTGGGTCCTAAAATGAAGCTTAGATTTGTGATATTATTGTTCACAGCGATAAAGCTTATTTTTCTGAGTACAATGACCCTTTGTACGACCACAAAGAGTTTAAAATAGATTTTTAAATCATTTTTGAAAAATTAACTTCGCGGTCCTTCTTGACAGAAAAGTTCCTACTTGACAGCTCGTTCCAAGGGGACCATAGTTGATCCATCGAAAAAATGTTGTCTTGTCATTATTTTTTTTTGCATTAAAATGAAAAAAAAGTGATCAGAAATGGTTTTTGATCGTGTTTTTTACCGTTGTACATAAATATTTACATAGGGCTTTAGTACCCAATTGTACCCGAAAATAACATTTGAGAAGGGCGTACGTTATTTAAATATTTTTGTATTTTGTAATTAAAAAATAACTGTATCTCGAAGCCGTTGCATCGTATCAAAAAGTGGTCGAAGATAAACTTGTAGGAAATTTGACGGGCTTTCCGAAAAAATACACTGAAAGAAAAAAAATACGCAATTTTTATGAGATTTTCTGATTTTAAAGTTTAAAAGTCAAATTTGAAGGTGAGCCCACGATTTTTTTCCGTTCAAAATTTTTGTGAAAAAAGCCTAAGATGTTACAAAAAGACTCACGAAAAATGCAGGATGGAGCAACTCACCTAAAAAATTACAAAAATCATTAACTGAATCTGTTTTTTTTTAAAGTGCTCTAAACGTCAAAATTTTCAAAAACCGAACGCGAGAGTCGCTTTTCCAGACAATTTTACATAAAAGTCTCCATATTGACCATTGTCCTAAGTCCTGTCCTTGTGAAGTTACAGCGGTTTTAAAAATAAAATGTTGAAAAAATAGGTTTTTTGATGGTTTTTGACATTTTTTATGTGACAGACTTGATTTTTCAGTCTTGAAAATATTTTTACCGGAAAGCTCGTCCAATTTCCTATAAGTCTGTCTTTGACCACTTTGCAAAATAACTCGTATTTTTTATGATTTAAGCTAATATACTATCCTGGTTACTATACTACACTGAAAAAATATTATGTTTTCAGTTATGAGCAATGTAATAAGCATATATCTGTAAGCCCATACATCCAATTGAAATGTGGTCAAAGACAATCTTATGGGAAATTGGAAGAGTTTTCTGGTAAAAATATTTACGAGACTGAAAAATCAAGTCTGTCACATAAAAAAAGTCAAAAACCATCAAAAAACGATTTTTTTCAACATTTTTATTTTTCAAACCGCTGTAACTTCACAAAGATTGGACTTAGGACAACGGTCAATATGGAGACTTTTATGTAAAATTGTCTGGAGAATCGACTCTAGTGTTCGGTTTTTGAAAATTTTGACATTTAGAGCACTTTGCAAAAAAAACAGTTTCAGTAAATGATTTTTTGTATTTTTTTAGGTGAGTTGCTCCATCCTGCATTTCTCGTGAGTCTTTTTGTAACATCTTAGGCTATTTTCACAAAAATTTTGAACGAAAAAAAAATCGTAAGCTCACCTTCAAATTTGACTTTTAAAATTAAAAATCAAAAAATCTCATAAAAGTGGCGTGTTTTTTTTCTTTCAGTGTATTTTTTTCGGAAAGCCCATCAAATTTCCTACAAGTTTGTCTTTGACCACTTTTTGATACGATGCAACGGCTTCGAGATACAGCAATATTTAAATTACGAAATACAAAAATATTTAAAACACTTACGCCCTTCTCAAATGTCATTATCGAGTGTAACTGGCTCCATATACAAAAAATGGCTTAAATAATCATAGGATAACATGTCTACAAAGTTTCATTGGAATCGGAGAGGGTCGAGAAACAGTACCTGAAAAATTCCTGTTTTGGGCTGGAATTGCTCTGAAATCAATTTGAAAATTGTCGGAAAATCTAATTTCTGACTATACTGACAGCACAAAATACATCAAATTTAGAAGACGACGTTTTCACAACGTTTGTCGTGGTTGTTGACGTCGATGTCCACATTTATTGTTCTTCTCTTTTAAGGAATTTTATCAAATTTGCTGGAATGTTAGTACATCCGCCAGCAAAAGTGATAACCTTCTAATCCATCAGTGCTCCAACAAATGGTTTAATCCCAACCTCGTGGTTGTGCCTGAGGGTGGTGATCCCCGATTGGGCTTCTTTATATCCATTCAAAGATTTAGAAACGTCTTAGCCGATAAAATCACGCGTCTGTCTGCCCAAATACCTGCCTGTCTAGGGACAAATTTTGGGCCTTTGCTTTTGTCTTCCGTTTGGTCTAAGCAATTTTGTTTGCGTTTGATAAGAGAGTAAGTAAAATATTGAGTTGGCAACATCTGCAAGTAGAGTAAATTTGAATTATTGAAGTTACTCTGCACTTGAATTGATTTTTTCAGAAGGTAAAAACAATCTCCAAGTACTTTGAACTGACACCTGCAACCAGCACCTGCAGCACACGCCATTGATGGATTTAAAAGGGCTTTGTTTGTTTTGAGGTGATTAACTTTCGCGCCGGAAAGGGTTAAGGTGAGAGGCTTAAGGGCAGGGATTTGGATAATAATACCAGCTGAAATTGATACCCTTTAACCAGTTCAAAACTGGATTCTGACTTGGATTGAAATAAAACACAAAGACCAGCCCTCCACTTACAGTCTGGGATCTAATCTTTTTGAAGGGAAGACCTTAATTCATGCCACGCGCCAAGTCTGGAGTTGATAACCAGTCTGGCCAGGAAAATTCCGAGAAGTTAAGCAAGCATTTAAAATTTCACAAGAGTTTGAAATTTTAAGGTGTAAATTTGCCTCTTTATCATGTAACTTTACCTGTATAAATGTGTAAAAAGGGAATTACATAGAAATAGATGTAAAATTTCCACTCACTTATGTAGTTTTACTTAGTATCAGATGTAAACTAACCCATCTTTTCTGACGCAAAATCTTTTAGGCAAAATGTGTAACTTTACATCAGAGGCAATATGATCTTTATCATGTAATTAAACTTTTTACACACTTATTCATGTAAAATTACATCAATTACAACTTGCTTTAACTGTGCGTATAATAAGATTCTCCAAACTATTTTCTAATTATTCAACAGATTATATAACATAAGCAAACCTCACCAGGCTGGCAACATAACCTCTAAATCCTTCCCGTCAAAAACAAACAAATCGACTTAAGCCGATTCGCACTACGCAGAAAAAAAGTGGCGCCACCGCAGTTTATCAAGAGACGGCTTATGTTATTGACACCTGAAAAAGCCGCTTTCGTTCTGTACGCTATCGTGGCCGATGATTAGGCCTGCCCATTTCTTCACTGGTGGTGATTCCCTCGTGGGAACCGCGTGCGATCCAGTGACGTGCCCCTCTTGATGGCGGCGCAAGATAAGCGGGTGTGTACGGGACATGTGACTCAGTCTGTACCCCCTTATTTGGAAGTTGTTCCCTCGAGCGATTGACTCCGAAGTGATGCAATATTGCAGGGGAAGCGTGTAATTTTATCAGATTACAGAATCTTTCGTTTAATCTTTCTCCAAGCGTCAATATTGCACCCATTTTCAGCATGCCATAAAATGTGCGTTAGATTTTTATCTCTACCATAAATTGTGCTAATTCCACCTATTGTCACGCTCCAAATTATCTGCAAGCCGCCACCTAACATGCTAACCCAGTTCGGTTGTCAACAGAGTCAGCGCCAAATGTTCCTCCAAATCGGCTTATCAGTTTTAAAATGCCCAATTATGATTATAACTCCAGCCTCAAAGGTCAAACAGCAGTGCGAGACGTTCAGAAATGTGCAGAATTAGCTCACTTTGAAGATAAGATTGGATGAGTTTTGCTGCAACGAATTTTTAATTGAAGGATTTCTAAGATTTTTTAAAAACGTAAATTGAAATTTGAAAAATAAAAAAGTTCAAGCTATTGATCAGCTAAGTCAAGTTCACTTGTCACGATAAGATAACCTCAAAGTAACGTGACTTATGTGCGTTCGTTTGAATACGGGTCATTCCACCTGAAGTGTGCAAGAAAAAATGCAAATTTGAAAATTACCATCTCCGATTCTGCTCAAATTTGGCAGAGCTGTTGAGACTATCAAAACATGCAAAAATCCCGAATTTCATCCAAATCGGACCACCCCCCTCCATTTTTGTACCCTCCCAAAAAATCGACTTTTTGGCGATTTTTGAGCAAAACCCCTATCTTCAAACGACGATAACTCAGGAACCGCAAATCATAGAGGGTCGGTCTTAGACTCAATTTTGAAGGAAATTGGACGTAGAATCCATTTCCGTGATCAAAATTTAGATTAAAATATGTTTTCTACCTGTATTGCGCAATTGAAAACTTTAAATGGTCGTATCTCAAAACAGCCCTATTTATTTTTTAAATTTGACCTCACCATCGTATTCCCCGGTCAATTTTACATAAGAATCACTTATCGACAGAAAGGAATATGTTTCGTTCCAGAGATATCGAATTTTAAAGTTTTGAGTATTTGTGATTACCTAAATTAGCTACACTCGCCGCATATGCTAGAAGCACTCGGGCGCGTTGATCAATAACTGCTACCTGGTTATTTATTGAAATAAGAGTTCATCCCAAATAATCATTAGTTAATTAGTAGGAAACTGCTGTATAATCTTAAATTAAAAAAAAGTATACGGTGCATTTATGTGCTAGCCCACAGGACAGAGCAAGAATGACACGCAATACAGGGCAGAATGGAATTCACACAGAGCTAGCAGGAAATTGCAATTGATCTTGTAAGTAACACTTCTTAAGAAAAAGTGTACGATACATTATCGTGTTAAAAATTATGAATTAACATGAATTAAACTCTCGTGAAGCATGATTAAGGAGGAGGATTTCTGGAAAAAAAAAGAAAGGCTTCATCCATAAAGTACGTCACGCTAAAATCAGCCAAAATTTACCCCCCCTCCCCCCCCTTTGTCACACTTTTCCTATACTTACAACACTCAATGTCACACTTGCTCAGACCCCCCCTCCCCCCCTAGAGCGTGACATACTTTATGGATGACGCCAAAGTATAAAACTGAAAAATGTGAGAAAATCACAAAGATTAATTTGATTTATGATCTGATTAAGATCAAATTCAGTTGTGTTGGTTTCTTGTTTTTGATTTTTTTTGTTTGTCAATCATTTCGAAATCTTGGAAGACGATGCAGCTGTGTCCACATGTATCAGAAAAATATGTTTTTGTTTTTGAAATTAAATGTATCAGAATTGAAAAAAAATTATCAATTATTCAGATGAAACTGGCTCACAATATAAAAAATCGGTTTTATATGATCAATCTTTCAAACCGTATGGCAGATTTTGAAGTTTTTGCTGAATGGCACTATTTCGCTACCGCACATGGCAACCCATGAGAATTATTTCATCTACTACAGCCAGCTCTACATTTATTCTTGCTTTAAATAAAAGAAGAAATTAGGAATTAGGAAAAATATGAAATTATATTATTTTCATATTTTTCCTAATGATATGAAAATGATAAAATTATATTGTAAAAACGCTGTAGCATTTGCAAATAAATATTAAAAGTTCAAAATTTACTTAATATGGTTCAAAGACACTGAGATCAGGAAAAACAATGCATTTAAAATTACCCAATAAATAATTCTTAAACAAAAAAAAGATTGTTCAAGGGATTAATTATCTCAAAATCGTATAAAAAAATAAAAATGTGAATGTGATGTGAAAACCAACGCCACTGGTCTCGATGGACTGCCGATCAAGTTTATAAAAATCGTCCTCCCTCTGGTCTTGCAGCAAATTACTCACCTATTCAACAGCATCATCGCAACCTCAATCTTTCCTACCTGCTGGAAACACGCTAAAATCATACCACTGAGAAAGAAACCCCATCTGAGCGCTTTGACGAATCTACGGCCCATAAGCATCTTGTGTGCGCTCTCGAAGGTATTTGAAAAGCTTCTAGAACAGCAAATGTCGTCTTTTATCACCGAGAACAACCTACTCACGGAGCACCAGGCAGGTTTCCGGAAAGGCCAAAGCATACAAACCGTGACTTCTCGTGTGTTCGACGACTTGGCACGCACGACAGACAGGAGAGGATCTGCGGTGCTGTTGCTGCTCGATTTTTCCAAGGCCTTCGACACCATACCCCATAACAAGCTGTGTACGAAGCTCGAAACGCAATTCAATTTTGGTCCATCCGCGGTGAACCTCATCAGATCGTATTTAGAAAACCGACGCCAAACCGTTTTCTGTGGAGATCTACAGTCAGTAAGCAGCATCGTAGATTCCGGGGTACCTCAAGGCTCGATTGTAGGGCCTCTGCTTTTCTGTTGTCACGTTAACGATCTCCCACCTGTGCTCAGATATTGCTCGATTCAACTCTACGCGGATGATGTACAACTGTACATCGGTCGACTGGGCCCATGCTCCCGAGAACTCATCAGGATGGTCAACGAGGATCTCGATAGGATTGCTGTTTGGTCGCAACGAAACCAGCTATTTGTCAACCAAGCGAAGAGCAAAGCGCTGTTTGTGCAGGGTCGTCGTAGAAGCAAAGCGCAACTTGATCTGCTTCCTCGTATCACCATGAGCGGCCAAGCCATTGAATGGGTAGACAGTGCGAAAAGTCTGGGTTTTATCTTCCAAGCGGACCTGCAATGGGACGGACTCATCCAGCAACAGTGTGGAAAAATCTATGGCAGCCTACGCACACTCCGAAGCTGCACATCCGCTGCTCCAGTCAGTACGCGTCTTAAGCTGTTCAAGTCGCTGATTCTGCCTCATTTTCTTTTTGGAGAGCTGCTACATGTCAACCCTAGTGCTGGTACATTGGATCGGTTGCGTGTTGCGCTAAATTGCTGTGTTCGTTACGTTTACGGCCTCACCCGATATGATCATGTCAGTCACCTACAACGGAACCTGGTTGGTTGCCCTCTGGACAACCTGTACGCACACCGCTCGTGTCTATTCCTGCGCAAACTCCTCACCACGCGCTCCCCACCAGAACTCTACCAGAAGCTGCAGCAGTTCAGAGGTCGCCGCCTGTTGAATTTGATCATTCCCGCCAACAGAACTTTGACCTACTCCAGTTCCCTGTTCGTTCGAGGTGTGGTCAACTGGAACATGGTGCCAACGGAACTCAAACACGGGGTATCGCAAGCAACATTCAAAAGAAACTGTTTAGAGTTCTGGAACAGAGAGTAAACCAAACAAACGCCGGGAAACGAGAGCAGCTTAAGAGCAGCGCGCAGCGTGTAACCACTGTCGCGCCCGGAGGTCCCGGAGCCCCCCTAACCACAAGCTATAGGAAGAGTGGCATAGGGACAACCCTCCTGCTCCTCCGGGGTGCCTGGAAAACACGACACGCCAGCTGAAGAATCCACGGAGGTACCCGAGTGACCCGGGCCCCCCTAACCACAAGTTACAAGAAGAGTGGAATAGGGACAACCCCCCGGGCGCTCGAGTCCCCTGGATGAGGTCGCATAAGGGGCAAACCCCCATCCCCTCGGATGAAGCATGGACTACGCATGGACAACTCAACTCACTACTCGCAACTCAAGAGAACACCGAGAAGAACGACATCAACCAAGGAAAACCGTTTAGTTAATAAGTGTAATATTAGTTAGCAAACACAGATGATACCGGAGGTAGCAATTGAAAAGGTGCAAACCTTACGCTACCAGATTAAATAAATAAATAAATAAATAAATAAAAATTCAAAAAAAATAATTCATCATACAGAACACCAGGTAGTAATTAGTGATCAACGCGCCCAAGTGCTTCTAGCAGATGCGGCGAGTGTAGCTAATTTAGGTAATCTCAAATACTCAAAACTTTAAAATTCGATATCTCTGGAACGAAACATATTCCTTTCTGTCGATAAGTGATTCTTATGTAAAATTGGCCGGGGAATACGATGGTGAGGTCAAATTTAAAAAATAAATAGGGCTGTTTTGAGATACGGCCATTTAAAGTTTTCAATTGCGCAATACAGGTAGAAAACATATTTTAATCTAAATTGTGATCACGGATTCTACGTCCAATTTCCTTCAAAATTGAGTCTAAGACCGACCCTCTAAGATTTGTGGTTCCTGAGTTATCGTCGTTTGAAGATAGGGGTTTTGCTCAAAAATCGCCAAAAAGTCGATTTTTTGGGAGGGTACAAAAATGGAGGGGGTGGTCCGATTTGGATGAAATTCGGGATTTTTGCATGTTTTGATAGTCTCAACAGCTCTGCCAAATTTGAGCAGAATCGGAGATGGTAATTTTCAAGTGCTGTTCCGCTTCGGGTGGAATGACCCATACTTGATTATTCCAAACAAGTGATTTTGACATGCCATTTTGAGTACAACAAGCAATCAATCTTCTCCGCATCGATATCCTTATCAGCGTGCTTTTTACGTAAAACTTTCGCAAAAAATGTCTTTAATTTACTGGTTTTCGTCCATGTCAAATCGATTAGTATAATTATTCTATCCAATCAATTATGTTGAAACCTCCTTTTAAATTTCACTTAAAAAACAATTATTCCAACTTTAAAATATTCACTTTAGGGTCCACTTCATTACCGCATTTTCACTTAAGGGTCCACTGCATCATACTCGGCAGGAGTTGCCATAATCGTTGAAATCAATTTGAGAAGGCGCTTTTTAAAAAAAATCAATTACCCATCCTGAACCCTTAATTAAACTCATCGAGTATCGCTTTATCGTGCTGATCGCCATGACGTCGGCCGACTTTGACAAAAATCGGCCTGCAAACACGCTCTGCTCTGACAAACGACAGCATCAACAACAATAACACGACGACGACGACGCCAACAATGAAGAAAAGTGTTAATTAAATTCAGTACGTCGACATTGTGACGCGTCAGTTCATCTCGTGTTTTCTTATCTATAGTGTCATTTAAAATAAGCTTCTGGAAACGTCAAAATTACATTTTTCCGACAGTTGACAGAACAGAAACGTCAAAATGACCCTTTTTCTGACAGTTTGGAGAACAGAAACGTCAAAATGACATTTTTTCTGACAACTGACAGAACAGAAACGTCAACCAAGCATAGCATGGCATAGCATAAAAGAAATGTCAATCTAAAAAAAAGCAAAAATCTCGAAACGTCAAAACGACACTTGCGACCAGAGACCACGCTATTGGCGAAATTGTTTTGTCAGTGTGCTCGACTGTTATAAATTGTGTACACCTAGGGTGACGTTGGTGAGCACTTGGCAACAGCAAGTGAGATGAAGTGTGCTTTTCTCTACGGGCGTCCGACATCAACGCGCGCGCCCAGCATCTTCTTCCATCGGCTCAGCAGACACGGCCAGACCGGAGGAAAGGTGGCTATCTCTTATTTTTTCTGTTGTTTTGTTGTTCGAATGGCTTGACTAACTTTTGAAAAGTGTGGAACAATGATTTTTTGTCTAATGAAAGATTTAAATCATTCAAAAATGTGCAATTTAATTTAAAAAAGATTTTGCTACAAGGCATTTCAAAATATTACCACAGAGAGATTTTGATATCGGACGATCTGTGATTGCACGATATTTCATCACCTGGGCAAAGATAACAGCAGATGCAAAATAAGTGGGAAAATAGTACGGAACAAACGGAACAATGGGCAAAATATGCGCGCAAATATTGAAGTAGAAAATAAAGAAGAGACGATTGGAGAGTTGGCAACAGATGAATCCAGAGAATTGAAAATGATTATTTGAGGAAGGCAAATAGCCCGTGGCACTTTTCATAATGCTTAAAACAAATTATAGTTGGAAATGGTTTACAGGACGATGAAAATATTTTTCAAAGTTTTTGTCCTTGAACTTTGGGCAAGTTCAAAAGAGGGTGAAGGGGGCAAAAAAATGAATTTTCATACCAAAGATGTAATATTTGAATTTATTTTGTTATTGCATTTCAGACCAGTTCAGTTGTTTTTCAATCATTAGTTTTCAAAAAATGTAAAATTTGATAAAAAAAATCAAAGTTTATGTGGTAGGAACTGTACATCAAAAATTAACAAAAACTCAAGAGATTTTTGAATAAAACCAAATTGCAAAAAAAATATACGAAACGCTTTCGAATGCATTTTCAATTGATATCAGTTGATTGCACTTGTATTTCCGTTAAAGTTCAGAAGTTTTTTATTTTTTCTATCCTACGGGTAGCAAAACCCAATTTAATCCCACCTGGGGTGAGATAGAGCCTTTCTTACAAAAGGAAGATAACGGCAGTTGATTTTTTTTCAAAGAAATAGCAAAAAAATCTGGTCCATTCATTAACAGTCAGGCAACTATGCCAGAAAAGTACCCGTAGACTACTAAGCCCCGTTTTAGCGTTACATGGATTTTCAAAAAGCTGTAACTTGGTGAAAATTACATGAAATATCAATGTTTTATATACCATTGGATTCGAAATTTAATCAACTTTAATACAAAAATATTTAATATGGTGGTTTAGGGGGGCGGGTCCCCGGGGGGAGGGGCCAAAGGAAAAAAAACAGCGTTACATGGAATTCAAGGGCTCAGAGCACATCGTAAAATAACCCAAAATACCAACTTATATAGGTTTTTGGAAAGGGGAGAACCTCTACTTTAAGGGAAAAATGTTTAAAACATGTTAAAATAATATAAACAATTTTTGAAAAATAGTTATCGTAACTATTTTTGCAATAACTATATTCTTTTGAACTATAAAGCCAAATTTTGAAGAAATATGGTCATGCGACATATCAAAATTCATGAAATTATCCCAGGAATCGATATATGAGCAATTCATCCTGATTCGGTTGAACCGGTTCAAATAACCGGTACCGGTTTGAACCGATTCAGTGTTATCGCTGCAAATTATGCCATGCGACATGTCAAAATTCTTCAAATAATCTCAACAATCTATTCGTGATAAATTTTAACCGATTTAGTTGAACCGGTTCAAATAACCGATACCGGTTTGAACCGATTCAGTGTTATCGCTGCAAGTTATGCCATGCGACATGTCAAAATTCTTCAAATAATCTCAACAATCTATTCGTGATAAATTTTAACCGATTTAGTTGAACCGGTTCAAATAACCGATACCGGTTTGAACTGATTCAGTGTTATCGCTGCTAATTATGCCATGCGACATGTCAAAATTCTTCAAATAATCTCAACAATCTATTCGTGATAAATTTTAACCGATTTAGTTGAACCGGTTCAAATAACCGATACCGGTTTGAACCGATTCAGTGTTATCGCTGCAAATTATGCCATGCGACATGTCAAAATTCTTCAAATAATCTCAACAATCTATTCGTGATAAATTTTAACTGATTTAGTTGAACCGGTTCAAATAACCGATACCGGTTTGAACCGATTCAGTGTTATCGCTGCAAATTATGCCATGCGACATGTCAAAATTCATCAAATAATCACAACAATCTATTCGTGATAAATTTTAACCGATTTAGTTGAACCGGTTCAAATAACCGATACCGGTTTGAACCGATTCAGTGTTATCGCTGCAAGTTATGCCATGCGACATGTCAAAATTCTTCAAATAATCTCAACAATCTATTTGAACCTTTGGATTGTAAGTCCAACTGCCGACCAGCGACTCCACCGAGACAGTACCCAGGGAGACGACCCCTACACCTGGACTGAGCTATCGACCTATCCTCTAGGTTAGACCGGGCCAGCATTTACTTCCCAGTATTACAGAAGGCGTGATCATGCAAATCTCGTCTCGAAAAAATGCCACCGGGGCCGACTGGGATCGAACCCAGGCCAACTAGAGGTGAGAGCAACTACGCTTACCACTACAGCACCGATCCCTATAATTAAAAGAATAAACCATAAAAAATCATAAATTACTAATTCTTAAAAGATCCTCAAATAGTCCTTTCTTTGTGTCCCCCTCCTCCCTCGACCTCGACCAGAGCCGAAGGACAAAAACTTTGAAAAATTGCATTTGTCTAAGAAAAATGTAATTACGTAACCAGATTCGGTCCTTATGAGGCCCCAGCACCGAACAGGATCAAATAAAAACAAATTATGAAAAAAAAAAAAAAACAAGAAAAAAACTGTATGCGCTCACGATTCATAGAGGTTTTTGCAAGACCCGCATGGACCAAGTAACCCTCGTCATTTACATGATCTCCAAGTATGGAATATAAGGAGTTGTATTTGATGTGTATTGATTGATCGATCCTCTGTCCTATCCCGGTCGGAAAAAAATCTGGTAAATTAGAGTGTCTGGCGCAGGCGGACGTTTGTCGTGCAGTTCAGAAACACTTGGCACATTTCTTTTAGCCAGGTTTTGCGTGACGCCCGACGAAGCTGGTGAAAATCTGGCGGGATAACTCACAGCTGTCTGGCACAAAAACCAATCGGTTCAATCGGTTAAACCGTGCACGACCAGTTTGTTGCATATTCGCCAGAATTCTGGCAACATTCTTGGGCCAGTCGGGGGGAAAATCTGCCAGACGACTTGCGCAGCTAAGTGCAGCGCCCAAGACAAAACGCCCGCCAGGCGCCCCCCTTTTCCATCTGCGTATAACCTAGTCGTAGCAGCTAAGAGGACCCAATAAAAATAACCCACTCGGAAAATAATCTGCTAAATTCATTCTAGCCAAGTTTTGCGTAACGCCAGACACATCTGGCGAAAATCGGGCAAAATTTCATCCAGCTGTCTGGCAGCAAAATCAACCGGTTCAATCGGTTGAACCGTGCACGACCGGTTTGTGTCATATTCACCAGAAATCATGGCAGAAATCTGGGGCAAATCTGGGAGAATTTCTGCCAGATGGCTGGCGCAAGCCCCCAGACCGAACGCTACAAATGCGTCCGCCATTTCCAACCGGGAAGTTTAGAATAATTAACCCCGAGTAGGCCGCGGGTAATCGGCTCCCCTCCCACTAACATTTACACACAAGATCCTCTGTAATTATTAAGCCAAATGTAATTACAAAAGCCGACTCGGTCCTAACCAGGTCTCAGTACCGAAAAGGACCTAATAAAAATAATTTTATGAAAAAAAAAAAGTTTAGAATAATAATAATTGAAAAAAACCATTCATAGAGTTTTAAAACGCCGAACTCCCAATGTTAGTTATTTTTTCCTAAAATGATTTTTATTAGGTCCTTTTCGATACTGGGACCTGGTTAGGACTGAGTCGGCTTTTGTAATTACATTTTTCTTAAAGCTGGGAGTAATTACAGAGGATTTTGTGTGTAAATGTTAGTAGGGAGCAGATTACCCGCGGCCTACTCGGGGTTATAAGGGAAAGGGATTGATGTTGAAAGACAAGGCGTGGGAAGGGAAGGGGGATTGTGTAGGGGTCTTGGTTGGCTCTACTGGCCTTTGCTTTTGTCCTCAGCCGCAACTCGGTGTCCAGCTGCTGGGGCGATCTTGCTTTGCTTCCGGTGCAAACCAGAAACGACGGCTTTGTGTGAGTGAAGGAAAACTAACTGAAGTGAAGGAAAACTAACTGAAGAAAAACTAAATGGATATTTTGAAATCTAAGAGGAACTAATAGATCAGATAGAGATCATCAAGGTCTAGTTGAGATAACGCGTCTCGCAACCTGGTCTCGGCACCTAAGACCTAATAAAAATAAGTTCGTGAAAAAAAAAATCTTTATACTCGAGATTTAGAAATATTCTATCAATCGCTAAAATACATGTTCAGCAAGAAATAAAGATTGATCATGTATTTTAACAAAATGAGTATAAAGCCTTTAATAAGTGCAAGTGTTTTTTTCAAAACGTTAGTGCGAAAAATAAGTGAAAAGTTATTAGTGCAGTATGGATAGTGACAGTGACTGTGAGGAGGATGAAACAGGATCAGTCGATTCTTCGGACGAAGTGCACGAAGTCGAAGAACAAAGCGACTTAGAAGATATGATGACATATGAGTCAGACGGCGAGGACAGCGATGCTGAAGATAGCTTAGATGGTTATACTGCTAAAAGTGGTGAGTTCACAACATGATAAACAAATTCATATTTAACCCTCTACAACCCAAATCCCGCCTCTAGACGGTTTCGTTTAAAAAAAAACGCCAAAAATCAATTTTTCAACAAATTTTTTATCTTTAAAAAGCAATGGAAAGAAGAATTCTTAAGTTAAAAGAAGTATGCAGTAATTTTTGTAGTGTCCCAGACTATGCCTTTACGCATTTTTTGAAATTCAAATGATAATGGTGCCATTCTAGAGCAAAAAATGTGAAAAACAAGCAAAAAATGGAAAAATGACTGTAAAAATATGAAAAATTACAAAGTCAAAATGTAATGATAGGAGGTGCTCTGTTCGAGGCTGGCCGATTGTGGGTAGTGGACTGTATTTAGGTTGAGGTGACTTACTGCAGTGGGATCGCAGGAGGAAGGAAAAACAGTGCAACTTGTAGGTTTTCTTGTATATTTTCTCCTTCTTCTTCCTCTCCTACTTCTCACTACACTACACTTCTTCTTCACTCACAGCTGCGACGATTGCGTGTTGTCGCTTCGATGGTCGGACGTGTTCTGACGCGAGCGCCTTGCGCGCGCGTTTCGTGGATGACGTTTCGTTTGACGTTTTGACGTTGGCAGCTGCTGTCACTTCACAGTGGGCGCAGGGGTGTGCGCGCGGTGGGGTTAGCACTTCGGTGACACCGAACATGCTCAAAATTACATCCTGAACCCTTGAAAAATATAAAAAAAATCGAAAAATAAAATTTGGGCACTAGAGGGTTAAGTTTTATATTCAAAAGATTAATTATAAAATTAATTCTGATATTCAAAATTTAAACATTTAAGGAAAAAATAATAAGAAGTAAGATTTCAGAAAATTCGATAGGTCAAACAAATTTTAATTTCTTTTTCAGGTATGTTCTGGAGCAAAAAACCACAGATGGTGCCATCGTCTACACCAAGCAACCAAAAAGCTTCACTGACTTCATTTAGCATGAATGCAGTTACAGCAGCTGATTTCTTCAAACTTTTGATTACCCCTGAAATGGCTGATGCGATTGTGAAGTATACGAATCTGCACGCTGAGCAGAACGGGGAGAAGAATTGGAAGATGTTCACAGTGAACGAGTTTTATGCTTACATCGCTTTCCAAATCGTTATTGGTTATGAAAAACGCCGAAAGTGTGCCCTCGCCCGTCTATATACTACAGAACCACTTCATCGCCAACCGATTTTTAGTACGATTATGGCAAAAACACGGCTCGAAGCAATAATCCGAAACATACGTTTCGATGAACGCGCTACGCGCCAGAAAAGGATCAGCGAAACAGGTGATCGTGCAGCAGCCATTCGCGAAGTTTTTGACGCTTTCGCGGATAATTGCGCTAAAGCTTATGATCCTTCGGGTGTCGTATGTGTGGACGAAAGGGTGGTCCCGTGCCGAGCCAAATGCGGTATCCTCGTATTCATTGAGAACAAACCAGGTGGGAAGGAAGGAGTTAAGGTTTTTCTTGGCGCTGACTTGGAAAATTCCTACGGCTTCTTTTTTCAAATATATTTTCCTGGTAAGTAATGATTGTACAGTCGACTCTCTGGCTGTCGACAAGGAGAGAGTCCACTGTATCATATTTCTGGAATATATCGCATATCATGTTTTTGAAATGTGGCAATAGTTTGTTATATCTTTTACATTTTTAAAACTACAGGATCTCATCTATTGTCGAACAACTACATACCACCACCACCCAAGAAGCGGAAATCTACCCCGAAAACGGTTCCTACCGCTAACAAAAAACCTCGCGAGGAGAAACAAGGGATGCGTGTCGTTCTTGATGCAACGGAGAGGATACAGGGCAGTGGGCGCGAAGTGGTCGTAGATAATTTTTTTACGTCGGTTGAGGCTGCGAAAAAGTGCAGGGAACGAGGCCTGTTCCTTACCGGAACTCTCCGCAAGTGCAAACCAGATATACCTCGAGAAATGCTCCCCTCTAGAACGAGAACAGTGCACAGTTCTATTTTCGGTTACAATTCTGACCTAACGATCACGTCCTATGTTCCGAAGAAAAATCGTGCTGTCGTGTTTTTGAGTAACAACCCCAACCTTTGTGGAGTGGGCGAAACAACTTCTAAAAAGAAGACTGTTGTAAATCTACACTATAACGTCGGAAAGGCGCCAGTCGATAATCTCGATAAATCGACCCGAGAGTTCTCAACTGCGCGAAAAACGAAACGATGGCCAAATCGGATGATGATGGACATTGTGGACCTCGCAATGCATAATGCTGAGATTCTGCACCACTTGAAATACCCGGAATGGAGAGCATCAACCCGGCAGAGCCGATTTAAGTTTTTTCAGAAACTGTCGTACGAGCTGGCGTACGATTATGTACGATCGCGTGCGGATGCCGCCGTTGATGGATGCATTCACAACGACCTGAAGCAAGATTTTCAAACGTTTTTCGCTGAATTTGAACGACTGTCTACATATGAATCAGAAGGTAGTATATAGTGAAAAAAAAGTTACACAATAGATAAAGACATTGTTTTTTTCAGCAACGTATAAGGCAATGTGCGTTATATGTACTGGTGATAAGGAACTGAAGCCGTGCACGAAGTGCGAAGTTTTGGTTTGCCAAAACCATCAGCGCTCTAAAATGGAATATCTTTGCGTAGGCTGCCAAGGTGAAACTCTCAACAACCGAGGAATTGAGACGAAGTCAATGTGCTACTACTGCGTGGAAGAAGTTAAACGGAGCCGAGTGAAATGCTCAACATGCAAAGTTTGCTGCTGCGACCAACACCGTGCCGAAATATCATTCAAGGTGTGCCCTGATTGCCGATCCTAAAATATCGTTAAAAGTGATGTCAGAACTAAACTAAAATCATTCTAAATCAGCGCTAAATGTTTCATCGTTTGACAAAGAATAAACCAGCTAGATTTACCATAAAAGAAAACAGAAGATTATTTCAATAATTTTGACATGCATCGTTTGAACATTATAGCAATTATAACGGTACAACCAAATCGGTTAAAATTTATCACGAATAGATTGTTGAGATTATTTGAAGAATTTTGACATGTCGCATGGCATAATTTGCAGCGATAACACTGAATCGGTTCAAACCGGTATCGGTTATTTGAACCGGTTCAACTAAATCGGTTAAAATTTATCACGAATAGATTGTTGAGATTATTTGAAGAATTTTGACATGTCGCATGGCATAATTTGCAGCAATAACACTGAATCGGTTCAAACCGGTAGCGGTTATTTGAACCGGTTCAACTAAATCGGTTAAAATTTATCACGAATAGATTGTTGTGATTATTTGATGAATTTTGACATGTCGCATGGCATAATTTGCAGCGATAACACTGAATCGGTTCAAACCGGTATCGGTTATTTGAACCGGTTCAACTAAATCGGTTAAAATTTATCACGAATAGATTGTTGAGATTATTTGAAGAATTTTGACATGTCGCATGGCATAATTTGCAGCGATAACACTGAATCGGTTCAAACCGGTATCGGTTATTTGAACCGGTTCAACTAAATCGGTTAAAATTTATCACGAATAGATTGTTGAGATTATTTGAAGAATTTTGACATGTCGCATGGCATAATTTGCAGCGATAACACTGAATCAGTTCAAACCGGTATCGGTTATTTGAACCGGTTCAACTAAATCGGTTAAAATTTATCACGAATAGATTGTTGAGATTATTTGAAGAATTTTGACATGTCGCATGGCATAACTTGCAGCGATAACACTGAATCGGTTCAAACCGGTATCGGTTATTTGAACCGGTTCAACTAAATCGGTTAAAATTTATCACGAATAGATTGTTGAGATTATTTGAAGAATTTTGACATGTCGCATGGCATAATTTGCAGCGATAACACTGAATCGGTTCAAACCGGTACCGGTTATTTGAACCGGTTCAACCGAATCAGGATGAATTGCTCATATATCGATTCCTGGGATAATTTCATGAATTTTGATATGTCGCATGACCATATTTCTTCAAAATTTGGCTTTATAGTTCAAAAGAATATAGTTATTGCAAAAATAGTTACGATAACTATTTTTCAAAAATTGTTTATATTATTTTAACATGTTTTAAACATTTTTCCCTTAAAGTAGAGGTTCTCCCCTTTCCAAAAACCTATATAAGTTGGTATTTTGGGTTATTTTACGATGTGCTCTGAGCCCTTGAATTCCATGTAACGCTGTTTTTTTTCCTTTGGCCCCTCCCCCCGGGGACCCGCCCCCCTAAACCACCATATTAAATATTTTTGTATTAAAGTTGATTAAATTTCGAATCCAATGGTATATAAAACATTGATATTTCATGTAATTTTCACCAAGTTACAGCTTGTTGAAAATCCATGTAACGCTAAAACGGGGCTTAGTAACTTGACTGTTAATCAATTCAAAACTCAACAAGATTTTTTTCATAAAACTGAAAAGCGCTGGTTTTTGCCTCATTTGCCATGGCCGGGTGTAAGCTGTGCTCGCACACAAGCATTTTCGTTTTTTTTTTAAATCAGAACAAATTATTTGTGAGGCAGAGAATTACCTCACAATTTGCGATGTTCGTAATGTTTTCTGCCTATCGCTAAATTGTTCGTATTCTCTGAGTGTTTTTTGCACTTTTCAAAATATCAAGAATTAACGAGAAAACAAAATAATTCCGTCTTGCTCCAGAGCGTTAAAGTGGTTACAAAATGACTGGCACCCGAGAATTTGCCGTGTTGTAAACGATGTAACGGTAAAGCCGCATAAATGTTCTTGAAAGCTTTGAAACGCCTACTGGAATTCACTAAACTGACATTTAGGCGTTAGGCAAAATTGTGAGCTTTCAATAAGCAAGCCAGAAAATTATGTAGTATGCATTTAGGCGTTTTTGGGATTGGGAAGCATACTGCGACTGAGCGCTCGGTGAGACTTCACTACGACAAACGCAAACGTACCGAAAGAACCACCTTGACTCATACGCTGGGTTCATTGCCGACGAGCCGATACGATGAACCAAAATACTAACACACAAAAAGGCTCGTACCGAAGCTAGAAAACCAAACCCGCGATGTGCGTTGTCACTGGCGCATGGGAAGCTTGGACGCTCACCAGAAATTCGTTCACTCAGAGATCGATCAGAGAATGAGCAAAACAAAAAAGAAAGGCAAAAGAATGAGCATGGGGCTTCAGAACGGATAGCTGCTTGCATCTAGTTTGCGTTCACTGAAGCTTAAATAGATAATCATGATAGGCGATGTGTGATGAACGAGCAATCGATAAAGCAACTTGCACTAAAAGGGGGTAATCTAGTATTAAAACTCTATACGCGCCAGCATCACGCGCCAGCATTGCTCGCGTCTGCATTTGAAGCTCAACTTGACAACGATCGTCCATGATTTTTTTGCAGATTTTTCGAATGAATATTTCTCGAGAAATGATTTGGGAACGAAGCTTGAATTGGCGTCGGAGCCAAAAGCAAACCCTATACCTTTCTTTAGTAAGAAAGGCAAAAATGGAAATTTTCTAAAATCTGAACGGAAAATCCGAGTGAGGTCAAATTTGTTTCAGAACATCGAGTATGGTCTAAATTATGATATGGAGAAAAAAAAATAGATAAAATGCCAAAGGAATAGTTTTGGCATTTGGTGAAAATTGGCTTTTACCTTTTTTTAGGGGTTTTTCCCCCTCACAGTGAATTAGTCCACAAGGTGTAAATCAAGAACCACATTGCCGACATGGATGACAATTTGGGAGGATGTAGGGCTCGAAAAATGCAATTTTTTGGATAAATAAACGATTTCAATACTTCAATTGGGTACTAAAGCCCTGTGTCAATTTTAATGTACAACGGTAAAAAACACGATTAAAAACCATTTCTGATCACTTTTTTTCATTTTAATGCAAAAAAAAATTGACAAGACAACATTTTTTCGATGGATCAACTATGGTCCCCTTGGAACGAGCTGTCAAGTAGGAGCTTTTCTGTCAAGAAGGACCGCGAGGATTGGTAAGCAAAAATGCTAACCACTAGGCCATGGCGACTTGGTGAGCATAGACTGGAATTAGGAATACTGTTACAACCAACCCGCAACGCCTTTCGAGGTGTATCCTAGGGTTCTACCTCTCCTACTAACATTGAGTCCAAAACCTCCCTACAAACATCTATACCACTAAGGTGACGTAGGGGTCCCTGCGCACTTTAGATAGGTGTTTACTAACGATCCTTCATATCCCTGAGGATAGCTTGGACCCGGCCTGGACCCCCTTATGCCCTGGGCTGTATTACACACTCATCAAAAGATGAAGCCATGGTATCTCCCGTGTTGGATTATTGTTCCGGATGAGGGTCTAACACAACCAGACCAAACAGAGGGATAAGCGTTGTGGAGCCTTCCGGTGGTGGGGCGTCCTCCAAATGCTAATGCTAATGCTAAAGAAGGACCGCGAGGATAATTTTTCAAAATTGATTTAAAAATCCATTTTAAACTCTTTGTGGTCGTACAAAGGGTCATTGTACTTAGAAAAATAAGCTTTATCGCTGTAACGCTGTAACAATAACGTCAGCAATCTAAGCTTCATTTTAGGACCCAATTTTCGACCGAATTTTCATTTGAAAAACGGCTGATCAGGTGAAAACACACTCCGAGTCCCCTTAAAAAATGGATAAATTCAAATTTGGTATGGAACTGGTTTATGTTCAGCACATCCCCTTTCAAATGTGCCCAAGAGAGCTTAAATCCATAATGTGGGCTCTGAGAAACCCCCTACCACAAAATTGAGCACTTTTTTACCACACACGGACGTCACGCGTGCTCTACAATAAATTAAGCGCAAAAATTCGGATATTGGAGGTAAACCAACTCTGTCATTGTCAATCGATCGGGCGTCAAAAATCGATCGTCTATGATTTTTTGCAGATTTTTCGAATGAATATTTCTCGAGAAATGATTTGGGAACGAAGCTTGAATTGGCGTCGGAGCCAAAAGCAAACCCTATACCTTTCTTTAGTAAGAAAGGCAAAACACACATATCACTCAAGGGCTCATAAGTGGCATCATAAGTGGTCATAGCTTGATACAGGGTTGCCAGATCTTCAATATTTTAGACTCATTGGAAAGGTCTTTCGATAACCTAACCAACGATGGGTCGGATGATGTATCCGGACATTGTTTACATACATTTAAGTGAGATCTGGCTACAAAAAAGTACATAAATATCACTTAAGTGGTCGTAACTCGAGACAGGGTTGCCAGATCTTCAATGTTGTGGACTCGTTGAAAAGGTCTTTCAATGACCTAACCAATGATGGGTTGGATGATGGATCCGGACATTGTTTACATACATTTAAGTGAGATCCGGCTACAAAAAAAGTACATAAATATCACTTAAGTGGTCAGAACTCGAGACAGGGTTGCCAGATCTTCAATGTTGTTACGCTGAAAAGAGTCCCAAAAACCCGTTTTAAAAAAAGTTAAATTTGGTATAAAGTTATAAAGATTTATTACAATAGATTATGATAGAAATAGATGTAGTAATTAGACAATCCTTAAGAACATTACAATTTCTAAACTATTTCCCCCTTCTGACGAAGTTCTGGTCTTCCCCTATCCACATCCAGTCTCCGCCATTACAGGATACTGTCCTTTGCCCTGATGCTCCCTACCCAATCCCGGCTTTGATTCTAACTACTGATAAAGAGAGATAAAGAGCTGAGAAAAGGTCAATGCGGATGGAACCCAAATTAAGCTCAGTTTTCCCTCACAAATACTCGTAGTAAGTGTGAAAAAAAAAACTATGAAAAGTATGAAGAACGACAAGAAGAATAGTGAAAAGATGCGGATGCAACGATGATGATCCCCCCACATGGTGTGAAAGTAGAATGGTAGGAAGAGCAAAAGAAGAACAGAAAATTAGGAATAAGAAATGGTCAATTCGGATGAAAAGTTAATTGGACTCACCCAAATGAAAATAAGCTAAACAGGAAAGTCATCACCGGGAATATTTTGAGTGATCCAGAATCACTAATCAATGTGGCTTGATCGTTTCCGTGGTGTCCAGAATTATGTCGACTTCAACATCATCGCCATTTCCACAAAAAAAAGCTTCATATTTACACGATTAATTTACAAATCCCTTCACTCTTTCTGCAAAATTCACAGCTTTTCAGTTAATTTTCCCCGGAAATAACTTATTTAGGTTTCCCAAGCCATTATTTTCCTCAAATAATCAAACATCGTAATAAAAACAAGTAATATAATTCCAAACATTTGTCCTATCTTTTCTCTCTCTCTTTTTCGTCAGGTCTACATCGCGCTGTTCAAGCCGCTGCGCGTGTCGCGGCACCAGTTCAAAAAGGTGCTCAACTGCATGAAGCTGGTGCGGTCGCTCAAGTACCAGGAGATCTACGCCCAGGAGAAGGTCACCAAGGTGGACAGCCTGTCGCTGGTGCTGTCCGGGAAGTGAGTACACGCCACTGTTTGCTTCGTTTTCGTTGTTTATTTTATTAAGATGAACAGGGTTGAAAAAAAAATGATTCCATTACACACTCGTCAAGTTTCTAGTCGAAATTGTTGGGATCGTCTGGCTCCTTCCAGGAGTCACATACCAATACCCTGACCTACCCTCCCAGCGCCTACTGCGAAACTTTTCCCTCAACTCCTTCATCGCCTTCTCCGCCTCCTGGGACTGCTTCCTGGAGTTCATCGCTCCCATAATCCGCCAAAGAACCTCAACACTAAGTTGATCGATGAAGGTGGCATCCTGCAGCAGCTCCACCAACACCCAGAACTGCTCCTCACCAAGTTCCGTTTTCAATCCTTCACCAAGCTCGGCATAATATTCCCGCTCCTCGTTGATCCGCTCGATCACGGTCCGAAGTCTCGCTGGTTGCTTTGTGCACAGCAGAGACCGCATCAGCTGACTCTGGCGACGCTCGTCACCAGCGGACCCTTGTTGCTGCTGTTCCAGCAACCACTGGAACTCCGCATCGCTGGCTTGCTGTGCTCCGAAGCAGAACACGGTGACCGTATCGTCCGGAGGAAGGTCGGTACTGTTCGCGAGGAAGCGTTCCCGGAAGGTGTTGTACGAGGTGGCGAGACAGTCCGGATTGCCGGCTTGGCAGGCCAGGAAGGTGACCGCTTTGCGGACGGATTCGTCGTACAGGGATGTGGGCGGAGCTTGCTGAATGTTGGCGTAGAAGCGTGAGGTGAGGTGGTTCAGGAAGGTCTGGAAGAAAAATGGACAAACTGTATTGATGGAAGAACTTTTGGTCTACATTTGGGTAGTTACCTTGAAGTTGTCCTGATACTTGAACGTTCTCAAATCTTGCTTGGACGGGTTGATAACCGGAAGGGCAGCATACCACACGAGCGATTCCGTTTCATTCGGCAGGAAGGTCAGCAAGTCGAACAGGACGCTCTTGTCGAGTTGATTTTGTTCGTGGAAGTGCAGTGCATCCGCAAACAGCTGGGCACGATTCTCTCGAGGTATGCTGGAGATGTTTGATCGAAGTGCCTGTGCGAGCAGCTTCCAGTTTTTCTCGTCGTAGTTGATCCGGTACAGTCCAAAGTGACGCTTGCTGAATAGGATCCACTGGTTGGAGGTTGCGTTTGTTGGGATTACCGTGCTTGGCTCTGCGAGCCAATGAATAGGACCGACTTCGTAAAAGTTTGCTTCGGACTCTTGCGCGTAGTTGTACGGAATGATCCACTGTTGTGACTTGCCGCGGTTCAGTAAGTGTTGTGTTACGGTGATAGTACTATCATTGTAGTTACGTTCTACTTTCAACACTGGCAAGCCGGAGTTCGCTGTCCAGGTGTTCATGATTTGCTCGATTGACGTGTTTCTTGGGAGTAGGTTGGATCCTTCGGTAACCTTCTCCAACTCTTGATACAGATCGTTCGGAACAACCGCATCCAGTTGGTGGTTCTTCAGGAAATTCCGCATAACCTGCTGCCAGCTGGAATCTCCCACAATCTGGCGAAACATGTTTAGCACGCTGGCAGCCCGCTCGAATATCGCCGGACGGTAGTTATCCCGAATGTCCCAAGGTGTCTTGCACTCGCGCGTTATCGCATCGGGTCCATGATATCGTTGCCTCATTCCCTTTGGAATCGCTTCCAGATTGAACCACTCCATCCAGCGTTCGGAGGGCCGCGCGAGATGCAGCGCGTAGTACATGTACAGCGTTGCGAACCCTTCCTTGAGCCAGACGTAGTCCCACCACTCGTGCGTCACCAGGTTACCGAACCACATGTGCGCCATCTCGTGGCTGATCGTCTGCAGGGTGATCATCTGATGGTCAAGATCATTCGTCTTGGGATCGTGCAGCAGACTGTCCTCGCAGTACACCACAAGACCCCAGTTTTCCTTCGCTCGCCACCAATTGGACGGTATCGGAACTTCCAGGTGGGTCAGCTTGGGCAGGTAATCCTGGTATGGTAGCCCCGTGTGTTGGTCCAGAGCTCCCAAAATCTCTGCTGCAACTTCCAGCGGATACAGCGTCTTGCTGAGTTCGGATCCTCTAGCTTTCGTGGTGTGATTCCCGCTTCCGGACGATCTGTAACCCTCTGTAACGGTGAATGCCAGCAGATACGTGGACATCTTTGGAGTCCTCTCAAATCGGGACACTACGTAGTCCCCTTCCAACGGTTTTGCGGTATCAATCAGCGGCATATTCGAATCCACCGATCGCGACTTGTGGTGGACCATCTCCAACGAGAAGGTAGCCTTCATACCCGGTTCATCGAAGCAAGGGAAAGCCGACCTTGCGTACGTCGGTTCAAACTGCGTTGCAAGAAAGTTCCTCTGAACTCCTTCCTCATCCTCGTACTGTCTGACAACACATCCGACACAATTATTCGCTGCGAAATCGATCCGAAGGAGGTAGCTTCCAACTTCAAGATCATCGTCCTTCGTGAGGACCAACTGCTGGTTGCTTTTGTCAAGATTCACTCGTAAAACCCCACGATCATTCCCATCCAAATCGCTCAAACTCACGTTCCGTACCTCGATCCCCAGCGAATGCAGCACGATCTTCCCGGTCGGTTCCACCACGTTCACCGCGATCCCAACCGTCCCTCGAAGATCCTCTGCACCTTGGTGCACTTCTGTCCTCAACCGAACATCGTAATGCGTCGGAAGTACGTTCCGGGGCAGTCGGAACTCGTTACCGTTAGCGGCGGCGATGATCGCTGCAGCTGCCAGTACGATCGCGATCACCATTGTGTTGGAGGTGCTGAATGAAACTGATAGTGCAAGTCGATCTGCGGAACAGTTTTGTAGGGGTGGGAATCGGGGTGGGATTTCCCACCAATTAATGAGATAAGTTGCAGTGGTTGTGCATTAAACTGATTGTAATTAGTTGGAAGTGAGCTGAGTTAACCGGTTACGTTTCGCTGGCAATGTTTTGCTTCCTCGGAGAGTTGCGAGAAAGTGTTTTCGTAAACATCAACTCTATGCTGTAATCGATTAGCTATACGGAGAAGTACTGTTATCAGCATCCTTGTGAAGAGCTAGGATGTTTTCGTTTCCGCAAGGCTTCCACAGTTCAGCTTCCGTTGGCTTACATATAAAAACTACCCGTACATCACTGAACCATCAGTTGATCACACCCATAGCTCACGATGCTGAACAAGTACTCCGGACTTCTACTCTATCTGATCGCTGGAGTCATCGGCTGGAGCGATTACCGCCCAACGCACTACGATCTCCATCTGAGGACGGAGCTTCAAACCGGAGCCGGGGAACTCCAGGGAACGGTTCGGATCTCGCTGGATGTGGTGCGACCAACCGGGAACATCGTCCTTCATTCACTCGCACTCTCGATTCGGAACGTGAGTTTGTTTGATTCGAACGTTCTGCAGAAGCTGAAAGTGACTTTTGATGGCTATAAACATCAGCTGATTTTGATTGCTGATCGCGAGCTGAGTCCTGGAAGTTATGAGCTTTGGATTGAGTTTACGACAAATACGAATTACGGCTGGAATGTTCAGTCGTATGTGGATGAGGCGCGAGTTCGGAAGTACGTCGCGGTGACGAGATTTGAGCCGACGTACGCACGAGCGGTGTTCCCGTGCTTTGACGAACCGAGATTCAAGGCGACCTTCTCGTTGGAGGTTGTGCACCATGGGAATCTTTCGGTGAGCTCGAATATGCCACAAATTGGTTCGCCAAGATACGTCGACGAAAAATACGTGGTGTCTCGGTTCGAACGGTCTCCAAGGATGTCGACATACCTGCTGGCGTTCGCCATTACTGAGGGTTACAAGTCGTTTAAGAGCGGTCATCACGTAATAGAGGCCCGGCCTTCAGTATTGTACAAGGCACTGGACTCATTTTTAATAGCAGATGAACTTCTGGACGAATACACTGGACTACCGTATCGTAACTACATGCCCAAGCTGACACATCTGCAGATTCCCATGCAAGCTGACAGCTTTGCAAGCGATAACTGGGGACTCATAGTCCACACTGGGAACATCCCCGTGACTCCGAGTACGATCAGTCATCAGGTGGCGCACATGTGGTTCGGAAACTTGGTGACTCTGGAATGGTGGGACAACACGTGGCTCAAGGAAGGATTCGCCGAGCTGTACGCGTACTACGCACTGGATCTGGCTCGTCCTTCCGAACACTGGATGGAGTGGTTCAACGTGGTAGTCAAGCAAGTTGGGTTGCAAGGTGGGTCGCGTCTCGACAGGATTACCAACGTCGGTTGTAGGACTTCGGAACAAATCAAACGCAGCTACCAGCCTAGGATATTTGAGCGAGCTGCCAGCGTGCTGAACATGATCCGACAGATTGTAGGAGATTCCAGCTGGCAGCAGGTTGTTAGAAGCTTCTTAAAGAATCACCAGCTAGATACGGTAGTTCCGAGGAATCTGTACATGGAGCTGAGGCAGGTTACCGCAGGATCCGAGCTATTCCCAAAGAACATCAGCATCGTGAAAATCATGAACACGTGGATGATGAACTACAGAGTTCCGGAGCTAACCGTTGAACGACGGTATAACGATAAGACTATACACATTACACAAACTCAGATGGATCGGAATAGTTCCACTGAAGGGTACTTTTTTTGGAAAACGTCCAAACTCTGGAGATTGCGAGACCAGAACCAAACTTGGATCATTCCGTACAACTACGCACAGGAGTCCGACGCAAACTTTGACGAGGTCGGGCCTATTCATTGGCTCGCAGAGCCAAGCAAAGTAATACCAACTAACGCCTCCTCCAACGAGTGGATCCTACTCAGCAAGCGTCACTTCGGACTATACCGGATCAACTACGACGAGCAAAACTGGAAGCTGCTCGCTCGAGCCCTTCGCTCGAACATCTCCTGCATGCCCCGAGAGAATCGTGCCCAGCTGCTATCGGATGCGCTCTACTTCCACGAAAAGGATCAACTCAACAAGAGCGTCCTGTTCGAGCTGCTCACCTTCCTGTCAAACGAAACGGAATCACTGGTCTGGCACGCTGCCCTTCCAGTCATAGCCTCGTTCAAGCAAGACTCGAGAGCGGTCAAGTACCAGGAATACTTCCAAATCTCCCTGGAACATCTCACAGCCCGCTACTACGACACCATCCTGTCAACTTCACCCTCATCCCACCACGACCAATCCGTCCGCAAAGCGGTCACCTCCCTGGCCTGTCAGCTCGGCAACCCCGACTGTCTCACCTCCGCCCACGCCAAGTTCCAGCAGGCATACCGCTCCTGCAACAGTACCGACCTGCCGTCGGACGACGCCCTCCACGTGTTCTGCTTCGGACTTCAGCATGCCAGCGATCGGGAGTTCGGCTGGTTGCTGGGACAATTCGATGCCGGTGACAAGGGTAAGCGAAAGCAGTTGATCGAGTATCTTGCTTGCGTCAAGCAACCGAACCGGTTGCGAACCGTGATCGAGCGGGTCAACGAGGACAAGGCTGACCTGGTGGACGGGCTGTACCGGGGGTTGAAAATGGATCTCGGTGAAGGGTCGTGCTGGCGGTTGGTGGAACTGCTGCAGGATCGAAAGTTCACCGAGCGGATCCGTACCGCGGTTGTTCGCAAGCTGCTGATGGTGATGAATGAGAGGATGCAGTCGGAGCAAGCGGAAAGGGCGGTCTGGGAGGTTCGGAACAGGGTTGAGAATCGGTTGCGGGAGTTTGGGATTCGGGATTGGCGGACTTATCGCAAAGTGGAGCTGGAGGACCCCAACGGTGCGATAAACAAGCTGCTGGAACATTCTTTTGCAACGGCCCAAGTAGATGACTTTTTCACTATCAGGTATAGATCAGACCTTATCAAAAGTATGCTGGAAATGTGAAGAACTGTCGCAATACTTAGGTCAATATGACGTAATCTTGTAAGTTAACAAGCAGCTTATCCCATTTACACTCAATGTAAACTAGAGTGAGCATGATGAACTGTTTGTTTACATCCATAGATACGTCAAGATAACAGATAATAGCAACACGAAACAGCTGTCACTCTAAAATGTCAACTGAGAGGCTAGTCTATCATAAGATTGACGCCACTTTGAAAATATTGTGTAGAAGTGCATTTCTCCATGGCAGAAGAATGTAAACAATCACAAAGTAATAATCTGTGTTGTCACACAGCAACTTTATTTTTTTTATTTGAATAAACATTAAAAATGCATACCCATTTGTTGTTGTGTTTGTTGCTGTTTTAGGTTATGTTTTGGATCTTGCAAAAAAATTACCACTGAAAATGAAGTTTCAAATTCTCCGCTAACTCACACAGTTGCCCCGACGCCTCTTCGTTTTGCGTGTAACTTTTGTCCCTGATCACGAATCCGAAGTCCGTTTTTTTATATATCGTGACGGAGAGGCGGTACGACCCACTTCCATCTTTGAATTTGCCAAAAAAGACATGTTTTTCAATAATTTGCAGCCCGAAATGGTGATGAGATGGAAATCTGGTGTCAAAGGGACTTTTATGTAAAATTGGACGTTCGGTTTGATGCCGTACTCAAAATTCCGAAAAAAAAACGTGTTTTTCATCGAAAAATACACATTTTTTTTTTGAAAACTCTGCCATTTTTCGTTACTCAACTGTAAAAAATCTAGGAACATGTCATTTGAAGGGAAATTTAACGTTTCGAATCTACATTAACCCAGAAGGGTCATTTTTGCCTTCCTCACCTCAATGAGGAACGGCTATAAAATCACTCGAAAAATGAACTTCGTTATTTGACCTCGTAGATTCACCTTCACGTATACATATCGACTCAGAATCAAATTCTGAGTAAATGTCTGTGCGTGTGTATGTCTGTAAGTCCGTGCACCTAAAAAATGCACACGATTATCTCCGGACTGGCTTAACCGATTTGAACCGTTCTGGTCACATTTGATCCGTCTTGGGGTCCCACAAGACCCTAGTAAATATTGTGAAGTTATGTAAAGTACTTCAAAAGTAATGCTAAAAAACGATTTTAACAAAAGTCCGGAAGATTGTTAAAAGGGTGGTTTTGTAAGAAAACCCGTCATGCTATACATTTTTAGAAAGGTATTTAAAAGATGAGCTAAAAATAATGAAGATCTGGTAACCCTATCAAAAGTTATAAGTACTTAAGTGTTGTTTATACACTTTTTTGAGGCCGTGCATTCACTTTATGAACGTGAGGAAGGCACCAACCACCTTATGGTGAATTAAGTAACGTTTTTCATTTAGAACAAAAAAAAATCATTTTTAAATTTCGTGTTTTTTTTTTCTAACTTTGCAGAGTTATTTTTTAAGAGTGTAACAATGTTCTAAAAAGTTGTAGAGGACGTTGATCATGGCCACCCGCGACCAGGGTTACCAGGTCAAAATTTGAAAAATCTGACAAAGTATCGATTCTGGCAGACGAAAATCTAACAATTCTGAATGGTGGAGGGGAGAGAGGATGTTAATTTCTTCAAAGTTTTGTAGAATTAAGATGGTTTAACGGATTTTATGGCCTTAAAATTGTTGAATTTGCATTTTCTTTAAGAAAAACACATTCATTTTTTCATATTTTTATCAAAATTGACAAAAAAATAAAAATCTGTCAATATTTGGCAAAGATACGGGTGAATCTTTATTCTGGCAGACACTTAAAAAATCTGGCATTCCCAGATTTATCTGACAACCCTACCCGTGACAGACACGGACGACAAAACAAAGAGAAACGCATAAAGTAACTTTTTCAAAATTTTATTTCTTCGTAAAATCGCGACAACTCGTGCTGGTTACAAGCAAACCCCTTATGTTTATATATACAAATTTGTGTACATGTCTGCTCTACAACTTTGTAAAACATTGTTACACTCTAAAAATTAACCCTTCAAAGTTAGGAAAAAACACGAAATTTTAAAATGAAAATTTTGTTCAAAATGTAAAAATGACCCTTCTGGGTTAATGTTGGAAAGTACATTGAATTCCCTTAAAATGACATGTTCCAAAAAAATTTACAGTTGAGTGACGGAAAAAGGCAGAGTTTTTAAAACTTTTTCAGTGTTTTTGTCCATGAAAAGGACGTTTTTTCCGGAATTCTGAGTACGCCAATATTATTTTAAATATTTTAAAACGTTGGGCTTGATTTTTTAACATTATTTTCAATGAAAATAGCAAAACATTTCTCAAAAGTTTCATTTTTCAATATTGAAAATCGAACCAATCGTTACCGAGAGTTTTGCTGGTTAATCCTCTACAACCCAACCCCGCCTTTAGACAGGCTTCGATCTAAAAATTTGACAAAAATCCATTTTCAGCAACTTTTGGTCTTTAAAAAGCATTGGAAAGAAGAATTCTTGAAATTTAAGAAAATTATATAGGAGCTATTCTCTACGAAATCGGTCTTTTTCTAAATTTTAATTTTTGCAGTCGGATTGAATCTTTTTTGGTCCTTTCGGTATGCATAAAGAAGCCATTTTGCATCATTAGTTTGTCCATATAATTTTCCATACAAATTTGGCAGCTGTCCATACAAAAAAGATATATGAAAATACAAAAATCTGTATCTTTTGAAGGAATTTTTTGAAACATTTAGTGCCTTCGGCAAAGTTGTAAGTATGGATAAGGACTACACTGGAAAAAAATGATACGCGGAAAAAAATGTTTTGGTGATTTTAAATTTCACTTTTTGTCACTAAAACTTTATTTGCAAAAAAATAACACTATTTTCAAATTTTTATTTTTTTATATGTTTTAGGGGACATCAAATGCCAACTTTTCAGAAATTTCCAGAATGTGCAAAAAATCTTTTACCGAGTTATGAATTTTTGAATCCATACTGATTTTTTTCAAAAAATCGAGATATTGGTCGCAAAATTTTTTCAACTTCATTTTTCTATGTAAAATCGAATTTGCAATCAAAAAGGACTTTAGTGAAATAGTGATAAAGTGCACAGTTTTCAAGTTAAAGCCATTTTTGGGTAACTTTTTTGAAAAAAGTCACAGTTTTTCATTTTTTAACATTAGTTCCAGACGTGCATCCGCTCTAACTACTCTTTTAGAAGAACTTGTTTGGCATTTGGCGTAGATGATTCCCAGCATGTTGTGCCAGTGTTTATACTACACTAATTACGCTAATCTTTAAGGCTCTCGAAGACCCTGAGAGGCTATATTATAAACCAAGTGAGATACAGGGTAAGAACAGCTAAGTGCACTCAAAGAGCTAATTTAGTTCCCATTTTTGCACAATTTTGAAAAAAATATTTTTGAAAAGTTTGAAAATTCTTTATATTTTTCTTTTCTGAACTTTGTTGATACGACCCTTACCTTAGTTGCTGAGATATTTCCATGCAAAGGTTTAAAAACAGGAAAATTAATGTTTTCTAGTCTCACCCAAATAACCCATCATTTTCTAATGTCGATATCTCAGCACCTAATGGTCCGATTTTCAATGTTAAAATATGACACATTCGTGAATTATAGGGTTAATTTCTGTTGATTATGGTAATTATGTAGCATTTCAAGCAAAACAATGTAAAGAGGCTTATGCCGTAGTGTAAACAAAGAGCCTATCCTGCTCATTCCTAATGTAAACATCAACTGAGCAGGACAGGCCGTTTTTTACACTTCGTTTTTGGCTTATTTAAATTGTTTTGCTTGATTTCTGCCATTTTTTTCTCAATCAGAACGTGAAAATCTGGCTCTGATGTTGGACATTACGTAAAGAGCATGAAAATAAGGGTAAAGAGCCGTACTGTTGGAAAAAAAAAGCAAATTCGGAATGCAGTTCTATTCAAATGAGAGAATTCACTCTGTGCCAGATCAGGCCTCGTGACGCACCTCCAATTGCGTCCAACAATCTTCTACAAACAATCTAAACGTTGTGATTGTGACCGTAATTGAAATATCTATCAATTGACCGAATGACCAAGTGACGCACGTACTCGCAGTTATTTCACGAGGTTCACCCAACTCTAAAACGCCCCAACAAAAGAAACTCAAAAAAAGAGGAGATCAGGCCTCCTAACCTAATGACTACTATCACTCTGATGTCACGGTCACGGTCCGATTAACCAAATTTCTGCCTCGTACAAAGTTCATCCCGCGTGCCATAAACATTTTTGTGACCGCCTCGTTTACGTCAATAATAAAAAAGAGATACAAGTCATATTCTCCGTCTCACTTTCTCTTTCCTCCGAATTTCGCACTCGATTTTTTTTTGTCGCACTGCGGGATCATAGCGCGTTTTGCCTAAGTCTCACCACCAATACTAGAACAAAAAAAAACGCTAATTCGCATGACAAAATACGCACACTCACCCACACACACCTCCCTCGTTATCTCACGCCTTGATCCATGCGCGCACTCTCTTATCAACGCGAGCATGCCCCAAAAACGTTTCATTTCACGGCCGGCACACTTTGATAAACTCGGACACGCGGGCACGCCTTCCACCACCAGCAACGGAGCGTGAGCATTATCAAAACAAACACTGAAATACACACACGCACACACAGTAGGTGTAGTAGGCTTTGACCTAGGTCAGTGACGTTGGCGGCGTCGCGTCATCAACAACGACGACGGCTGATTGGGCGTTGTTGTTGGTGGTGGTGAGAGCCGAAAGAGAGGAAATGTTGAAGAGAGAGATTTCTTTTTGGGGAGGCGATGATTGCGCTCAATTACCGTGCGACTCCATTGTTGGTGTTGGTGACGGCCTTCGTGAGAGGGGACGCGTGGTAGAAGTGAGGTTAAAGAGTGGAGGATTGGATTCTTCTGGACTAAAACCATTTGAAGAAACCACGTGGTCTTATCTTGGTTTATTGTGCAGCATCTCAAGGCTAAAAATGAGAGTTCTTTCACCTCTGGCTTATCTATCGAACACGAATTTGCGTCACAAGTTGAACGGGTTGAGCAAGTTGTCCTTCGTAAGTTCACTACACACCAAATTCTGATGTTTGGTTCTAGTTAATTTTTACTGAAAACAAAACTACTGAAATATTCAGTAAGTTTTTCGCTGATCTTCAGTTCACAAGAAGCTGTCAAAGTTTTAAGTTCTAAGTTTTTAGAGATTCTTTTTAATTTAACTGAAGAATTCAGTAGCGCGAATACTTAACTGAGTTCAATCTATAATTTTTAAAAAATTGATAGTTTGCCATCGGGTTGAAAAAAGTCATTCTTATGATTATAGTAAGGGCCGTTACAAATTTAGGGGGAGAGGGGATAAAATGCACCTCCAGTGTTTCTTCAAATTATGGCTTACAAAGGAAACAAAAAGTTATCGCGATTTTACGAAAAAAAATGTTGAAAAAGTTGGTCGTCATCGATCATGGCCGTTCATGGTCACCCGCGACAGGCACGGACGACGAAACAAAGAGAAACGCAAAAAGTAACTTTTTCAAAACTTTTTTTTCGTAAAATCGCGATAACTCGTGATGTTTATAAGCAAACCCCTAATGTCTATATATCAAAATTTTTGTAATTGTCTGCTCTACAACTTTGTAGAACATTGTTACACTCTAAAAAATAATCCTGCAAAGTTAGAAAAAACACGAAATTTTAAAATGAAAAATTTTGTTCTAAATGAAAAAATGACCCTTCTGGGTCAATGTAGATTCGAAAAGAACATTAAATTTCCCATAAAATGACATGTTCCAAAAATTTTTACAGTCGAGTAACGGAAAATGGGAGAATTTTTAAAACTTTTTTAGTGTTTTTTCGATGAAAAATATGTTTTTTCGGAATTCTGAGTACGCCATCGAATTGGGCGTCTAATTTTACATAAAAGTCCCTTTGACACCAAATTTCTATCTCATAACCGTTTCAGGCTGCAAATTATTGAAAAACACCTCTTTTTTCGCATGTTCAAAAATGGAAGGGGTCGTACCGCCCCTCCGTCACGAGATATCTAAAAATGGACCTCGGATTCGTGATCAGGGACAAAAGTTACCCCTTAGGACAAAGTTTCACGCAAATCGAAGAGGGGTCGGGGCAACTTTTCCCGATTTCGTGTGAGTTGGTAGAGAATTACCCAACTTCTTTTTTGAGTAATATTACCTAAAAAATGTGTAAAAATGTGAACCTGTTTCTGATGTAATATTACACTTTTTTTTACGCAAAGTCTGTCACCATTTCCTGATGAATATTAGCATTTTTTCTGTGTACATTAAATTATAGTTGAGTTATTTAGTAAACAAAAATGCTGAAACTTGTATAACCCAGTCTCACACCTGAGTTTCATATGGACGTCAAAAACAGTATTTTTAAACAGGAATTTCAGATAGCTTTTCAACAAATTTGTGTTGACTTTTGTTCGCAGAGTATATCAATAAAAACAGGCATAAAAATGTTTATTTTCATAAATTTATAAATGAAAATGCGAGCATTCAAAATTTGAAGCTAAAAGTATCACAAAACGCTTTATAAATTATTACAGTTAAAATTTTCAAAATAGCAATAAATTTATAAAAAAAGATATTCCTTACGTTTTATGTCTTTTACCGATCTGTGGTCCCAAAAATCAAATTTGGAAGACATATGGAAGAGAGGGAAGAAGAAGAAAAGAAGAAGAAAATTTCTTCTGTTTTTAATCTGTTTGCAGGACATTAAAATGTTCATTTTCAACTATCATCACAATAAATTTGAAGACATTTGGTTGTACCATTGCCGAGATACAGCTATATGAAGCAAGCATTTTCCAAAAACGGGTGCCACGATATCTCAACACTGCCTTGACCAAATCGGCTCAAAATTTTGGCGAAGACTCATTAAACCAGTTCCGTATGCATGACGAAGGCCGATTTTCAAAAAGTTTATTTTAAAAAAATAAATAAAAATATTTTTATGTTTTTCATATAAACAATCGAAAGCTTTTGATTTTTTCATTTAAAAAAAAGCAAAATTTCAAAATCGGACTTCGTCATGCACACGGAATATGTCTTGCGAGTCTTTTCCCCAAATATCAGCTAATTTGGTCTATCCCATCTCGAGATATCGTGGCACCCGTAAATCAACTCGGTGTTCAGAGAAAAAACGCTCGCAAAGTTTGACAGTTCGCTTTGCGCATGGCAAAATGTTCAGCTTAAATCGTCGGTAACTAACATTAATCATAAAATATCTTCATGAAAATTTCACGAGTGATTGAAAATCATCTTTTCAGTTGATTTAATAAATTTTCTGTAATATGAAATTTTATGATTTTCTACATGTACGTAAAGGGGTGAAATTTTTGGATTTTTGTTTGGTTTGTGAAATTTAGAAATACTTCGCTTCGCTACGATAGGAGACGGTGATTTTAGCGGATTGCAGACTGGATTTCGCCATGTGTGTGAAATTTAAAAATACTTCGCGAAGAAAAAGACCTCCTGATAACCCCTGAAAAACAGCATTTTGAAATTTAAATTGAGTTTTTCTCTGTGTCACCTAAATAGTCATCTTTTTCAACTCGTGATTTCTTGGATACAAATGGTTTGTTGTTAAATGATGAAACTTTTGTGAATATTTTTGCTTTTTTTTTCATAAAAATAATTTCGAAATTTAATTTACTATTTTAGAAAATAAATTTATCAATATTTAAGATTATTTTGTTCAAAAATCACATTTTTTCGAAAAAAAATCATAGCTTCGGTACCAGATTTTGCAGCATTCTAAACTTTAACGCAAAAGATGCCTTTTCAGTGCCCTTAAAAAAATTAAAAAAAAATCGAGAATAAAAAAACAGGATTTCAACAAAAGTAAAAAAATCGAGATTTTTTTATCCTGGAAACCTTTTTTCAGAAAATTTCAATCATAACCGACAACTATGCCCAACACACTAACTCGATCAGAAAATCTCTTCTCAAGATACAGATTTCCGAATATTCACGTGCCCATTTTTTATGACCAGTCCTTAAAATTGTATGGAGCGTTGGAAAGAAATAATGACGCAAAATGTTTTTTTTTCGTCATACGGAATACATGGACAAAGTTTCATAAAAAAAATACAAAGAAAAATCGCTTTTGCGAAACCGTGGAGATTACTCAGGAGTCAGGAGATAATTAACCTTAAAAAGTAAAATTAGCCCATTCAAGTCTCGCTTCACGCGTCACTTGCTCAAGTTTCCAGAAATGACTTCAAAAAACTACGCATCAACCGTTAGCAAAACACTTCTTCGTCACGACGGTCATCAGCCGGTCGACAATTGGCGCAAAATAAGCTTAAATTGATTTTTTTCTAGACTTTATGATTTTGTTTGTTTGTATCGTACCTACGTTTCCGATGTCAACACGTGACTCACACCTTTCGCGCCAAGTGACACCTCATGACACGATCAGGCGCATGGGATTATGCGATTTTTTTTTCAAAAACAGTCTGAATCAACACAAATATTTTCGCCAGATTCTAATTGGAAGCGCAAATAGAGGCACACTTACGAACTATAACATTTTGTTTACCAATGTTAAAGGTGTTATAGAATCAAAATTAATCATCTTAAGTTTTTTTTTTCAACATTGACAAGCTGTTCAACATTTCAAAAGAAAAGAACAATCCATTCTAGATATTTTTGAATGGTATACATAAATTGCAAAAAAAATCTGACATTTTTTCCCAAACCCATTCAAAAATATTTTCACAGCTTAATCGCGAATACAAAAATAAATCCGCGCGGGAAAAGTCTGTCACCAGTGTTAAATCTCTGTACTATCAACAGAATGTGGCCGGCGGGCGTTCCCAGCGCGCTAGAAGCAGCAGCGTTGGCACGTTTTGCGTCTGTTTTCACAAATGTTCATAAATAACTGTTTTGTCGGTCGGTTTGGTTCGTTTGAACTGGGAAAGCGAAAAAAAAAAGACTGTGGTTGAGGGGACGCTCGCTCCTCAAAGTGGTCGAACCAGTAATTTTTGCCAACGAGGTGAAACTAAACCATAACTTACCCGGTCTCTATCATCTATTATTGGCGGGTGCATTTAGGGTAAAATGGTAACGACTTTAAGTTTATGCTTCAAATAAATTAAAACAGATCAATTCAACGGTTTTTTTTTATTTGATTGAAACACTTTGTGTGTACTTTTTCTATGCCCAAAGAAGGCATTTTGCATAATTGGTTTGTTCCTTCAAGTATTCATACATTTTTTTCTCCAGGGACTGTTAGGGCGTAGCCTTGGAGCACAATGTGGAAAGCTACGTTCTTAGATATTTTTGGTTGAACCGGGCAACCCCTACCGCGTGGTACATACCTGTTATGCTATGCTATGCTACAAATATTCATACAATTTTGGCAACCGTCAATAAAAAAAAGACTTTTAAAATATTCAAAAATCTGTATCTTGAGAACGGATTTCCTGATCGATTTGGTATCTTGCGCTTCCGCTTTCAGTTATTTTTTTAATTTTAATTTTAAATGCCCACCTTACCCAATTTAGCCCATTTTTATGCTCCCATAGGGGTTAATTGAGTTTTACGGCCAGTGGTTTCGCGTTTTATCTCCCGTGGCCTAGTCATCCGTAAACACAGAACGCTCCGACGATGATTGGTTTGTTCACTCCTCGTTCACTCAAGTTGATAATATGTTTACGTTTGAGGTCGCCTCCCATTTTGCCAAATGGACTTGTTTTATTTTATGGTCCCAACTCATTAGAACAAAAAAGTCTAGCTCAAATTCCCTTCTAAATTCGGATTTATTTTTATATTTCAGACTCGTGGTGTCCCAGAACCAGAAAGCACTGCACATAGTGTTCCCCCATCAATTCCTAGACTCACCGGAGTGGTTCGGAGTGTCCACCGATGATTATTTTCAGGTAGGTTCCCCTTGACAATCCGTCACCGATAGTTGTCCTCAGTCAAAAATATTGCTTTACCCTTCAGGTGTCCATAATGGCGATGGAGGAATCGCGCGTCCTCATCTGGCACCGGGACAAGCTGAAGCTTTCCATCATGGCGGAACCCTTTCTGCAGGCCGTGTTCGACCATATCCTGGGCCGGGACGTCGTCAAGAAGCTGATGCAGGTGACGCAGGTATGTGCGATGTGTCGTTTTATCACTCTGTGAATTGGTGTAATTTTCCAGTTAGAAATCAGTTGACTGACAGCTAAAACGAGGGTACGATAGCGATAAATGGACATTTCTAGCACTTACGTCGGAGTTTGTCAGTTTTACGCTAGGGTAAACATGATAAATATGGCAAGAAAAGGATAAAAGTGCCTAGGAACACTAGCGTGCCCAGCACATTGAAGAAGGAATAATATGGAAGTTTTGAAAATTACGTAATTTATGGACACCCCATGACCAAATTGAGAACAAATTTCTGAGGATGGTGGGGCAGTTGCCCCACCATGTGCATAGTAGGGTGGTCCAAAAGCGGGCTTTCTCGAGGCTACCCCCTGAAATCAAAGGTTGACCAATCACTAGGCTAACTTCCAAATTTGAGCTTATTAGGGGCAGGGGGGGCAGAATGGACCAGGGGGGCAGAATGGACCAGGGGGCAGAATGGGCCACCCTTGGTTTTGGGCTTTAGAATGGATTTAGACCAATTGTAAGGCAAGGGTCTTATAAAGGACGTCAAATAACTTCACCATACCGAAAACGACGTCTGAATTCATTGTATTTTTCGAATTATGAGCAAAAATGTAAATTTATTGACAAAACTACGAAAATGTTGTTTATTTCGAGGTTTTTAAATAAGCTTTCTGAAAAGTTGGATTGTTTGAAAAAGTTTGCTCAACGCTTATAACGTTACTAGATGTTACTACCAAGGTATACAAACAACAACGGAACCTTAAAATCATTTAGAGACTTGGTGGTGGAAGTGTTAAATTAAAATCCACTTGGGGGCAGAATGGACCACCCTTATCCTGCCTTATAAAAACAATCAAAAGTTATGAAATTTGGATTAAATGGATTATTTCACTCCTGGTAGCTTCACAAATCGCGTTTAATGCAATATTAGTTGATTTTTTAGTTGTTTTGATGATTATTTGTAAAAACAGTGTCCTTTTTCAACATATTAACACTATTTTCAAAAATCTTTGTTTTGGTAAGTGACTATTTTTATTAAAGTGGTCTAACTTCATGGAAACTATGTTAGAAAGGTACCTTAAGTCATTTCTTATCTCCCTTCAACGTTGTATTAGACAAAATGGCTTGTTTTCTAAGGTGACCCATTCTGCCCCGCAGGGTGGCCCATTCTGCCCCGCACCCTGGAAAAAAAGTCGAAAAAACTTTTTTTTTAAAGTGGCTCAAAAACAGTTTTAAGCTAAAAAATTTCATCAACCAAGTATATAACATTGAAGGGAACATCCCAAAGCATAACCCTACTACACTGAATTCATAAGTTTTCATGTTTTTCTATGGTTTTTGGCGCCCCTGCCCCTATGACCACAGGCTGCGCAAAAATGTTCCTTTTCGGAAGATAATAACTTTTCAGCAAAAAAAAAACTTCGGGAAAGTTGTTCTAAAGATTGGACGACTATTGCGCCCTCCACAGGTAAAAAACTGAAACAGTTGCTTTTCTCCATACATTTTGACGATTTTTCCTATCCAAACTTCAAGCGATTAGAGGGAGGGGTTTCCGTGGTCAGAATGAGCTCAAATTTGGAATTTAGCATAGAGATGGGTCAATCTTCGATTTCAGGGGGTAGCCTCGAGAAAGCCCGCATTTGGGACCATCCATAAACCACGTGGATACTTTTTTGAAAAATGTTGTTTCCAAAGTGAATCCTTGTAAAAATGTTGAAAAAATGAGTTTTTGCTGGTTTTTGGCAATTTCTATATGACAGACTTGGTTTTCAGTCTCGTAAATATTTTTACCGAAAAGCTCGTCCAATTTCCCATAAGTTTTTCTTTAACCACTTTTTAAAATAACTCCTTTTTTATGATTCAAGCTAATTTACTACCCAGGTTACTACCATCCACTGAACTACACTGAAAAAAATATTCTGTTTTCAGTTATGAGCAATATAATTAGCTAATATCTGTAAGCCCATACTTCCAATTGAAATGTGGTCAAAGACAAACTTATGGGAAATGGACGAGACTTAAAAAATAAAGTCTTTCATATAGAAATTGTCAAAAACCATCAAAATATTAGTTTATGCAACAAGTTGCAAAAAGAGGATTTTTTCAGCACGAGTCGTACATTTATCCAACGAGGTTCACCGAGTTGGATAAATTCGAAGAGTGCTGAAAAAATTAAGTTTTGCAACGAGTTCCATGCAACATTTTTTGCAATTCCGAAAAACACCCATTGAGAGAAATTTTAAGTCAAATTTTAATGTATTTTGTCAATAAATCGTTTAAATCAAAAAAAAAAAATGAAAAGTGTTACTTTTCAGCATCTATTTTGAAAAGTGTTGCTATTCGATTCTGTTATTTTTGGTTTAGAAAAGTAGGCTATTTCGTCGTTCAAGAATGACAGAAAAAGTAAGTAGTTTCACGACGGAATCGCAAAAAAAAAATTTCTACATTTTTATTTTTAAAACCGTTGTAACTTCACAACGATTGGACTTTTATGTACAATTGTCTGTAGAATCGATTCCCGTATTCGGTTTTTATAATATTTCTAGATTAAATTTTCAAAACAACCTATCCCTCATGGGTTTCCTATGCAGATAGGGCCTTTTGAAAATTTAATCGAGATTTGACGTTAAGAGCACCTTTTCAAAAAAAAAACTCTGGAAATGATTTTTAAATTTTTTAAGGTGAGTTGCTCTATCCTGCATTTTTCGTGAGTCTTTTTGTAACATCTTAGGCTATTTTCACAAAAATTCTGAACCAAAAAAATCGTGGGCTCACCTTCAAATTTGACTTTTAAGCTTAAAAACAAAAAATCATATAAAGGTGGCGTGTTTTTTTCTTTCAGTGTATTTTTTTTCGAAAAGCCCGTCGAATTTCCTACAAGTTTGTTTGACCACTTTTTGATACGATGCAACGGCTGCGAGATACAGCAGTATTTAAATTACGAAATACAAAAATATATAAAACTCAAATGTCATTATCGAGTGAAACTGGCTTCATATACACAAAAATGGCTTACATAAGCGTAGGATAACATGTCTACCAAGTTTCATTGAAATCGGAGAGGGTTCGGGACAACCGATTCCCTATTTGACATGGAGTTGCTTAATTATTATTACAGATTCGGATCAGAAATTGAATTTTCTAATGGCTACATGATGGCTATGGAATTATATACAGGGCTATGACTCACTACTGGCTATGGAGAACTACTTTTAAGTCGATCCTTTCATTTGCCTCATCGATCACTCCGTGATGTTGCAACGGAGTGAAACATAGCGAAAATTCGCCACTTTTTGATTGCATACAAATTAATAACTCATGTTTTAGTTATGATAGACATTTCTAATTGTTTATCCAGCTGCGATTGATGATTGGACCAATAAAAACAAACAATTAAATATTTAAAAGGGTCGACCCATTGCCGTGTCGTTTTTGGTTTTGGAGAATGAGACATATCGATGCCTCTGTGCTCTGATGTACTAACTGACTTTTGGGCCAAAATGAGTTAATGATACCATCTTTTAGCTAATTAAATTCCCTACAAAACGCTTCTAAGAGATCTGAAAAATGCGTTTCCTACGCGGAGATATCGCCCTGCAACCATTTGTACTAACTGACATTTTTGAACGCATCATGGATGTGCTCTCTTATTTTTCATCATGGCTTGACCTTTTGAAAACACGCAAATCCATAAAAATACGATTACACTATAATATTATGGTAAATTGCCAGGTGTCCTTACTAGTTTGAGCAATATTATGGAGCACTATTTTGGAAGGCAATCAGCACAAGTGTGCACATTTGGATACGTGAAGAAGTTGTAAGTTAGAAGAAGTGTGTCAAATAATTATTTAGTGGCAGAGTTTTTTTTTTGTAATTGGATGACCCCTGAGTTAAGCTAAGTGTGACATTGGTAGGTGGATGTTATTGTTACGTAGTTTTTGGATTGGACGACCCCTGCAGTTGTTCTAAGTGTGCAGAACGACTTAAAAATGTTTTAAATTGGTTTTAAATTGGATTTTTTGGTTAGGCTAAGTGTAAGATTAATTAGTGGATGTTATTGTTACGTAGTTTTTTTTAATGCAGTTGTTCTAAGTGTGCACAAAGACTTAAACAATGTTTTAATTGCGGTGTATTACGGTGTAACGAATGTCACGGTGTAAAGAATGCTACGATGCAACGAATGTTACGGTATAACAATGTTACGGTGTAACCATACTACGGTGTAACCATACTGCGGTGTAACGAATGTTACGGTGTAACGAATGTTACGGTGTAACGAATGTTACGGTGTAACGAATGTTACGGTGTAACGAATGTTACGGTGTAACCATACTACGGTGTAACCATACTACGGTGTAACCATACTACGGTGTAACCATACTGCGGTGTAACGAATGTTACGGTGTAATGAATGTTACGGTGTAACGAATGTTACGGTGTAACCATACTACGGTATAACCATACTGCGGTGTAACGAATGTTACGGTGTAACGAATGTTACGGTGTAACGAATGTTACGGTGTAACCATACTACGGTGTAACCATACTGCGGTGTAACGAATGTTACGGTGTAACGAATGTTACGGTGTAACGAATGTTACGGTGTAACGAATGTTACGGTGTAACGAATGTTACGGTGTAACGAATGTTACGGTGTAACGAATGTTACGGTGTAACGAATGTTACGGTGTAACGAATGTTACGGTGTAACGAATGTTACGGTGTAACCATACTGCGGTGTAACGAATGTTACGGTGTAACGAATGTTACGGTGTAACGAATGTTACGGTGTAACGAATGTTACGGTGTAACGAATGTTACGGTGTAACGAATGTTACGGTGTAACGAATGTTACGGTGTAACGAATGTTACGGTGTAACGAATGTTGCGGTGTAACGAATTTTACGGTGTAACGAATGTTGCGGTTTAACGAATGTCACGGTGTAACGAATGTCAGGTCACTGAACCAGGATTGAACCACAAAGGGAGGTTTAAGCCGAACCAATAGGTGAACCTCGCCTAACCGGTTCATTTGGGAACTCTTGTTGTGCACACTTAGCACAATTGCAGGGGTCGTCCAATTAAAAAAAAAACTACGTAACAACAACATCCACTAACAATGGCACACTTAACCTAACCCAAATATCGAACTCAAACACCCTTCAAGAAGTTGTGAACATTTAGCATAGCTGCAGGGGTCGTCCAATCCAAAAAAACTACGTAACAAAATCAGCCACTAACCAATCTCACACTTAGCCTAACTCAAATATCCAATTTAAAACACTTTTAAGTAGTTGTGCACACCTAGCACAACTGCAGGGATCGTCCTATCCAAAAAAATTACGTAACAACATCATCCACTAACCAATGTCACACTTAGCCTAACCCAAATATTCAACTCAAACACCCTTCAAGAAGTTGTGCACACTTAGCACAACTGTAGGGGTCGTCCATGTTCATAGACTAAGTATTGATTTTTTTTGAGTACTTTTGTTCTATTCGATACAAACTAAGAATTCATTGCAATAGACACACTTGTTCTAACTGCAATCTACCATAACAGTTCTATGGTTTATGTCCTGGATATGTTGCATTTCTCAAAAGGTTGTATGACATGATGGAAATAAAATAAACTACCTCAAAGTTTTTACACAATCATTTTCGTATGTTTGTAAGCGTAGAACTATTCGGTTTTCGTCATAGTTGGTCTTATTGAAGCTATTTCATGGATTATCATACTTATATTTATGAAACCTCACACTTCACTAAGTTTTACATCATAAAATTCAAGTTTTAACGGTAGTTGCTCTCAAAAACTGCAATTTTCACAGTAAATTTAATGATAAACAAGGCCATTAAAAAAGTATTGTTGAGGAAAATGTTCCTTAACTAGCAACAATTCAAATTTACTACGCAAAAAACATTGAAACAACAAATAACTACTATTTTTACAATAAAATTACTCTGCGCACTTTTGTACCAAGTCCCACGTTGAAAGTATACACGACTCTGCCATCGAAGATGCATTTTAGCGCAACTGCAAAATTCGCCCTGTGCACGTTTGTGCTAACTCATACAAATCACTGTTCATGACACACTTGTGCTAATTACAAGCATGATTTTTTTTCGTAATTTCTCTGCCAATTTTTTTTTTTTGCATTTCAAAAGTTTTCATATTTTACCATGTCTTTAAGTTATGTCGGGAGCATACTTTAAAATTATTAGGACAATTGTTTGTCGAATAGTTTCCCAGAAACAGTACTTCAAAGTTAAAAAGTCGATTTTCTCGTAACAACCAAAATGTCAGTTAGTATAAGAGAGCACACAAGCATCGATATGGTGATTTAAAGAGCATGATAAGCGAAAAAAAACATAAAAGGGATGCTCAAAAAAACTGAAATTTAAAAAAACCTTAAGCAACGGAGCTCAAATTTTCAGGCTACACAGCAAAAATTGTAGCTATCCAGCTGCATGTAAAATGCCTCTATGTAAATTAAATTTTGCATTATTTTCTATACTCTGAAACATGTAGCCCATCTGTATGGAAAACTTACTTGACCGAAATGTCAATCTCATGTATGCGTTTATTCTAATACTACTGCCCAATTTTTTTCTAGTTCTATTTTTAGTATTTTGATTTGCATTTATCTTGTTTGATCCATCTTTGTTTTTGGTAGTATCTTGTTTATTCTGCCACCTGCTATCATTACATTTGCCCTTCTAATTTTTTCATGTTTTAAAGTCACTTTTTAAATTTTTTGCTTGTTTGTCACATTTTCTGCCATAGAATGGCACCATTATAATTTAAATTGTAAAATAAAATGCGTAGAGGCATAGTCTGGGACACTACAAAGATTACTGCATATTTCTTTTTTCCTTAAATATAGGAAATGTTTGGAAAAATACAGAAAACGTTGACCCCTAAAAAAATTACATCTTTTAAAACGTTGGCAAAGTCACATAAATCAAGTCAAACTTTCAACCCTTAAATTTTCTAAAATTTCAAGAGTTCTTCTTTCTAATGCTTTTAAAAGATTAAAAATTAGCTGAAGTGTTGATTTTTGGCAAATTCTAGAGGCGGGGTTGGGTTGTAGAAGGTTAAGTGTCTTTTTTGACATAGATTTTTACATGCGATTTAACGATTTTTATTGCTGGATAGCTTTTGGGCCATATTTCTTGGAAATTCCTGCTGATACACACGAAAACGCTACTGTGCAGGTCATGTTGAAAATATTGACAAAAGGTGAGTATTTTTAAAACAAATACAATCCTAGGGACCATCGAGGAAGAGATTTTCCAAGTAAGTGAGGAAATTGAAGAAAGAAGGAATTGAAGCATGCAGTTTGAAGTGATTAAAAAAAATTCGACTATTAGACAGAAAATGAGGTATATCGAGAATCGAACCCAAAACCTTTGACATATCAAATCCGCGCCTTTGTCGTGTTGGTCACCAATGTTCAATGAATATGATAAGGTAATTTGCCGATAAAAGACCTTGGCCTTCTATTGTGGGTGTAGCAAATATCAACAATCAAATAGTCGACTGTTTTTCCATAATGTTGCTAACCAACTATTTGAGCAATTTTTGATTTTTAAAGATAATACTCAAAGTATGAGTTTTTACAACATTGTGTTTGTAATATTTACAAAAACTGTAATCGAAAAAAAAGAAAAGACATAACATAAAAATAAGTAAGTTTTGTTTCAGCACATTTAGTTTAACTTTTAGCGAAAAGCTACAAGTATAATTGAACATTTTATAATTGGTTCATCATCTTTAATATTTAGTTTAGATAATTATCCAGGTACCAGGTCAATTGAAAATATATGGTTGCAAATGCAAATGAAAATATTGTAAATCAATCTTCAACAATGATGATAAAAACAAATAATTTCAAATTTATCACATTTTTCGCTCTTTTCCCCTATTTCCCTCTCCCCCTCGTTCCGTACCCATCAGCTCCAACAAACTTCCCCTACAACGAGCGACCATCCCGACAGTGTATTCTTATGACACACGATGCCCTCTGCTGCTGTCAGTTCCGGACCCAATCCGGACCAGCAGTTTAGCTTTGACCAACGGCTTCATGCCGTCGACGTGGTTTCAAATCTGGTTCGTGATAAAGATTGTCTTCTTTCTTTTTCTTCTTCTGACGCCGCCGCCTCTGATGCTTTTGCTTTGCTTACACTGTCATTTGAAAAGACACAAATTTGGGATTTGAGTGAATATAACCCAAATTTTGTTGTAATTTTGATGAGCGTGTATATTTGAGAATATAAACAGTAAATAAGAAATTGACAGTTGTCACACACATCGAAGCAGGCTGCGAAAGCTCACACACAGCTAAATGCCATTTCTTAAGATTACAAACACACAAAAACAATGGCAGAAGGGGCACACACATCCACTTGCTTACAAATGATACACTTGATTTTGACGATTTGGACCTTTTTGTTTGACACAATTAGATTAAAAATGTACGCATTATTGAGAAGGAGTAAAGGTGACTCATTTTTGAGTACAATGGCTTTTAAAGTATTTGGATAAATTATACCGGATATTCTAAATTTGTTATTCTCTTTTTGACAGGTCAGCGAAACGATGGCCCAGAGCAACGGGTACATCTCGGCCGGGTACGGGGACGACGCCGAGGACAAACCGATGCTGGTGATGAAGTCGGGCAAGTCCGGCAGCGACAACGGTGGCCACGGCATCACGGCCCTCATCAATCGGCAGCTGCAGGGTAAGAGTGGCGGAGGCAGTGTCATGATCAAAAAACCTAACTTTAACCGCGCAGCAGGCTGTGATGGCTTTGTTGTTTTTGTTTGTTCTGACGCCGTTGGCGAGAAATGTCGAAGTTTTGGTTTTTTAAAACGATTTTGACATTTTTCGGTGACGTCGTTCAAGTTGAGCTGAAGCTTCAATTTAAAATTTGTTTAGCTTAAAATTTCGTTTTTTATCTGTCCAAGAAAGGGCACATTCATGAAAAATTAACATTTCTAGCTGTCAAATTTAAAAATTCGCATTAGGCAAATTTCTTTTAGTGTGTTAAAACTTGTTTATTTTAGCTTGTTATTCAACTCATTGTTACTTGTACAAATATCACAGCCAAGTCATCGCTCTGTTTAGATATTCACTTTAAAAATAGTGTGTAGATTAAACTCAGTTAATTTTATCAATCATCAAACTTTGATTCCTTTCAAAGTGCCTAAATTTAAGTTTACTCAAATTTAACTATAATTTACTCATTTCTCATAACTTTTTTTCTCTTCTTTTTGCATCACTCGCTTTTCACCCCGGTTATTTCCACAAACCCAAATCACCACATCAAATTCATGCACAACCAATCAGAAGAAAGTGTGCCCCTCCTGCTGAGTGCCAGCCCGACGCCGCTGATGTCGCTGCACATGCGCCTGCTGCACTCGACCGAGAACAAGTTCATCAAGAAGATCTACGACGTGTGACGGCGGAGTCTGTGGACGGGCCCTCCGAGCCAACGACCCAATCATCCAACAACCCTTGTCTAGTCGCGCCCCCACGCTGCAATTTTGTCGTTTTTAAGCTTTTTTTACCTTCTTAGTTTTGTAAATTTTTGATTTATTTTTTGAGCGGCTTTTTGAATCGAGCATCGCAACGAAGTCATCGAAGGGAGGGGCCGTCCATCGAGCACGCAACGAACGAACACTCACTCACTCTTTCGATGTGTTTTTGTTTACCGCCTTCTTTGATACACTGTTTTTGGTAAGTTTTGATTTTTGCTTTGTTTTATTTTTGCATCGCTCATATTTAACACCATTTTTCCCAACTTTTTCGCAATCAATTTTTTTCAAATTTTTATAAACAAGTTTGTAAGCAATAAAAAAACACTCAAATTAAAAAGTGCGCGCAAAGTTTCTCTCTCACACTTCAAGTCGAAAAACCGTCCTAATTCATGCATATTCTCTCTTCTCTCGTTTGTTTTCTCTTCCCACTTTTAACATTCCCCTTCTCCACTACATTGTGATAAATTTCTAACTTTTAAAAAACAACCTGTTACTGAAATCGTGTAACGCGAACACACACACCCTAGCTCTGCCTAGGATATCTAAATATTACTATTGTGGTAAGTTTTGCCAGATGTTTTAAGGATGAGCAAGTATCCAACTCTGAAATAAGCGCTTTAAAAAAACCGACAAAAAAAATATTCAAATATGAATGACATCTTTCCCACTGTTTTCACGCCATGTCCAGCTCGTGCGCACCCCCGAAAGACACACCCTATGATTTGTTTATGAAAACTTTTCACCACACCTTAACATGATTGGTTGTCTCACGTTTTGTTTAATATTTTGTTTGAAACATCGCACCAATATACATAATGATATCATTCATTTGAAGTTTAAAGAGGAAAATTTATGTTGTCTTAAAAAATTTTACTCATATTTTTCAGACAACTCTGTTTTTTTTTCCTAATTATTTAAGAATAATTTAAACTATTTTTTTTTTAGAAAACTCGTAGAATTTTGTACAGAAATCGTCTCTAACTAAATAACTCAATAACGGACTGGATCAAGTTTAGTATGATTTCGTTGTCTTTTCATTCCAAAATCTATAAGCTTTTTCCATACTTTGAATTTAATCTGTTTTTAAGCATTTTTTTAATATCTACAATATGGGTTTCGTTTAATTTCATTCAAAATCCCAAATGCAAAGATTTTTTTTAATTTGTTACTAGTTTATTGCTATTGAAGAGGAGACAGATCTTCAAAATAAACATCGGAAAGGTCTTTTGATTACCTATACCAGGGGTGCTTGCGGGCCAAATATACAATATTGGTTATATGAAAAATTAAATTACATATTTTAAATTTAAAAGATTTACAAATATATCTATCCCTTGAAGTTTAATTTTTTTAATTTCTGTTATTTTTTAACATTTCTAGCTACTGTCTTTCATATAGGACATATTCAAAAAAATCTCTAGATTTTCGTTTTTCATAAATACTAGAAAACGGAAAAAGACAGTTTTCCATCAGTTTTGGTGATTTTATTGTTTCTGTACTTTTCATTAAAATTTATTTATTTCTATGTTTTGAAAATGGTGACATTAAACCTGAACAATTTATGAAACGAGAAATTTAATCTTTGGGAAAAGTGTAACAAACGAAAAATCGTTGCAAATATTCAAAAAAGTTTTTTGTCTTTTGACTCTGGCCATGGTCGAGGCAAAAAAAAGAAATACAGTCGTGCCTCGATTAAGCAACGCAAATGGGGGATGCAAAACCAAGGCGTGCATAACTGAGGCACATTGGCTATAGTCCTACGAAAAATCATCCAAACTTAAAATAAATAGTGTTTTGGAATCGGAATGATGTCAACTATCCATTGCTATTAAAATAACATTAAAATTTTCACAAAAATACGCATTCCTGTATTTTGAAAATGATTTTTTTTTTTCTAGATAAGGCTGGTACAAATATTTTTAAAAGTTTTTGTCACCCCCCCCCCCCCCCCCCTTCAAAATTGGCCCGAAAAATCAGGGGGCAAAAAAATATTTTTACAATAAACTTCAAAATTTCAATGAAAATTCAATTGCAACCAGCTGAAATCAAATTAAAATACATTCTCCTGCGATTAAAATCATTTTTAGCATGTTTGGGTTTATTAAAAAAATCTTAAGATTATTTGAAAATTTTCGATGCAAAATCTTTTTTTTCGATACAAATTTTGTTTTTGTCAGATCTTAGATTTTTTGAAAACTAATGATTGCAAAACAACTGAACTAGTGTAAAATGCATTTTAAAACACTTTTTGCCTTCCTCACTGAGGTAAGGCTATAATCCTGCTCTAAAAATGAACTTTTTATTAAAAGCTCAAAGACCCACCTTCATGTATACATATCGACTCAGAATCGAAAACTGAACAAATGTCTGTGTGTGTGTATGTATGTGTGTATGTGTGTGTGTATGTATTAGGGTGTTTCATCCAAACAAAAAAGTTCTCAGAATCAGGCAAACCGAGGTTCCCCTAGTAGAGGATACCTATAGGGACTCCCATGCCAAATATCAGCCCATTTGGTTGAGAATTGGCCTGTCCCCAGCGGTTTAAAGTTTACATGTAAATTACTATGGGATTTTTATGCTTTTCGTTCAATCGTTCCTACAGGTCTGGGGACAACATGGATTCACTCGGAATAAAGACAGGTGTGTAGGGGATGGTC